>NC_091455.1:108568595-108934428 GCF_027789765.1 Dendropsophus ebraccatus
AACTATACACTATAGGTATACAGCCCCCCCCCCCCAAGTATGCACTACAGATATGCGAGACCCCTAAAAACTATACATTGTGGTTATACAGAACCCCTCCAACTATGCACTACAGGTATACACTAATTTCACTGATTAACTCAGATGAAACAATACCTTTAGCTTGGCCTCCTGGGCACCTTAGAACAAATCTAATTAACACACTGACACTTTATACCCGGGCAGTGGCGGGTACATTTTCTAGTATTATATATAATGATGTTGTCAGCAGCCACAGTAGATAAGGAGAGTTATAGTTTGAAGCATAACTATAAAACATTTTGACCATTTAGTTTTGGTTAGCTTGGTTAAATACATGAAACTGAATGGGCTTTGAGCCCTGTGTCTGCTTCTGTGATACTTGTGCAATCCTGCTTGCCACACCCCTCCCTGGAAATCCGTCACGTCTAGCAGCTAGGTACGATCTGACAGCAGCATCAGATAACAGCCCAGACACAAACAGAAACAAAACCTCCTCCCTCACTCTCCCCCTTCCCCTGAAAGAGGTCACTTAGCAGCACGTTTCCCCCCCCCCCCCCCCCCCCCCCCCCCGCCTCCCCTCACAGACACCCCTTACCTGAGCTGATGTCCCGGTTGTTGTGTGAAGAGCAGCGCAGGGGAGGAGCTGGATGAAGAGACAAGTACCCAGTGCTTCAACCAGGGAGAGTGAGGGAGAATGAGGGAGAGTGAGTGAGTAACTGAGGGGAGGACTACAAGGCCCAGCACAGCACAGCTGTAGTCCTACCACAGTACACATAACTTTCACTGTTAGATGTCGGCAGCAGATGCCCCCACCTCCATGGCTGAAATTATCCTACAGTGCAAGAGCAGATGACTGTATCCCACTGTGTGTGATACCATCTGCTGGGGCTCCTTATCTAATCTTACTGTGTGATACTGTATGCTGGGGCTCTATCTGATGCCACTGTGTGTGATACCATCCTCTGGGGCTCTGTATCTAATCTTACTGTGTCATACTGTATGTTGATGCTCTATTTGATCCCACTGTGTGTGATACCATCTGCTAAGGTGCTGGTCAGTGAATGGAGGGACCAAGCCAGGGAGATGGGGGGATAGGTCACACTCACTTTCAGTCAGCCAGAAGAAAAATCAAAGAACTGGGGATATCTCAGTAAGCACATACAGTCATCAACCTCAACACAGTTTAGGGCTCTTTTTAAAGGGTAACACGTGGGCTTTTTATTTGTGGAATTTCATTTTTTTGGCTACTTAAATTATAGTTACGCTTTAAGGATAAATGAAAGGAAGGACTCCATAACTGAACCAGCTTTACATTTATAATTTCTAACTAATCAAAAGGCTACCTGTCTTTATAACTTTCAAACTCTATATCAACAGGTGATGTGAAATAGAGCATATTTGCAATTTAAGCAGCAGGCCGGGGTTGCAGCCACCCAGGGGAGCAAATGTTAAGGGAGCACCACATGGGCACTTGTTACGGTGGGCCAGGAGTGGGACCAGCTGGCCACCCCCAACCACAGATAACCTTAAGCAATTGAAAAAATACATTATATATATATATATATATATATATATATATATATATATATATTAGGGATTTTCCCGGGGGATGGTGTATTTGGACAGTTTCACATCAGACTTGGACTTATAAAATATTAGCTTGGCGTTTATTTGCAGCATAAACAGTCCAGCAAACAAAAATACAGCAGCACCATGCTTTAAAGAATAAAACAAACAAAAAGGTCTTGCCCGTCTGGGCGCTTACTAACAGGTTGGCTCACTTATCTAACACTTATCACAGTGCGTCTTTCACCTGGACACCGCAGGGTATACATAAGCTCCAGCAGAGGCTTTATTCCCAGGTTACTCCGCAAACAGACACCCAGGCTGTTCACCCCTGGCTGAGAGCAAACACTGGATCCTCTGCAGGGCTTTTACCTTGTCAGGCTGATTAGGGTCAGAGACACCTGATCCCAACACCTGAACTGGATCGAGGGGAGGGAATGGCAAGTCCCACTACCAAAACCTACCTGCCATTCCATGTAAATCCAGGCCCGGCAACAGTAAATAATAGCTCAGCAGCATAACACTGCTGAGCAACAGATCCCTCCTGGACTTACCATCTCACACTACGTAGCAACCTAGGTGAGATGTACATCCCCTCGAGCACTTCTCCGGTGACATGTCTAATATATATATATATATATATATATATATATATATATATATATATATAAGCATAATTTGTTCCAGGACCGTGCTTGTAATCCAAATCCACTCTTAAACCAAAGAAAATTTTCCCCTAAGAAATCATAGAAATGCAGACAATTGGTTCCACACCCCAAAAATAATGATTTATTATCCTTAATAACATGTAAAACAAATGAAACAAACATTCAGAAACAGCAGAATATGTGATATTATAACTTACTGTACAGTAATGGAGAGGATGGAAAACACAAGGGCTGACAGAGACTGCAGGAATGAAGGAATGAGCAGTACAGATGTGGGCACATACATGCAGCACTCTCTGTCTGGGGAGAGAGGGGTTACAGCTATGGAGAGAATACCTCCACAGTCCTGTCCCCTGATGTGAGCCCCAGCCTGAAGTGGATCTGCTATGATTTGGAAGGTGAGGAAGACTTCCTGTGTCAGAGTACAGGGCTGTATACTCCACTATGCAGACCATACCCCTCCTCCACTCGCGCTCCCACCCAATACAGGGAGCTCTTAAACAAAGCAATGCTCTTAAACCAAGTCACAATTTAGAAAAACTGTGAACTCTTAAACCAAAATGCTGTTAAACCAAGTTACTCCTAAACCAAGGTACCACTGTATAATTTTTTTTATAGCTTTGAAGGTTAGTACGGATTATCACAGTCTCTGGAATAAAATAGACCTTTGTTCAAAACTGCAATCACACTTGTAGGAGGTATATATACTAGTAGTGTTCTCACACGTTTGCCAAAAATAGAATCCACAGAATACTGATAAGGACTTGACAATCTTCAGAAGACAACAGCTGTTTGAAATATGGAAATACAATTGTGAATCTCGTCGTTAGTTAAAAAAGACTTGTAGTTTGTTGAAATAGACTTGTAGTTAGATGAGGTAGACTTTTAGTAGTACAGCAAAGGAAAGCGGGTGCTGCAGCTTCAGACTGGGGCCTATTCAGACGCAGCAGTTCAGCTGGGGCTGATGGGGAGAAATCCTGAATCGACAGGAAGAACACATTCGCCTACTCTACAGTGCGGGCACGGAAAGACACACAATAAGTGAGTTTTGGTCCTTTTAGTGGGAGAACTAGTTGTCTGTAAAACCCTCTGGGGACATGCTAGCAACTTGCAGTAGAAGACTCAGCCTTTGCACTTAGCTTAGCTACTAACACGTTTGGTATCTCAGTTACTTGTAGAACCCTTCAGAAGTAGCAGAAGAAATGAAGCCATCCCCCAGCGTGAATAGGCTAGTCCTGTCCTTCACTGCAGTCCCTCCACATGGCACTCTACCTGACATGGCTAGGATATCTCCAGTTAAAAGAAATAACAGTACACAAGGCTCATGGTGGCAGGCCAGGGCCTGGAAAAATACCCTCAGCAGGCTCTGTGTCTGTACACTCTCATATATATATATATATATATATATATATATTTATTGCCATCCGACTGCGAGTATGTAAATGCAGGCCCCTTTAAACCCCCGCCGCCCGGAGCATCACGGTCCGGCTGCATCTGAGGCTCCCGGAGGTCATGCCCAGCCAATCAGTGACTGTGATGGGGCTGTGTACTGATTGGCTGAGCGAGACCTACGAATGCAGTCTCAGATGCAGCAGGACTGCATAGCAGGTGAAGTATGCTCCGGGTGGTAGGGGTTTAAAGGGGCCGGCATTTACATGCAGTGGGTTGACAATACCGCTGCGAGTATGTACTCTCATTGAAAATTACAAGGATCATATCCGCAGCAGATTTCGTTACAAACTCGTAGTGTGAAATACGGTACATCAGACCTCACCCTAAAAACTTAAAAATAATATTGGATAGTTTTTTTTGCATCTTCTTATGGGACCCACAACTATGTTCAGATCGAGGGCTCCCCACCCACCTCTTGCCTGTTGGCTGCTGGAAGTGGTCGAGAAGAAGAAAACTGCCAAATGCATTGCCTTTCACAGTTTGCTGAACTTATATACAGATATAACTGATCACAATGATGTGTTGGATCTATTTGACAAATTACCTTCTTGACACAATTGTTGAGTTTGGAATCATGTTAACCATGGCTACATCTGTACACATTCCTATTGCACAGGGCATCAGCAATAGGAAAGTATATATGTGTATTGCTTACATGAGGGGGTTAATGGAAGCTGTAGAAACAGCGTAGCCCCGCTAGCTATGCTGTTTGCCTTTCTCCAGTAGTTACAATTGATTTCCCAGCCACGGTTCACCACTGCTGGGCATCCATGTTAATGAACTCCCGCCTCCCACGGCATGTGAGAGAAGGAATGAACGGCGTGGGAGCCTGGGGAGGTAAGTTATTGGCATGTTGCTGTCAGCTTCATAGCCCTTTTGGAGGGTGACAGATTTGCTTTAAATTAACAGATGGGATTTAATTTTTCTCCTCTCTGTATCAATATAACACATTCATAAGTAAGCAATCTTATTTTAAACATTATTTTCTCATGTTCAATGTCAATATAATAATAATGTTTTACCCCACAGTTTCTACAAAGATCTATGCATACCGATGTAAATATTTTCCTGTAATGAACGTGTACATTTATTTTATACAATCTATAGGGAAAATTTTAATTATAGCACAATAATTACTTGCTTTGCCATTGAGAGTTTCAACAAGAACATGATTTGTAATTGAAATGTATTGCAATATGCTGGTGGGTGACTGACATGCTCTTCATAGCTGATGGATTTTTCACTCAGAGATTAACAAATTAACTTTCTTCTTACAGTAAATGTATCTCATTAATTTAAAATCAATGTAAAGTGCTTTTCTCTTAGCATATATAACAACAGCAATTCAGCTTGTGGTTTAATACTGTACACCAGTAACCACATATTATGCACAGGAGGATAATAGAACTTACTTGCAGCAATAAAAAGAAAATATGTACTGTATACAAGTATTATGTTGCACTTTTCCAGTGTAGCTAACACATTTAAACAAACATCTCAGAGGGACATGTCAGAATTTTTTTTTTTTATCAGTGGGGGTCTGGGTGCCCCTTTATATTTGTTATAACTGCTAATACAAGCAGTCTATGGTTAAAGTGGGAGCCTTAGGAAGTTCCTGTAGACAGACATGTTAGAAGTTTGTATAAATATGTACAGTTTAAAAAACACTATGGGGGAGATTTATCAGACATGGTGTAAAGTGAAACTGGCTCAGTTGCCCCTAAAAACCAATCAGATTCCACCTATCATTTTTCAAAGAGTCTGTGAAGAATGAAACGTGGACTTTGATTGGCTACTAGGGGCAACTGAGCCAGTTTCACTTTAAAACCATGTTTGATAAATCTCCCCCATTATACATTATGATATTTATTCAAGTAATATTTTATGACAATTAGTAGAGATGAGCCAACTTGTTCTACAAGAAACATAGCGATATTCTTCTCCCAAAGCTTCTGGAAACATTTAATGAGGCATTGTTAACTGGCAGCCTGGCACAGTCACAAAGGGAGACCATCATAGTGGTCCTCCCAAAACTGGGAAAGGATCCCACACGCCCCGACTCATATCGACCTACATCCTTGCTAACGGCTGACGTCAGACTCCTAGCGCGGGCGTTGGCGGATCGGTTGGCTCTAGTTATAGATCACCTTATTCACCTAGACCAATCTGGCTTTATGCCTAACCATTCCACTTCGCAGAATATTATAAGGTTGTATATGAATCTTCAGGCACACCTGGGGGGGGGGGGGGGGGCAGCTATACTCTCACTCGATGCTGCCAAAGCTTTTGACAGCGTTGAGTGGGAGTACTTATGGGCTATGATGCGGAGAATGGGCATAGGTGAGGGAAATATGAAATGGGTCCGTCTGTTATATGCAAATCCAATGGCAATGGTACAGGCTAATGGGAGCTTATCGGATAGCTTTAGCTTGCATAGGGGGACTAGACAGGGCTGCCCGCTGTCGCCCCTGTTATTTGCCATAGCGGTGGAGCCCCTGGCCTCATTGATTCGTTCATCTGCAGATGTAAAGGGGTTTCCCTGGAGGGGAGGGGGGGGGAAGGAAAAGGTATCCCTATATGCAAATGACATGTTGTTGTATATGGATGATTATGATCACTCCATTGGCCCTATTATGAATGTCATCACACCATTAATTGCCATTAATTGGGAAAAATATGTGGTAATACCCCTGAAGACCCCGCTATCGTCACTAGGATCCCCTCAAGTCCCCCTGCAGCGGGTAGAATGCTTTGAATATCTAGGGGTGGTGGTGTCGGCGCAGGAAGGAGACTATATCCAGGATAACCTAGTACCCATTATTCGGAAAAGTTTAACCAAGGTGGATACATGGTGCCGATTGCCCTTATCGGTAGTGGGAAGGGGTAATCTCATTAAAATGGTGCTTATGCCGCAATTATTATATATATTGCACAATTCCCCCATATGGATATCGAATAAATATTTTAAAAAGATTAATACCCTGTTTAGGGAGCTTATATGGCAGAAGAAATTGGCTAGAATTAAATTGGATACTCTCCAAAGGCCCAAGACCGAGGGAGGCCTGGGGATCCCAGACCCTTTCCTGTATTTTATTGCAGCCCAATTGCAACACATGAAAGGGTGGGGACAAACAGAGGAGATTGGTATAGTGGGCCGGATGGTTTCCTGGTTGACAGGGCATACGCCACCTTTGGCTGCAGTGGACACGGCCTGTGTTATGGGCAAGGGCAGGTTTATGCCTACTCTGCGCTTACTAAGTAGAGCCTGGAATCACACAAAAACGGTACTGGGTGTGTCTGGTTTTACTAATTTCACCCCACTGTGGAGGAACCCGCAGCTGCCAGAATTGTTTTGGCTGGAGGGTTTCTCCCCGTGGAAACACGCAGGAATATTTTATGTAGCGCAGGTATGGAGGGGTGGCTTGTCTCCTTTGATGCACTCAAAGAAACTTTTCTTTTTACGAATGTAATTTTCCATAAATACTTACAAATTCGCCACGCATTACAGGCCCAACATAACCTAACGCCTCTAACTATGACATCTCATCACCTTCTAGACACTGTGGGAGAAAAGGGAGCACGGCGGAGGGCTATATCCTTTGCATACTGCTCACTGTTACAATCAAAACTCTCTGCAGCTCCTCTAACAATCAGGGATAAGTGGGTTCAAGATATTGGACCTATTGATGAAGCCCAATGGCGGGAGGTGCTGGAAATCGTCCCACTATTGTCCTTATGTGAAGCCCAACGGATGCCACAACTATTTATGCTGCACAGAGTCTATAAAACCCTACATATTATGCGCAAGATAGGGTGACATCTCAGTGTCCGAGGTGTGATGAAGAAGACGCTCATATACTTCATATGTTTTGGGACTGCATATTGGGAGGGGGTGATATTATTCGGCAGGTTTTTGGTATCTCTATAATATTATCACCGCAACATTACATTTTAGGACTTATTGGTACCTTACAACTGGATGATTATACGGTGTTAGGGGTGCAAAGGATATTGTATCAGGCATGTAAATGCATTGCTTCTAAATGGATCAATAGGGAGCCGCCGACCATACCTGACTTCTTGAACAGAATGAACGTTATTATCAGAATGGAAAGAGGTGTATATGTCAAAAGGAAGTGTCTCCGCAAGTTTGAGCAAATTTGGGGGAGATGGCTGGATACACCAGGTATTCCGACTCAAATATTGCTACAGACATGTAGAATCCCCTGCAGCAGTTTCTTACCGCAATGGCCAGATAGATGATGTAATAAATCAGGAACAAGGTTAAAGTACCGTAGATTCCCTCCCTAAACGGGTAGCCACCGGTGGGCGTAAGGAAGCTTACTATATATGCATAGAGGTGTGAGGTCCCCTTGAAGGAAACACAGGTAAATACACACAAACACAGTGAGGGCCGCAGAAGTTTTACGTTTTAATTAGACTTGATTTTTGTGTTCTTTTACTGTTCTTATTCTTTCAATAGTTGGCATATAGTAATACCGACACAGGGTGTTGTGCAATTTGTATGGTATACCTGATACGATTTTCACATGCACGTGGGGGGGGGGGGGGGTCTCTACTTGTTTGTCTGGTTAGGAGGAAAATGTAGAAAATGGTGGATTCATTGCAGATATTGCTTTATGATTCTTACATGTATAAAGTACACTTGGTATTGTATGTTAAACATTTTACCGTTGTACATACTTGCACTATTGTGATGGCCTAAACTATGTACCAGCTATGTTTTGACTGTGTGACTGTACTGCAATAAACGTGTTAATAAATAACAATCTGATTAAAAAAAAAAAAAAAAAAAAAAAAAAGAGATGAGCCAACTTTTGAAAAGATCAGTTTGATCGGTTTGTCAATTTTTTTCCATGAAGTTCAGGTTTGACCCGAATCAAAACGAACCACAGATTCAAGAGGCAGCAGGATCTATTACAGTAAAAAGAGGGAACATTACATACAGTAGTGCCAAAAATGTTAATCCCCAGGCAGGCTATTTAACTTTCACCATATCTGTCAAGGCCGCTGCCATCTCTCCAGCCCTGTAGGGTGACTCTAGGATCCACAGTCCTACTCTCTTGTGTCAGCACACGTGCTCCCGCCCACTAAGATTTAAAGGGCAAGTGCCACCTTGATTGGCTGCAGCCTGCAGACTTTCATTATTTAAACCCTGGCTTCACCTGGCTCTCCTGTTGGAGCCTCTGCTATTGCAACCTTGCATAGTGGTCCCAGCTCTCCTGTCTGTGACTATTGCCCTCTGTGACTCCTGCCCATAGTTCCTGCCCTCTGTGACTGTTGCCCAAGGTACAGCTGGGGGTTCTGCTGCAATCCAGCCTGCTTGCCTATGTGTCTTTTGCTTCCAAGCCAGGGGTAGGCTCAGCAAGTCCAACCCACCTGGCCATGGGCACTGGTGAAAACCGGAGGCCCCTTAGACTCCCTGGTGCAGCTTCGATGCCATCGTTAGTGTACAACCCTGTACCACCGGATGCACAACTCCTGCCATTACAATGTCTGAAACTTTACAGCATTGAAACTGTCAGTAGCAGATTGTATTGACTGTGTTGGTGGATAAGTGTTGTAAAAAGATGCTTTCTTTCAGGACAGTAGTGGACATGGTAGATCATCAGTGTACCCTTATGTTTTCTCTCAAGACAGCAGTGGCCACTTAAAAGGGGCAGCACCATTAGGGGCAATCTATTTTACCCAAAGGGGCCTAGAACAGACACCTGGAAGTCGAAGCACCAACATTGGCACTTTTTTTTAGACCCAAAGAGGCCTAGCAAAGAGACCTGGAGGTGTAAGCTGCAGCAGACTAGATTATAATGGGAAGAGCTGATGTGACATAAAAGTCTTTTCACAGACTGTCCTCTGAATTATCTCTCTATCTTTTTACTTGTGGGGGTCTGCCGTGGAGGTTGCAAGCGGGCTGCACTTAAGTGGTTAATTATGGTACTTGTAGTTACCCAGGGTCTATCTCTGTTATTGCTGTCTTAGGTGTTGGGAGAGACGCTCTTGATGTTGGTGAAGTACAGAGTAAAAAAGACAAAATTTTCATGAAAAAAACAAAACAAAAAACATTAGCTTTATTCTTATTTTAAATTTTCTGCGGTCACTGTACAGATTTAATAATGTGATAATGTTATTGCCAGTGTCGTAACATATGTGGCAATACTAAAAATGTGTACTTTTTTATTTTTATATACCTTTTTTCTACATTTAGTATTTTATTAGGGCTTTGGAGGATTATGTGTGTATTTTACTTTGTTTATGAATATTAATATATGCTGATCTGCACTGCAATGCAATATGCCTGTAATAGGCAAAACTGACTTGGCTACATTCACACACTGTACAAATGGACGTTCTTTTCACAGCCGTGGTTAACAGAGTTTGTACTTGATTTATTACAAGACCGTAGGGATGCACGCACTGTTTTATTCTGTCTGAAAAAAATAATGATCATGTCCATTTTCTATGGCCAGAGTAGCACTGACAGCAATCAGTCAGCATTGAAGTCAATGGCTAATTGGATTGCAGGCACACCCAAATGTGCCCACAATCCAAAAAGAAATAAAACTATGTTGCTTTGGCTGTCAAACCTCTAACAGATGCAGGAACATGCCAAATTTGGCTATGTAATACAATGGCTGTATAAAACTATGGCTGCTGTATTACATATATATATATTTTTTTTAAACATATTTTATTGAATTTTCAATTTTACTAAATAAAGGTATGCATATCACCATAGTATTCATGTGGCCATCTCATAAACATCAAAGTAAGGGTGGCCTTCATAAAATGACATAACATTATATCATAAAACAATTTACAGTTTGTTGTGAAATCGGTAACATCTATAACTGTAGTCTGTGATAGGTCACATCTCTAGGGCTAAACTGACCCTTATAGCCTAGTGATGACAATTTAACCTATACATGATATGCTAGATCCCTTATTCAGAACAAAATAGACTAAAATAACCAGTAATAACCATTAACAACTAATAACTGGTAACTAATAACTAAGTAACTAATCCGTCCAGCCACAAAACCAAAATTCCACAGCAGGAGCAGCATAACAGTACAAACCCCCACCAGAGCACGAACCAGTCTCCCCTAGGGAATAGTCATGAATAAAGGATATTGGGTAAATTGGGTCTCAGAGCAGTGTTATGGCTTTAAACTAGACAAGGCGGGTAACTGTGGGGGAAAGCCTTGAGGTCTAGCATGGTTCCTCCATCTCATAAGTTGGATACGTCCGTGCCAGCTGGCGCATGTCGTGTTTCATGGATCTTGAGATTGCCTAGCGAGCCGTTGAGATACGCCTTGCAATACCAAGAGGTCAAACAAAAATGATACATCAATTGGTGCCTCTTCTCATCAGAGGTCCAGGCCTGTATATAACTCTTCCATTTAAGAAAGAATGCCTTTGCTGAGAGTTCCTTATTCCTTAATGTTGTAATCAGTTTGTGGTGGAGTAGGGAGTCCATGTATTCCTGAATTTCCTTAATTTTGGGGGTGGTAGGTTGGAGCCAGTGGCGCAATATGCACTTAAGGGTTACTAGCAGGAATAGGTGTATTCCTTTGTGAGCTACTATCGAGGAGGAAGGGTCGGAAGAGTCTTTGGGGATGTGATGGAGTACGCAAGCAAGAGGGTCGAGTGGAATGTGAGTGTGCCATACCTTCTTAATGAACACTTGAACATCCCGCCAGACCTCCTGCACCTGCTGGCATTGCCACATGCTATGAAGTAAATCCGCTTTGGGCAATTGGCACTTAGGGCATTTGTCTAGATGTATAATCTGAGTGTCCCTAAACGGGATGTTAAATGCATATGTGGCCCTATGGACCATCTTGAGGTGAGTCTCTCTCAATGTCTCACTGGGAGTTGCCTGTCTGACACAGAGGATGCCTTTCTTTATTTTGTCTGGGAGGTCCGTTGTTTGGAGGAAAGGCGACCATTTATTAAGGGCTTTAAGCTCCACTGGTTTGAGGTGTAGTTCATTTAAATTATTATAGATATCTGACAAGGAATCATGTCTACTCGCTTGTCCGATAAGGGAATCAAAGGAGTTCACTTTTTCCAGCTTCTCACATTGTGTGGCTAGAGCTTTAAAATGGGATTTTAATTGTATAAATTGCCACAATTGCGAGGGAGCCAGACCGAATTTGGCAGAACATGTTTCCCAGGGTAGAAATGTGCCTGTGGACTGGTCTAGCAGGTTTTCAAAACAAGTCACCACACAGGCCTTCCATTCTTTAAAGAATTTGTTAGCCCTGAGGGAAAGCTGGGGAGTTCCATAAGGGGCTAAATTTGGACACTGTGTAGGGTAGTTTGTAGAGTTTCCTGACCTGTTTCCAGGCTGAGATAGTGTCAATGATGAGTGGATTGGATCGCACACACCCAGGCAAGAATGCATATTTAGAATGCAATAATGCTGCCAGTGACTACGGGGAAACCAGTCTGGATTCCAGAGCATAATTGGAGTGGTAATTGGTGTGCAGGATCCAATCTCTGACGTGTTGGAACATGGCTGCTAGGTTATAGATCAGAATATGCGGTAATTGTACCCCTCCCACCAATTTGGATAAGCATAGCATTTCGTATGAAATGCGAGGTCTTTTTCCTTGCCATATGAATTTCACAAAGATACTTCTTAATTTGTTATGATCCACATGGCAAAGGAGCAGGGGGATGGGTTGCATGGGATACAGTATAGGAGTTTGGGGAAGGATATCATTTTAAGGAGGTGAATACGACCAACCAGGGAGAGGGAGAAGGAGGTCCAGCCGGAGAGCTCCTGTTCCATTTTCCTGATAAGTGGCGGGTAATTCAAGTTGTAGATTGAGGTGGGAGAATTGCCAACTTTAATTCCTAAATACGTGATATGGAAGTTATTTATTGTGATGGCTAGGTCCTCGGGTACGTCTCTGGATGATAAGTTTCCATTTAGGGGCAATAATTGGCATTTGCCGACAATGATTCTATACCCCAAAAATGTCCCGAAGTGGAGCAGGGCTCAATCAATGCCGGTAAATGATTGCGGGGGGAGTTCATAAATATAAGAGTATTATTGGCAAAGCAAGCCACCTTAACTTCTTAATCCCCTACCATTATCCCCTGATATATCTTAGATTGAATGAGATAACGAGCCAGAGGCTCCAGGGCCAAATTGAATAGTAATGGGGAAAGTGGGCATCCCTGCTTGGTGCCTTTCTGAAGGGGAAAGGCCTCAGACAGGGTCCCCAAAGTATGTATCTGTGCCGTAGGGTTAGAATACAATGATTTAAGAAACGTACGGAAATAGCCGCTGATGCCAAACTTATCCAGTGTCATGTCCAACCAGGCCCAGCTAACATTATCAAATGCCTTCTCTGCGTCTACTAAGAAAAGGGCTGGAGCCTGGTTGGAGTAACCTTATCTTGCGACCACAGTCTGGACCGCCAGAACGGTCCTCAGGTTGGACACCGCTGACCTACCCATGACAAAGCCTGACTGGTGAGGGCCCACCAGGTCTGGGAGAAACGAACCAAGCCTAGAGGCCAATATCTTTGACAGCAGTTTAAGATCCTGGTTGATCAAGGATATTGGTCTGTAGGATCCGGGAAGAATCGGGTCCTTACAATTCTTGTGTAGGACCTTAATGTGAGCTAAGTCCCCCGAGCGCAGGCGTTCTCCCCCAGTCAGGATAGCATTAAATGCGTTAACTAGATCCGGGACAAATTTATCAGATAGTAATTTGAAGTATTCCCCAGAAAACCTGTCGGGCCCGGGTGCCTTATTATTCTTTAGGGATTTAATGGAATCACTAACCTCCGCCATTGAGACAGTTGCGTTTAGGGAGTCAAGGTTATCTCCAGTTAGTTGGGGTAATTGTAGGGAATCTAGGAAAAGGCGCCCTGCCTCCAAATCCAACGGTCCCTGCGAATATAAAGATTGATAGTGATTTTTCAGTATCTGTGAAATCGATTTTGGAGCTTGCTGCAGAGATCCAGAGGAATCGCGTAGCCACTTGATATGTGTGGGTTTCCATCGGCCTTTAGCTAAGTTGGCCAGCATCTTTCCGGCCTTGTTGCCGAATCGGTATAGGTGAGCGAACCTCTGGTCCCTGCTGCAATTTTCCAAGTTGTCTTGCGCCCTGTCAAAATTACATTTAGCCTCTACCCACTTATCTTTGTTATGAGGAGATGGCTGATGAAGGAAGGTGGTGTATGCCTTCCGGAGTGCAATAGACCCTTTGCTATATTCTAGGGTTACATTCTTTTTATGGGCCGCTGTGTAAGCCATTATTTTCCCCCTCATGACTACTTTGGAAGTCTCCCAATACAATATTGGGTTTGTAGTGTGAGCTGTGTTATCAGAGGAGAATTTGAGCCACCAATGTTCTAACAGCTGTTGGAAATCAGTGTCTTCAGCTAAATATAAGGGGAACCTCCACACCCTGTTTTGGCCTCTAGGAAAGTCTTCTCTGATAGCCAGGCTCACCGGAGAGTGATCTGAGATGATAAAATTGTGGATATGTGTGTCAGTGATTTTGTGAAGGAGGGATAGGGAGGCAAGGAAGTAATCTAATCTTGACTACGCGTCCTGAGAATGAGAATAGTGTGTGAATTCTCTTTCAGTAGGATGTATGTGGCGCCATGTGTCTGTGAGACTGGTCGTGTCTAACAATTGTTGGATATATGCATCGTGGGCGAGGTTGGCAGATCCAACTATTTTAAACCTCTTGCGGTCTTCCTTGGCATGTGACACAGAATTAAAATCGCCACCTAGTAGTCTGTTTATTTCCCCATCCTGCAATACAACCACTTCTAAATGGGAGAAAAAGGGGCGTCTATCAGAATCGGGAGCGTATATATTATGGAGGGACAATCTCCCTGCTGGTGTATCCAGCAATAGACTATGACGCCTGCCTTCTGTATCGCAGGATTGTGAGATGGTATAATTTAAGTTTCTATGTAGAAGCGTAAGTACCCCCGCCTTTTTATCTGCTGCTGAGGATCCATGTGCCTCACCAACTCATAGTCTGGTCATCCTAAAGTAATCAGCCTCTGAGAGATGTGTCTCTTGGAGCATAGTGATATCTGCTTTTAGGCGCTTTAAATGGCGCAGGACTTTTATGCGTTTTGCCGGGGACTGCAAACCCTTTACATTATATATCACAATCTTCATAGTGTAGTTATTCGGTCGGGAATGAGCTGGTGAGGCGCCTTGATACCCCCTGCTGGTGGAAAGACAAGCAAACACATAGACTGGACAGAAAAACACCAAACAAACAGTAACAAAATCAAAGAAGAAACAATAAGCTCTTGCCAGAGCTGCGAGCAAAAGGTGTATCATGGACTTCGCTTTTTTCGTGGACAGAAATGGACCTCGCTTGTCCACCACCTCACACTGATGTGTTAACATATCATACCTTATGTGAAGGAGGGAAGATCCCCACCAGGGCAACCTAGATGAGTTGTCACCCCCAGTGGTAGGCAGAAAGCAGTTCTACATGTGACATGTAAAAACAAAGTACATAACTACTAGAGATAGTCCTAACCCGGGGAGAAAGGAACTGTAGTATAAACAAATCAATCATCAAAAAACATAGAAATTAACACATTTTAGAAGGATACACTGGGTGTTATAGCCTCAGCAGGTTCCCGGGAAACCCAACCCAGCCAAAGTCACTCAGTCCATGGTGTCTTGGGAAGACTCGGGGCTGTTCATTCTGCAACGCTTGTGTTTCTCTTGTGTGGCTTGGGGATCCTTTATGCCCACAAAGTGAGCTGAGTCATCCGGGTTGTGGAAGACTTCCGAGGTGCCATCCGCCCTGAAGATTCTCAGTGTCGCCGGGAATTGTAGGACAAAGTCGATATGGCGCTTTACAGTTCGGTGCAAAGAGGAGCATAAGTCTTCCTGCTCTTCGCAACTTCGGCAGAAAAGTTATTAAATAGCAAGATCTTGTATCCCCTGACAACGGTATCAGCTTGGTTTTTCTTTGCATAATCATATTTTTGTCGGCATAGTTCAGGTATTTTACTATAACTTTACGCGGTTTAGGCGCCACATTATTGCCTGGTGTTGTTGGGGTGGGCCCAATCTGTGCGCCCGTTCCATAGTACATGGCGCCAGCAGTCCCAATGCCTGGGGTAGCTCTTCTGCACATATTTTAAACAAGCAGGGAGCTGCAAAGGATTCAGGCAGCTCCACTATTCTCAGGTTGCTCCTTCTGGAGCGATTCTCCAGATCCTCCGTCTTGTCTTGTAGTGATTTTATTCGGCGGGCGGATTGCTGGAGTTTAGCTTTAGCATGAGTCTCCACTGTATCTAAGCGGGTTTCTAACTCGGAGTGTTTGTCTATGTCCCCACGTATCTAATTAAGAGCTGCCGTTATAGTGGAGTCAAGCGACACCTTTAGGTCAGGACTCAGTATGCATGCCACTTCTATATCCAGCGATTTACAGCTTATTTGTAGCCCTAAGATAAACTGCTCTCCTAAGTCATCAGTAAACAGACCAGTGTCCTGGGACAGGGGCAAGTCAGTGTCAGGAGCTACTGAACCTTCCTGATCCGTAACAGCGGGCACCATCTTGGCCTTCGTCTTTACACGCTGTGGTAGCGCTGCCGCCTGGGATAGTGATGTCGTCTCACCGCCTCACGGAAGAAACTTCTCCATCTGGTAACGGAAATGTCCAGGGAGTAGCCGGTAAGCTTCTCGGCTCCCTCCGAGCGGGATTGGTGGCTGGAGGACAGATAATTGCGGTGCCTGCCACGGAGCCTCTCCCTCACGCTGCTAGCATCCGCGCGCCGGAACCGGAAGTCGCTGTATTACATTGTATGAATATAGCCTTAGCCTGCGTTTATACAGAGAGATTTATCTAAAAGATAAGCAACAGACTATAAACAGAGAACAGGTCACAAAATTAAAGATTGAGATTTCTCCTGTCTCCAAATCCATTGCTGGCTTTGGTTTAAAAAATCTGTCAGATAAATCAGTGTAAAACCGCAGCCTTACACGTAAGCCTGATCAGCTTCTGTATCTTTGACACAGGAGGCCTTGGGGAGGCCTTTTTGTGCTTCTCACAGTCCTGATGGGGAGAGGAGGGAGGGATTCTCCCTTCTTTCAGCACTATAGGTGCTGCAATCACCTACAGGATTAAAGCAAATGTACCAGCAGTACATTCAGTCCAGTTTTTTAATTGAATAGAATGGCACCGGCATGGGGAAGCCGATGCCGTGGTCCTCTTTTTGAAATGTTGACCAGGTTCTGCGTACAGTGCCGTTCTATTCACAGACACCAGCTGGGGCTTGAGCACTGGAGGTGGGCCGGCCCGCCCCCAGTGGGAGGAAACCCCTGTCCCTCTGGGATGCGGCTACAAAAAATTCAACCAGCAGCCAGTTACTTGGTATTGTGTACACCCAGCACCCAGTGACCTGATATAATGCACAACCAGCACACAGTTACTTGGTATACTGGACACTGGCTTCACAGCTCCTACAGACAACCACCCATAATCTAGCAACAATCAGACCTTTTATCCTCTCCTCTCTGTTCTTCTCTAAATGTCTGCCGCGATCCTGCTCTCCACTACATACGCAGACGACTGGTCATGGAATTAGCTCATCCTATATAGATGGTGAGGGAGATGTGCTAACATCACAGTGGGGCTTGCAGGTGATTGGACAGCCCCAAGGGATTATGAATAATCCCTTGCTCCCACTGAGTGACAGTACTGTAATCCAACATTTTTAGCTGCCATTGAAAACGCCATGTTTAGCAAATTATGTAACAAAAAGCTGTGACCACTTTATTAAACAAAGTTAATTGACAGAGCAATTCGTAGCAAGTCTGGATTCTCTAGATTCACTTTGCTCATCTCTAATATCCACTATTATTTGAACTATGATGTACAAGTTATGAAAGCTAACTTGTAGATTTGAAGGATAGTAGCAGGAGAAATAACATAAAATTTAGAGGTGTTCCCTAAATGGAACCGCAATCAGAGATTTCAATGTATGTGCATTCCTTCATCCAAGCAGTGCTACCTGACTATACTCCAGAGGAGATAGAAGTCAACAGGGCACACAGAATCCCTCCTCTAAACATGTGGAAGACCCAGTGCTGTGTGATATCTTGGCGCAAATTCATTTCTACCATGTGAAAGAAAAATGCTTGAATATTCCAGGAAAGATAGTGACCTCCTGCCACCCTAGCATAAGATAAAGATCTTTAGCTGTTTTGGTGTAATACTTACCGGTCCTTGCTCCTCTGGTATCCTCTTCTGTTTCTCCGGTGTCTTAAGCCACCTCCATCCTACTCAGCCAATAACTGAATGGGATGGGACAGCACCACAGGCAGTGATTGGCTAAGTGAACAAGAGTGCGTATGCACTCGAAACACGTCTGTTCTCTGTGGGGTCCCTGCACTATGGTGTTTCACATGTTTTTACCTGCAATTGGAAAATAAAGGCTACTTTCTTCGCTACGTGCTGGATCATTGTTTTCCAGTGATTGGCTAAGCAGGCTGTCAATTATGTCTGCTGTCTTGTCAATTAAGCAAATTTTTGCAAACTTTGCTGCAAATCCAGTTTAGTTCATCCCTAATTACAAGTAAAAAAAAAAAAACAACACTACATTTTATATACCACATGCTGACTGTCAGTCATGCAACTGTAATTGGTAGAAATGGTAGACAATTCTTCTATAATATAGCGCAATGTAAATCAGTGTAAACAATGCTTTGTATGCCAGGACATTTTGTATAAAGTGCATACTGACCCATAGTTCTGCATCTGTCATCTTAGTAATGGGACAAACATCAAGACCATCAAATATGAGATGTGTCAACTTGTAAATATTTTAGTTACTGGGGAGCACACCGGACCCTGGACACTATCAGAGTCTATTTATCAGAACACATAAGTATTTGTATAGTGAACCTTATAAATTATGATATTGTTTCTGGAGAATATTTCAAGCAATATGCAGCACACCACTTCAACTGAATATAAACTGTTTTATTCAAACAACCACAAAAGGTGCAAAATATTTAACTGTGAGGCGACGGTTCGATCAAATGGGCAGTTAATCTAGTGCTGTATTGATACACATCTTAAATTGGTTCAATAATAATAGATTAAATAGATTAAATAGTAACCAGTGTATCCAATAACAGAATGTTCACATCCTAATGATTCCAAATGTATACAGCCAAAATCATGTGCAAACAAATTCCAATTAAATATGTATATTAATATCATACAATGTCTCCTTCACAACATCATTATTACTACTTCATAAGAGTGAATGAAATTGGTCATCAGGTGTACATAGTATAAAAACTAAAAAGGTTCATAGCTCTGTTCCATGCTGACCTTAGTTTTGGGCCATGCACACTGAGCATGCACCAATCTCTGGAGAACAATTGGCTCCAGACTTTACATGTTCAACGAGTCACAAATCAGCATAGTATAGCTACGATATTCACTCTATTACAGGGCAACAACTACCCAACAGTGTATGGAAATTGACCTGTCTGTACAGAAAGATTGCAATCACAAAGATATAGATTGAGGCAACTACTATAATACAAGTTTTTGTTGCCCTGTGTTAAAGAGAATATGGTAGCTATGCCATTTGATCTTTTATTCATGAAATATGTGATCTTTGGAGACAATTTTTCTCCAGAGATTGATATTGCACGGGATATACATTATCATGTTAACCCCTTAGTGCTGCAGCTACTTTAGGTCTTAAACGGGTTATTCAGCCACTTTCTTCCAGACACAGCACCCCTCTTGTCTCCAGCTTGGGCAGGGTTTTGCTGCTCAGTTCCATTGAAGTGAATGGAGCTTAATTGCAAACCGAACCTGAACTGGAGACAAGAGTTGTGTTGTCTCTGAAAGAAAGTGGCCATGTTTTTGAAGCACTGGATAACCCCTTTAATAGCCAAGCTCAGTTTTTAAAATAAAAAATGAAAAAACTTTAAAAAAAAACAATGAAAATGTGGGGAAAAATGTTTTTTTTTTTAAATATTAAATGCACTCTGTTCAGCATGCAGTAAAAATAACATCATTTTTTTTACTATTACCACTTTGGCAAAATAGAAACTATCTTCATGGAAAAAAAAAAAAGACAAAAACTGTTGCCACTTTCTATCTTTTGCATGACGGAGCTGGTTTTGGGGTAATTTTTTTTATAACTCGGAGGGAGGGAGCAGCCCAGTTGCCCAGCAGCCCCAATGCTGTCAGACATTGCCTCCCTGGCCTCTGGGCCACACCACCCGCAGATACAGTGCCGCCCCAGCAATGGTCGCCGCAGTGGAGACTGACAACATGATAACAAGGAGAAGCAGACGGGTAAAAAAAAACCTCTTACCTTGTGCTCTCAGCCAGTGAGAGTAAGCAAGCCAGGCTTTGACCCTATATATTCACTAAATATAATCACCTTGTTGATGGAGGAGTGCTGGCTGGCTGAGAGTACAAGGTAAGAGGTCTTTTTTGTTTCATCTGCTTATCCTTGTTTTTTAGGTGTTGGTCTCCATTGTGGTGGCCATTACTGTGGTGGCATGAGGTGTGACCCAGACCCCTAGGGGCTATGTCTAGCAGCACTGGGGCTGCTGGGCATTTGGGCTGCTTCCTCCTGTGGTGCAGTTGCTGTTGCGGTGGTGGTCGCCACATTGGGCTGCGCCATTTTTAAGTTAGGGACCCACACTTTATTAGGAACCTTGATGTGGTGCGTGGGCTTATGCCTTTAGATCAAAATATAACTAACTCCTGATGTTAGAATTCAAGTGTTGCTGGGAACCAAATGGTCATTTATAAGCATTTTTGGATGTGCGATCATGTCTATTTTCCCTATTCATTGAGTTTATTTTATAACTACCCAGAGCAGTAAATTACCCCTCCTGGTAGTTGCAGCAGGAGATCAGCTGTCATACTTAGCTGTCTCCTGTGATGTTGGCACAGTTATTATCCAATTATATGCTGCTGTCCAACTAGACAGCAGCATATAATGTTCCAGTAGGGTGAGGGTGAGCTACAATATTCACCTGATCGGAGGTCCCGTAGCAAGTTGCAGTTTGCAATAAAACATGAGAAACACCTTCAACACTTCCATAAATAAACTGTTACATAAAACACTTAAAAAACACAGAACCTCTTCCTATTGCATGGTCAGAATAAGCCCTTGCGTCGTTGCTCAACATCACAGGAGATCAGCCGTAAGTATGACTGCTCATCTCCTGCTGCATTTAAATTCTAACATCAGGAGTTAATTACATTTTGATCAAAATGCAGAAGCTCACACACTACGTCAAGGTTCCTGATAAAGTGTGGGTCCCTAACTTAAAAATGGTGCAGCCCCACGTGGTGACCACCACAGCAACTGCACCATGGGAGGGAGCAGCCCAGTTGACCAGCAGCCCCAGTGTTGCTGGACATAGCCTATAGGATCATCTTCTGTAGGTTATATATACTGTGAATATTACCCTCTGTTTTGGTTACTAATATTTTCAGAAAATAAGTCACAATATCATATATGTCTACAAAATATATAATGACAGAAAACAGATTCATTTAATGTTTTCAATATAGCTTACAGCTTACTCATTTACTCCCACCATTTGGTATAACCAGACATTATTTCCAAGGTGACTCTAATCTGACTGTAATCATATGCATTGCTTCAAGCTATTGGAGGTTTTTCCTGATGAACAATATGACCATAAAAAGTAATGCATCAATTCAATATTAACACCTCATACATTACATTTTGTAATAATCTAATACAGTGTATGTAGACTTTAAACTTTACTGTTTTCAGAGGTACATGGACTTTGGACCTCTGATAGGCATGAACATTTTCACATTTGTAAGAAAAGAAATAGATAAAAGACAAAAATAACATAAAACTATTGTAATCCTATATTTATTAAAGCAGACACAATGGCTTGAGTATTATTACATGCACCAGAAATTTGGTGCAGAATAAGCCATCTACACTGCTGGCAAAAAAAAAAAAAAAAAAGAGAGACATGAGCAAACTTTTCGGAACTTCCGTTCAGCTGGTTTGCAAAACTTTTGATTAAATTTAGCTTTGTCCAAATGTTAATTGAACCGCGCTATAGCAACTAAATTACTGTAGCTACACAAGTGGGACTATTGGCACTCTTTTACGATGAAAACTAGACGAGTGAGTACTAAAGTGCTCGGGTCAAATTTTTCACAATGCTCGGGTGCTCGTTTCGAATAACAAACCCCATTGAAGTCAATAGGAAATTGAAGCATTTTTGCAGGATACCAAAGATCTGCACAGGGAAGGTTGCCTAAAAACCTGGAAACCTCAAAAAATGATGGAGACACCACAGAAATAGACAGCAAAGGCAGCATGCATGGATGCCTCTGAGGCTGCCTCATCGCCCTATTACACAAAATTCTGGGCAACAGCCTGGTGGTGACCCTCAAGACAATTTTGGCCGACAGTGTAGTGGAGAGCCTCCAGTGTAGTGTGAGAGCCTGCAGGTGACCCTCAGAAATATTTGGTTTGAAAAAGCACTGTGGTGGACCCCTAAATTACAGTCTGTGACTAAGATTGCAAAGGAACCCCCTAGAATTGTAGTATGGCACACCTCGGTGGCGAACCTCTAAATTACATAGTTTGACTGAGATTGCACTTTACAGCATGGGGATGAATCCCAGGATGACTTTTTAAGACTGAGAGTGCAGTTTACAGCGTGTCGGTGAACCCCAGAGTGACTTGGCTAGACTGAGATAGCAGCTAAACCACCCAAAAATTTTGCCAGACACAGCATGACATTGACAGCAGAGTGACCAAGTTAGATGGGGTAGCAGGTGAACCACCCAAAAATTTTGCCTGACACAGCATGGCGGTGAAAACAGATTTACCAAGTTAGATGAGGTAACAGGTGAACCACACAAAATTTCAGCCAGAAACAGCATGGCGGTGACAACAGATTTTCCAAGTTAGATGAGGTATCAGGTGAATCAACCAAAAATTCAGCCTGACACAGCATGGCAGTGACAACAGATTGACCAAGTTTGACTGAGGTAGCAGGTGAACCACCCAAAAATTTTGTCAGACACAGCATGGCGGTGACAACAGAGGGACTAAGCTCAACTGAGGTAGCAGGTGAACCACCTAAAAACTTTGCCTGACACAGCATGGCGGTGACAACGGAGTGACCAAGTTCGACTGAGGTAGCAGGTGAATCACCCAGGAATTTGCTTGACACAGCATGGCAGTAACAACAGAGTCACCAATGAGATTACCGTCAAAAGGCTGTAGTTGACCCTCCTAAAAATTGTTTTTGAATGTCAGTAGTTGACCCTTCAAAAAAATTGATTGGAGAGAGGGCTTGTAGGTGTCCCTCCATTAACATTGTTTAAAGAGAGCCAATTGGCTTCTTGTTGGCTTAGTTTCTTGTTGGCTCAGTGTTTGTGTAAGAAGAAATGGAGGAGGAGGAGAGGAGAGGAGAGGATGCGTGAAGCATCTTCACGTTGAGCTGCCTTCCCTTGGTGAAATTCAGGCTTTATTCATTTTAACAATCATCAGCCTGTCAGCACTGTCAGTTGACAGGTGGGTACGCTTATCAATGATGATGCCACCAGCTGCAACGTAGACCTGCTCTGACAACATGCTAGAGGCAGGTCAGGCCAGAACTTCCAAGGCGTACAGCGCCAATTCGAGTCATGTGTCAAGCTGTGCAACCCAGTAGTTGTATGGAGCAGAGTGATCATGCAGGACGTTGGTATGGTCAGCTAGGTACTCCCTCACCATCTTTCTGAACAGCTCCCCCTACTCTGTCTAGACTGGTGACCGGTAACATTGTTGTGCTGGGCTGCCATAAAACTGGCAAAGGCCTTGAAGAATGTTCTCCTTCCAATGCTTGACAAGCTGCCTGCTCCCCTCCTCTCCGACGCTAGTTGGCCCACAGAACTAAGTCCTCTGTCGATAGCGGTGTCTGATGGGTAGGATAGTTTCAGCTTGTGCACCAGGGCCTGTTGATATTTATTCCCTCTCATACACCTTTTGTCTACAGGAATGAGAGTGGAAAAGTTCTGCTTATACCAGGGGTCCAAAAGGGTGAATACCCATTAATCGTTGTTGGCAAAATTGTTTCTAATGTGAGGGACACGGGAAAGGCAGCCTAACATAAAGTCAGCCATGTGTGCCAAAGTCCCAACACGCAATAATTCCCTTTCATCAATAGGCTCTCCATTTCCTCCTCCTCCAACTCCTCCTCTTCAGCCCATACACGCTCAACAGATAAGAAGGAATGAGAATAGACTTGAGGAAGCTAACTAACCTGACTACCAGTTCTCGTGGAAGTTGTCATCTGGCAGCCTACAATTGCTCTGCCGTGCTGGTAAACCCTGGTTAACATGTGTAACTTGGAATTCCATCGTGTGGGCACGTCACCTAAGCTCATCAGTTTCAGCACTGCCTGTTGCTGCTTACCCACAGCAGTGCTGCTGCGCCTAGAGCTACTGACTGAAGGCGCCGTGCTCATGGATGGTAATTGAGAGGAGGAGGAGTTGGAGGAAGAGGCATGATATGCCTGAAAAACCGTGACTGAGATAGGACCCTCAATCTTCTGTGTGGGCAGCACATAAGCGGACCCAGTGTCAGACTCGGTGACAGCTGCTAAACCATATAACTTGGTCACTCTGTTGTCAACCCCATGCTGTGTCAGGCTACATCACTGCCTGGTGTGACACAGGTTGTACACCACATTCCGTAGGTCAGCCTCACTTTCTTTAAAGAACCTCCAGACTTGTGAACATCTAGGCCTCAACACAGGAGCTTTACTCGTGAAACAGTTGCTGATACTTGCCCTGCTTCTCACTCTGGCCACCCCATTGCCTCTTCCAACCTGTTCTGGTGCTACACTTGCCTCCCCCTCAGAAGCACTGTCTTGACTAGGCTTACTAACCCAGCTCGGGTCAGTCACCTCATCATCCACCAGCTCTTTCTCAGATTCCTCACTCTGCTGCCCCCTCGGACTTACTGCCCTGACAACAATATTACTGTCTGACAACCGTGTCTCATCATCATCATCATCATCATCTGACGCCTCTTCACACACTACTTGCAGTCCCCACTGTCATCACCCACAGACTGGAAAAGTTTGATATTTTGGGCATCGGGACAGAGCAACTGCTCAGGTTGATGCTAAGTTGTGACCTTGGGAAGGGTCCTGAAAAGAGTTCCTGGGAGTATACTGAATATGAATCCCTAATTTCCATGAAGGGGCCAGGCTGGAGGTTTAACTGGAAGAGCCACAGTTCCACTCCCTTGGCTAGCGTGGGTGGACTGCGTGGAAGACTGGATTGAATGTACAGTAACTGAGAGGACATACTGATTCACTGGACTGGTGTGAATGTAACTTAGAGGACTCCGTATAAAAAACAGCAAAACCGCACTATATACGTATCCAGTGAATTCTCACTTCCGGGACTCCACTCCGTCCCACACATTCAACATCTCAAAAATAGTAGTGAGAAAAAATTAATTAGGTGTATAACCACCTGTACCTTAGCACCTCCGGACGGCCGTCCTTTAGTATCTCCGGACTTTTAGAAAGAAATCCCCGGAGTCTTGGTCATCAATCCATAATCTTTTATTATTCAGGGTGCTGGTACAAACACTGCTCACAAGGCTGTTCATTCACCCAGCGTCCACCTGTTGTCTTGCGCAAGTGGACGCTGGGTGAATGAACAGCCTTGTGAGTGTTTGTACCAGCACCCTGAATAATAAAAGATTATGGATTGATGACCAAGACTCCGGGGATTTCTTTCTAAAAGTCCGGAGATACTAAAGGACGGCCGTCCGGAGGTGCTAAGGTACAGGTGGTTATACACCTAATTAATTTTTTCTCACTACTATTTTTGAGATGTAACTTAGAGGACACACATTCATTCCAGTGCAGTGAATCAAACAAATAGCAAAAACATATTCACTTGACTGTGGTTGGTGTGCCGCAGAGCACACACTTGTTCACTGGACTAAAGTTAATGTAACAGATAGCAAAAACGTATTCACTAGACTGCGGTTTGTGTGCCGCAGAGTACACACTTGTTCACTAGACTGGAGTGAATGTAACTAAGAGGACACACTAATTCATTGGACTGGAGTGAACATAACTGATAGGACACACACATTCCCTCCGGTGCAGTGAATCAAACAGATAGCAAAAATTTATTCACACTTGTTCATTGGTAGTAAATGTATCTGAGAGCAAACACGTATTCACTAGACTGTAGTAAACATAACTGAGGGCAAAAATGTTATCATTAGACTGTTGTGAATAGAACGGAAGAGCATGCACCAGTATTCGGCGAGCCTAAAATGTACTGCTAAAATGCTTTGATAACTAACAGACAGCACTTGTCAGTATTATGCAAGCCAATAATATACCACTAAGGTGTTTTTTTCTTTTAATAGCATAAGTTGACGTATGTGGCCAGAATAGGTGTAGCTGCACTACAGGTCACAGCAAGCCAAGTTTCTACAGCAAAAATTAGTACTGTGAGGACTTTTGGTGTAGTCTATGGAGTCTGTGTGTACAGGTGCTCTATGTTTTAGAGCACCCGTTACACTGAACACTGCACAGCCAGGATAGGTGTAGCTGCACTACAGATCCCAGCAAGCCAAGGTACAGCAGCAAAAATGAGTACTGAGAGGCAATTTCTTTGGAGTCTATGTGGACCACGTGTTGTCCCCTTTCTGGCACAGGTCGCTCTGCACGGTGTGTAGCCAAGATGGCGGTAGCTGCAGTACATTTCTACTGCGTGATACCATAGTTGTTTGGAAAGAGATATGCAAGTCTTTTAACTTACCCTTCCTGATTACCAAATATGTGCCTCTTTGTAGACTTCCAAAATTATTAAGAGAGCTAAACCCCTTATAGTTAAAAGTGTGATGTGACAAAGGTTTTAAAACCATTGGTGATTTACTGAATCCAGACTAAAAGAAATGTCTTGCCCCTACAGAAATTTAACAAAAGTTCCAACTTCCCTCTTCTCATTTTCTTTCTATAAATCAGACATACAGGTTTTGCATGGGCAGACTCAAGAATGTGAAGACAGAATCTCAATGCCACACCTTAGATGGCATAAAACACACTGAACCCCGCAAAGCCCCTATTTATGTCCTTTACAAGGCCTTACGCAATAACTTACTTATTGACTTGGAAAATCTCTCGAAAATGGTCAGCAATAACAGGGGATGATGAGTTACATAAAGCCATCTTATAAGGCTGGACAACAGTAAGAAAATTTGTCATAAATGAGAGATGGAGAGAGACTTATTTTAACGGGGAAGTTCAGAAAAAAAATTAAAGATTTGTAATTTACTTAAAAAAAAAAAAATCTCGTCTTGCATTACCTATCAGCTGCTTTATGTCCTGCAGGAAGCGGTGTATTCTTTCCATTCTGATTTTTGCTTTTGCTTTTTGCTGACACCTCTGTCCATAACAGGAACTGTTTGGAGCAGTTGTAAATCCCATAGAAAATGTCAGAAGCCGCAGCGTGCGGCTGACCCCCTAACAACAGCGTCCTTGGCAGATGGGGTTGCTAGGGGTGCAGCGGCATTAGTTGCTTCTGCCGCGGCCCATGCTGCCTGCCCCCGGCTCAGCAGCATGGCTGCCCTGCGTTTGGTCTAAGCGATTGGCGGATTGTTGCATTTGTCCTGGGGGCTGGAGTCTCAGTCCCAATGAGGCCTTAGGCTAGGACTACATGTCTCATAAGTATCCTTTCCTTGTCTACTGTACCTTCCCTGTGATATAGCCAGGTTTACTAGTGTATTTCAACTCAGCTTTCCTTCCTGCGTTTGTGTACTTGGTGTTCTGACTTCTGGCTTTTGAACTTCAACTATTCTCCTGGATTACAATTTGTACTGTGGTGCCTTCTTGTTGCTGACTTGGACCTCTGACCTTGCTGTATTGTGTTGCGTTTGTCTTGTGTATTGTTCCTTGTTCCCACTTAGGATTATGGACTGTCGACCAGTTGTCCACTGCCATTAAATCGTTACATTGTTCGGATTTGAACAATAATCGTTTAGTGTAATAGCAGACAACGATTAAACGACCAAGGAGAAATCATTAGTCGCTTGATAGAGTTCAGACCTATTTTTATCGTTGATGGCATGGAATAAGACGTCGTTGAGTTGTTCACAGAAGAGACGAATGCAATAGCGATGACCGCAAGAACGATCATAAGTAACGATCATCGTTCTGTGTAATTGGGTGAACAAATTCAGGTTGTTTACCATGGCGGTTGTTTGAGATCGTTTATCTTTAATCGTTGATTGTCGAAAAATCGCTTCGTGTAGTAATACCCTTACACTTGCCGTGAAGTATACCTTGTTATCAATGATAAATGTAGGCCTTGCTTGCTTCAAGTATACTTTATTGTACAATTTGTAGCAAAGGGTTCCTATGTGTACATGATGTCACGCCTATATCCTATAACATATTTTTTCATTTCATCTTTTACTGTGTTTTATATGTATCATATTTTGGGAGGGAAAAAAAACCTAGTCCCAGAAAAACCTGCTAAACACCAACATAAAGCTGAATCTCTGCCTTGTGGAGCTGTATCTCTGCTCCTGTGTTTTCAGTCCTCCATGAAAGTGAAACAACAGCAGAGAAAAGCATTGCAGGAGGTTGACAGTGTGATTGTGAACTTATCGGGAGTTCGGCCATCCACGAATAATGTGGGGTGGCCCAATAAGGATGAGAAGCTTTGGTGTCCTCTGGTGCTTTGGGGAGTGCCCAAAGATGAGGAGCCCTGATGTCCATGAGTCCTTATGGGTGGCCTAAGGAGAAGGAAGATATGGTGTCACGTCAAGCGGCTCCCTTGATACACTACTGGAAGGCTATCAACTATGGCTGAGAAGAGCAGTTTGATGCAGTCCACCACCATCCTACTCGAAAGCTTTATTGGGCACAGATGATCAAGTAAGTGATTAGAGTCTGAAAGTTGTAGAGAGGCCGTGAAGCTATAGTGAGCTTGCAACTGTCACAGAGAGGTCGTCGAGCGGGCGTGAGCATGCACCAATCCTACTGAGGCCCTCAGGTCCTCAAGCCATGCCCCAGAGAGGCCATCAAGCCATACTGAGTGTACTGCTGATACTGTTAGGTAGCTGTTAGATCAATGAGATATATGGTACCCCTATCTATTGTATAGCACTCTGGAATTAAAGGTGCTCTATAAATAAATAATAAAAAATAATATTTAGAGGAATGTTTTTATTCTCTGATACTAAGAGTCAGAGGCTTTTCTAAGCTCCCGAACTGCTCCAAGCTGAAATGCCTGTATTTTCTGATGTCAGATTGGCCATTTCACTACTATCATACACCCCTGTCTGCTGTTCAATGTTGCATGCATGCACGTAATATACCAACAGGTGAGAGGATTCATTCAAATTGGAAGCACCATAAATACATAATTTCACATAGTTAAAGACTTAGATTGTAAAGCTTAAAGGGTTTGTCTGGGATATTTTAATAAACTAGCATTGCATTGACCTCTGTGGGTATTTTATATTCTACATTCACTTCTATTTTTTATTTAGAGCACTTGCTGTGTTCTCAGGCTTAGTCACATGACCACTCTGCCTGTGTTTTCTTTACTTCCTGTGATGTCACGTTCCCTTTCTGTTTTCTGTTCCTGCCAGTGAGGGAATAGTGAGTCATCAGGTGGGAGGGGTTATGCATACACATTTCTTTAGCCACACCCCTAACATCTAACTAAAATCTGAACCCAGAAGAAACTGCAGCAAGAAGGACAGCATGACAGACTAAAATCTCTGTACAGCACTGCAGCATAGGTTGGAGCTATAAACAGTAAATAATGGATGATTTATCAAAACTTGTGCAGAGGAACAGAGAAGCAGTTGTCCATGGCAATCAGTCCGATTCTAGATTTCATTTTTCAAGGTATTTTTAAAAATGAAAGAAGCAATCTGATTGGTTGTTATGGGTAACTGCTCCCCTTGCACAGGCTGTGATGCATCTTCCCCTATATTGTTACTATTGTACTGTAAGGCTGTACAGTGTTAGGGCAGTGCTGCTGCTGCTGCTGCTGTTGCTGCTGTGTAATATAGAGAGGAGACTTCACCTCATGTCAGTTATCATTCTATTTCTTGCTGAGGTAACAGAATCCTGGCTCATAGAACCCCCCACCTGTAGTATTGCTACTGTAGTGTATATGTAATCTAGGACTACAACTCCTATCATGTACATGTGTGTTGGGGTTTGAAGTCCTATAAAGTCCGATAAAAGTGTGAAAAAACTAGTTGATTTGATAACATAAGTAATTGGCAGACACTGAGCCACCATGCTGCTCAACAGGCACATGTAGTAATACAGACATTTCCCTGCCTATGGGTAGAATGGGCGGAGCTAGATGCAGAGAGGAGGAGGTGGATCTACAGGCTTGTGGAGCAGTGATGTCACTGCTGACCTGGAAGTTCTTTATGTAGACAAACACAAATCCAAAAAGCAGCAACAAAGGAGGAGGCCCGGGGACACAGAGGTGAAAAAAGGTTAGAGAATAGAACTAAGGAAAAGGGACGGATTACAAATTATTCACATTTCCAATAAGAAAAAAAATGTTGGACAATAATGAGATATTTGAATATTCGTACGAATATTTGATCCCATTAAAGTCTATGGAAACAAATATTCGATTAGTGAAAAACATCTATTTGACCATTTGGAGGGTAAAACCAGAAGCTGGGGGATTTGAACGCTAATCGAATATTTCTCCAATATTCGCGGGATATTCGTATAAATATAGAATATTCGAATATCTCACTATTCAATCGAATATCTTTTCGATCCAACAGTATTCGCTCATCACTACTCTTCAACTATAGACAAATATTTCCCAGTCAAGCAATATTATAGTATTCCAGAGGCTTATGTCCTTGACAACTGATGTCCTAATGACAACTATTTCCTTAATGAACTCCCAGTCTGTTCTGAAATAACTAATTGATTATTTTGTACATGTATTTTTTACTTTTTAATATCAACACCAATATTACTTTTTTAACAAATAAAAAATACAGGTTTGACCACTAGTAATCGTTTGTCCTTAAAGGGGTATTTCACCGTACTGCGATTAACCCTCCTGGCCTCACAGAGTGCAGAATTAGCCCGCAAGGGACTATTAACATGAGGAGGAATGGAGGGAGGAGAAAGGGGAGACAGAGAGAACCACTCACACACAGTTTTGTGAGACTGAAAAGGTAAAAACGTATGGAATTAATTGTCAGTCTCCTGGAGGGGGTATAATGTATTTTACCTGACAAGAATATATGCAATGATATTTAAAAAGTAAGTAATCTAAGTTACTATTTCTAAGGATTTCATATTTTGCAATGTTACACAGAACATTAGCCCTGGAAGTAAATGCAGAAATTATATACATTTCTCATACACTTTCCTGTTTATGTAATGTACTTCACTGAATGTTTTTAATGCATAACATTTTAATGCAGTTCTTTATATTTCAACATTTCTTGTAAACGAATAATGGTACCATGAAATTTCCTAATCTTTACTAAAGTATTTAGCTCAATTTTACATTTTCCTGTTTCCTACTGAGTGTCATTTTGGTTTAATTCCATACATTTTGGTAGTCAGCCACAGTGAGTGGGGTTAATTGAATTGATCTCCTAAAAAAGTAAATGTTCTGTACATATAAAATATATCCTACATATAGGGTCAAATAACTATGTGTATGTTCATTTTATCTTAACCTTTTAAGCTTTAAATGACATATTCTTTAATTTTTTAAAAAGCTTCCTAATATTTTGCCTAGTTAGCTAAATGTCCTAATTTAAAACACATTTGCTAAGTTGGCAAACTGGTTTAAAACCAATGATTTATCCCTAAAAGTAATATATATATATATATATATATATATATATATATATATATATATATAAACAGTGGTACCTTGGTTTAAGAGTAACTTGGTTTAAGAGCGTTTTGGTTTAAGAGCTCACATTTTTTCAAAATTGTGACTTGGTTTAAGAGCTCCCTGTACTGGGTGGGAGAGCGAGTGGGAGAGGGGCAAGGCCTGCATAGCTGGGTCAACAGCACTGTTCTCTGACCCAGGAAGTCTCCTTCACCTTCCAAATCATAGCAGATCCACTTCAGGCTGGGGCTTGCATCAGGGGACAGGACTGTGGGGGTAATAGCTGTAACCCCTCTCTCACCAGACAGAGACTGCTGCTATACTGTGCTCACATCTGTCCTGCTCATTCCTTCATGCTCCCTGCAGTCTCTGTCAGTCCTGATTGGTCCATGCTGAACACACACCCCTTCCCCATTGATTTCATGTGACCACACAGACCTCTGACAGCAGCCCTGCTTCTCTGTTCTAGCCTATTGTACTACGCTACTGCATTATAGAAATCTGCAGTTTCATCCTGTATCTACAAACTGCGGCTGTTTTTTCAGGTTTATGCACTTACTATACATTATACACCACATGCTGATTGCTATACTGTACAGTAACTTATAATATCACATATTCAGCTGTTTCTCGTTGTTTGTTTCATTTGTTTTACATATTATTTAGAATATAAAATCATTACTTTTGGGTTGTGGAACCAATTGTCTGCATTTCAATGATTTCCTATGGGAAAATTTGCTTTGGTTTAAGAGTGGATTTGGATTACAAGCATGGCCCCGAAACGAATTATGCTCGTAATCCAAGGCACCACTGTATATATATATATATATATATATATATATATATATATATATATATATATATATCCTTTTTTTTAGGTAAGGAATCTCACAGATTAAGGCTATGTTCACACTACGTAAATCTAAGGCCGTAGTTCTCGCCGCAGAACTACAGCTGTAGATTTGCGGGGTAGAACATAGTATTGTTTGCTATGGGATCCCGGCCGGAGCGTACACACATCGTATACGCTCCGGCCGGTTCCCATGTGGCGCCGCCAACAACTGACAGGTCCATTATTTGCAGGCGGAATTCAATGAATTCTGTCCGCAGAACGACCTGGCAGATCATACAGTGAAGCGAGCGGCTCCGGGCGCTTGCTTCACTGTGGGCTATGGGAAGCTCTGATGCAGGCGCGTGCTGATGCGCTCCGCATTAAAACTCCATGGAGGAAAGATCATCCGGCCGGTACTTAAGTACCGGGTTGAGACCGGCCGTTCCGTGACCCGGCGGGAGTCACGGAACGGCCGGTCTCATCCGTAGTGTGAACATAGCCTAAAGGGGTAAAGGTTTTCAAATCAACTGGTGTCAAAAAAGTTATACAGACTTTTTTGAAAATCTCAAGCTGTATGTCCTGCAGGAAGTGGAGTTTTATTTCCAGCGTAACATGGTGCTCTCTGCTACCGCCTCTGTCTGGAACAGGAACTGTCCAATGGAGGAGAATTTTGCAATATGGATTTTCTACTGCTCTGGACAGTTCCTGTCACAGAAAAAGATGGCAGGTGACCACAGTGTTAGACTGGAAGGAAAATAACATTTCCTGAAGAGCATACAGGAGTTGGTAAGTACTGGAAGGTTTGAGATTTAAAAAAAAAAGTAATTTACAAATTTGTATAGCTTTCTGACATCAGTTAATTTGACACCATTTTTACTGCTACACAACAATGACATTGACATTTGTTCCTCTATATAAGCTATGTTGCTATGCATCTGTTTATATAGGCTGCGTTCACACTACGTATATTTCAGTCAGTATATGTATATTTCAGTCAGTATATTTCAGTCAGTATTGCAACCAAAACCAGGAGTGGATTAAAAACACAGAAAGGATTTGTTCACACAATGTTGAAATTGAGTGGATGGCCACCATTTAATGGCAAATATTTGCTGTTATTTTAGAACAACGGCTGTTATATTGAAATAATGGCAGCTATTTACTGTTATATGGCGGCCATCTACTCAATTTAAACATTGTGTGAACAGATCCTTTCTGTGTTTTTAATCCACTCCTGGTTTTGGTTGCAATACTGACTGAAATATACTGACTGAAATATACGTAGTGTGAACATAACATATAGGTGTAAAATCTAAATCCAACTAGCTGTCTAATACATTATCTAGATTTAAGCTTACAATCCACAGTCCATTTTTGGATCTGGTTTTGTTTCTGTGAGTCTGACTTCCAGACACCTGGATTTTGGTTATTTGGTTATTTATTAGATGTTTCCTGCCTTTGTTCTTTGTTCCGTGCTCCTGCTTTTCACTGTGCAGAGCAAGATTAGGTATTAGGCACAGATAGAGGGTCATAGTGTAAATGGTTCTACTTTATGTATTAGTACACACTGTTCACTGCTTTCCTGGGTAAAGTTAATCCTTTGAAGCCCCTCTCAGGTTACATCAGGTGGTTTATTCTAAAACTGTGTTTGTTAGCAGAATAAGTGTAATTAACAATGTAAATAAGTGTAATTAACATGATTTTACAACAGGCCGCCTGACATAACCTAGCTGGTGCTTCACAGGATTAACTTCACCCAGGAGAGCTATGGACAGTGGTGGATCACTGCTCTACAATGAGTCATTGTGTGCAAGTGATCCACCAATGTTTCCAGCTCTCTTGAGTGAAGTTGATCCTGTCAATAAAGAGCATGTTGAAGCAATAATAAAGTCTTATCACAGGCCTATAACTTGGTGATATTGATGGATCTTGTAACTCCTTCGATGGCCAACTCTCTCTAATACTGTTATTTGAGTTGATTACGGGGATGCCCTTGGTGTTGATGAGGTACAGTAGAAATCAAATCCATAAGTAGAGGAAAATGATATATGGCACTCACCACATCTGTTGCTAAAAGCTAGAGTCTTTTATTTTAACTTTATTAAAATACAACAGACATCAGTGAGGAAATGCTGTGCGGTCACACTCTGCAGCAGCTGGGAAATAGCCTTGTGTGTACAGAAAGAAGTTATTTTGCCTAATAAAACCTATTTGTCATGAGTGTTGGCACCTCGTCAGAAGCGCCAATGGAATCCCTGGTAATTGGCCCAGCCAATTTATAGGGGTGCGTCGGCGGCATCCTTAGTCCCCACGTCGTGGCCGGGCGCTCAGCCCATTGTGATGTTGTTATGCTGACTGGTAGACAAAGCTGCCAGTCAGCTTAGGCGTTCTCAGGAGGTTGGAGTCCCAGGCTCCACTGAGTTCCCCCTTCATCTAGTGTTTGTTCCTGCATTGTATTTCTGGCATTTTGACCTTCTGACTTCTTTTTTGAATACATGTTTGTGCTGCGCTGCTTGTTTCTTATTGACCCAGACTCCTGACCCTGATTAATTGTGTTATTGTCTGTCTTGTCTTCATTCAGTGTTCATTTATACAGGTTAGGGACTGTCAACCAGTTGTCCACTGCCGCCTAGGGCAGTTGAGGCAATTAGGCAGGTGCCAGCGTCAGGGCAGCACCTATCCTTTGTCATCCAGTTCCCTACTCTGACAGTATTACAGAGTTTCTTAAAATCGCTTGAGCACTTATTTTCTGCAAAGCTGTTTGGAATGACAGTTACATGTTGCCAACATAAAATGCTCTAAAGAGCAGCTTCTCCTATTGAAATCAATGGGACATGAAAAAGCATGTGTTTGACCTGAAAAAAAAAACATGCATTTTTGTTGTGGTTTTCACAACAAAAAAGCCCTTAGAGTTCCACTATTGCAGCTGCAATCATTTATCTGTTTTAGATTGGTTTGTTTAAGTTTTGGTTCAGACGAACCCAAACTTTTCATCAAAATTCACTGAAACTGCTAAACCAAACTTTTGAAAAGGTTGTTTATCTGTGCCACATGATTTTCACATACCCATCCACAAGAAGGGTAGTAGAGAAAAGCCCAGTAACTACAGGCCAGCTAGCTTAACATCTGTAGTAGTAGTAGTTAAAAAAATAATGGAAAGTCTTCTAAAAATTAAGATAATGAATCACCTAATCAACAATTTGATGGATTCAAACCAGCATGGCTTTACTACGGGCAGATCATGTCAGACTAATCTTATTGATTTCTTTATGTCACAAAAGTGCTGGATTAAGGTTGTGCCATGGATATCGCCTGTAATACAGTTTCCCATGAGAAGCTGATAGAAAAGTTAAAGAAAATTGGACTTAATCCCTGGATAGTTATGAAGATATATTTTTGGCTGAAGTAAAGATATCAGAGGGTTGTTCTTAATTGTGTATATTCCAAGCAGTGACTTGTTACAAGTGGTGTTCCACAAGGGTCTTTTTTGGGTCCTATTCTTTTTAATATGTTTATAAGTGACATTGGAGATTTGGTAGGTAAAGTTTGTCTGTTTGCTGATATAAAAGTATGTAATAGGGTTGATATTCCTGAAGGTGTCGGTAATATGGAAAATGATTTAGCTTTGCTAGATAAGTGGTCCAAACAATGGAAATTGAACTTCAATGTTTTCAGATATAAAATAATGCACTTGGGGAGAAGGAGTCCTCTATCCGAGTATCATAGAGGAAGTTCTGTGTTGGCAAAGACTTTAGAAGAGAAAGATTTAGATGTAGTGATTTCTGACAGACTTAAAAAGAGTCACCAGTGTAACCAGGCAATGGGAAAGTAAATTGTATGCTGGGCTGTATAGTTATAGATATAACCAGTAGGAAGAGGGAGATCGGAGGGAGATCCCGCTGTATAGAGCTTTAGTGAGACCACATCTGGAATACTTTGTCCAGATCTGGAGACCTCACCTAAAAAACTATATTGATAAAAATAGAACTGGTCCAAAGACGGGCTACAAAAATGGTGGAGGGTGTCAGGCATAAAACATTTCAGGAAAGACTTAAGGATTTGAATCTGTATAATCTGGAGGAAAGAGGAAAAAGGGGGGACACGAAACCTTTAAGTATGTTAAAGGACTAAAGGTTCAGGAGTGAAGTGTTTTTAGTAGAAAACTGAACTCAAAAACAAGAGGACACAGTGAGAGGTTAGTTGAGGAAAGACCAGAAGCAATGTGAGAAAATATTACTTTACTGAAACAGTAGTAGATACTTAGAACAAACTTCCAGCAGATGTGGTTGGTAAACACAGTTAAAGAATTTAACCCCTTAACGACATCGGGCGTAAATTTACGCCCTGATGCCGGTAAGGGAGTTCAGAGCGGGGCCGCGCGGCGGCCCCGCTCTGAACCGCGCCGGTCCCGGGTGCCGCGTGTAGCCCGGGACCGTAGGTATTAGCGGGCACGGTCCGATCGCCGTGCCCGCTAATACAGTAATCGGATGCAGCTGTCAAAGTTGACAGCTGCATCCGATTACCGGACGCAGCGTCATCCCTGGTGTCTAGTGGGGAGATCGCTCCTCCGGGATGTTATCCTGGAGGAGCGATCTCCGTAAATGAAGCCGGCCGGGGACCGCTCCAAGATGGCGCCGTCCCCGGCTCGGCACTCGTTTACTTCCGGCTGCAGCAGCCGAAAGCAAACGAGTGCCTATCTCATGGATCTCTGCAGCATATCTATGCTGCAGAGATCTCAATGAGAGATCAAAGCACTTATACTAGAAGTCCCCTAGGGGGGCTTCTAGTATAAGTGTAAAAGTTAAAAAAAAAATGTCATTAATAGTAAAAAGCCCCCTTCCCTAATAAAAGTCTGAATCACCCCCCTTTTCCCAGGTTATAAATAAAAGTAAATAAATAAATAAATAAATAAATAAACATGTTTGCTATCGCCGCGTGCGTAATCGCCCGAACTATTAATTAATCACATTCCTGATCTCACACGGTAAACGGCGTCAGCGCAAAAAAATCCCAAAGTGCAAAATTGCGCATTTTTGGTCGCATCAAATCCAGAAAAATTGTAATAAAAAGCGATCAAAAAGTCGTATATGCGCAATCAAGGTACCGATAGAAAGAACATGTCATGGCGCAAAAAATGGCACCTGACACAGCCCCATAGACCAAAGGATAAAAGCGCTATAAGCCTGGGAATGGAGCGGTTTTAAGTGTTGTATATTTGTTGACAATGGTTTAAATTTTTTAGAGGCCATCAGATACAATATAAGTTATACATGTTACATATCGTTTTAATCGTAACGACTTGAGGAACATATATAACAAGTCAGTTTTACCCCAGGGCGAATGGCGTAAAAACACATTTCCCCCAAATAAACAAAATGCGTTTTTTTTTTCAATTTCACCACACTTTGAATTTTTTTCTGGTTTCGCAGTGTACTTTATGCAAAAATTCAGCCTGTCATTGCAAAGTACAATTAGTGACGCAAAAAATAAGGGGTCATGTGGGTCTCTAGTTGGAAAAATGCAAGTGCTATGACCTTTTATGCACAAGGAGGAAAAAACGAAAACGCAAAAATCGAAATTTGCTCTGTCCTTAAAGGGTTAAACATGCCTGGGATAAACATACATCTATCCTAAGATTATAAGAAGGGGGAAAACTAAAAGGGCAGGCTAGATGGACCCAGTGGTCTTTTTCTGCCGACATCTTTTATCTTTCTATTAATTTCTAAATAAGGATAGAGGCACTAGATTATATGGCAAAGGACATTGATCCAGAGATTTATTCTGATTGCCATATTGGAGTTGGGAAGGATTCCCCCCCCCCTGTCATGGGGCAATTGCCATCATCTTCATGAGGGTTTTTGCCTTCCTATGAATCAGCACAGTAATAATAACAGTTATATATTGAATTTGATGGTCTCTTGTCTTTTTTAACCTTATTAACAATGCAACTATGTACATAATGTATCTTAATAATGCCACAGTAGTGTTCCTTGATTGTGTTCTGCCATCACTAAAACTTTTTTGCTGATTTAATAATTTCACAATAAAAGTTTTTTGTATTCCTTGGGTGAGATTCAATTGTCTTCTATTAGGTAGAGCTCCATAATGTTATTATATAATTCTAACAACTCCTACTATAACATTATGGAACTCTACCTAAAAGAAGAAAATTGAATCCGACCCTAGGAATACAAGAAACATGACAAACACTACTGTGGTATTATTAAGATACTCTACATACATAGAAGCATAGTAATAATGTTAAAAAAAAAATACAATTCTACCCTTATTTAATATTTGGCTGTATGTAGTCTGTGTCACACACACAGTACTTTGGGTTACGATCCCTGAACACATCTTGGATATGGTTCCTGCACTCAGATGCATGTCCAGGAAATCGTTGTCTGGTTTGTCCAAATACTTTGCTGAGGCACATCAGGGGGATTTGACTGGTGTTTCTGTGTGTGCTATCAAGGGAGTGCATACGTGAGTTCATTTTGGAATAAACTATATGATATTAATTTACATCTATTGAAATATTTTGTAACATTATGCATCTTGGTCTATTGTGTATCAACCAGGGGTGTAGCGAGGGGGGTCTGGGGGGGAGGGGCAGCTGCCCCCAGCAGAGGAGCCAAGGGGGTTGGCACAGAGAGAGCTGAGAAAAAATAATCACCAGGGTTGAGGCAGCCTGAAAACAGTCCTGCCCTTTCTGTCAGTGTGGGGAGGCAGAGGAGGATTTTTAGCTGATCACCAGACACACTTTCAATGCTGTATTGTCACCTGGCTACTGTTTAGCCATGATTTGCGCAAAATCACTGTGTTTACCACATTTTTTTGCTCAAATCAGGGCTAAACAGCAGCCAGGAGACAATTCAGTAAAGTTACTGTAGATGTTGAGGGACCTTGACATGTGACTATGATGTCATCCCAGGTCCTGTACACTCTGCACTATGGAGCAAGAAGAAACAAGATAGGGGAAAGGGGAGGACAATCAGGGGTGCATAGTCTGTGAAGGGAGGTACAGGGTGACCAGTCTGGGGTGTAGAGGGGGAGATGGGTGTTCAGAGTGACCAGTTTGGTGTGGGGAGGGGGGGCAAGGGTGAACAGGGAGACCAGTCTGGGATGTGGGAGACAGACGAGAGTTGGGGGTCCAGTGTCTGTATTTAGGAGTCTGGTTGTAAATTATTCTATTATTCACCCCTTAATGACTGTACTCTCCAAATAGATATATAAATAAAAACACATTTTCAAAGAAAGAACCTGATCTACAATCTATAGTGTACTGTACCTGTAGCTGTATAACCGGTGACCACCAGGCAGCACAATCTATAGTGTATCTGTATCTGTATGAACAGTGACCATCAGGCTGCAGTATCTATAGTGTACCTGTATCTGTATGAACAGTGATCGTCAGGCAGCAGTATCTACAGTGTACCTGTATCTGTATAAACAGTGACCGTCAGGCAGCAGTATCTATAGTGTCCCTGTATCTGTATGAACAGTGACCGTCAGGCAGCAGTATCTATAGTGTACCTGTATCTGTATGAACAGTGACCATCAGGCCGCATAATCTATAGTTTACCTGTATCAGTTTGACCAGTGACCATCAGGCTGCACGGGGTACAATAGTCATTTTTCTAAATGACTTCTACTTTAAATTAGTGACTGAATATCATATTGGAGGCAGTGTTGTCTCCGCTGCCTGCTGTGCAGACCTGTGCATTAGGAGATGGCACTATAGAATCACATTACAATGGGTGTAACGCTGGAGATGGATTAGTAAGCTCTGATACTAATTCACAGGTACAGACAGCATGGAATAGAGAAAAAGGCACGTCCATTAAGGTACTTAGACAGTAAATTCAAAATGGAAGTACTTTAGAAAATGATGATTGAGCACAGTGCTGCCTGATAATGATTCTTCATAAAAACATAAGAGGTACATGGTAATTATGAAGTAAATTGTTTATCCCATATTGTGAACACCACACTAGTGCTGCCGGCGTTAGTAAATATGGGGGTGGTGGTTGGGGATACAAGTTTAATGAACAGCCCGGGGCTTATGGTAAAGTTAATCCGCCCCGGTGACCAGTGCCCTGATACACAGCAGCCAATCACAATACAGCTGGGTTTACATTTTGTTTTTGCAGTCTGTTTAACATATTTGTTTTTTAATGGTTAATTTTAACGTACACAAAAATGTGGTCAACCCTATTTTTGTGTAAGCTAAAAATAAAGAAAAAAAGAAGAGGAAGACACAACACACACATTGTCACTCACTACTCACATTGCAGTGTAGTTAAATTACATTAAAGTTCCAGTCTATCCAAACATTGAAATTGCCAAGCTCCACCCTCCTGGCACTTCAGGTCTCTCTCCTCCAGTCCCAGAGGGCAGTGCGTGACCTGACGTGAGGAGGTTATAAGGGCACGATAGTTCAGTTCCTGCTGCTGCTTGCTCCTTTCCCCCCACTTGAGTGCCTGCTAGGGATTCCCTAGGGGCGCTATGGAGCTGAAGATGTGTGAAACTTTTCTTTTCTTTTTTTAACCGGGAGGCTAATTGACTTTATGATATTTTATTTTTCCTGTAGCAGACCCATTCTTTATTTCCTGCAGTTTGATCAACCCCTGAGGATAATTTATCGGGGTGCTGGCCGGCTCATGGCGAGTGGAGTGGAGTGCGGCTCTGTCCCGCATGTGAACTGGCGTGGGCTTCTCTGGTGTCTGATTTTCCGTCTTTGGGATTGGTGTGCTCCTGGATGATGGTGAGACATTTGCGGTGGCAAGAAGATGGATGCCATGGGGTCCTGGGGCAGGCTGGTCTGCGGGGGGGCATTGTCTCTGGGGGGTTCGGGGCCATGCTGGGGTGGGGGAAGATCTCGCCGCTGGTGGACGGCGTGGGATAAAGGTCTGTGTCCTTGGAGTTTAGCAGTCCCCAAGGGCTGGGTTCTGGCCGGTCGGTTTGTCCTGGGTCATTATGGCAGCCTTGTAGGGGTGACTCTCTGCTTCCCGCGGGTGGGCCCAGGCTTGCCCGGGGATGGGTCTGCTCCCCTGGTGACTGGCTTGCCCCTCTGCCCTGTTTGCTTGCCCATTGGGGATTTCCTGGGGGCCTTATGGAGTTGAAGATGTTTGAATCCTTCTTATCCGGAGGCTGATGAATTTTATGATGTTTTATTTCTCTGCAGCTGGCCCACTCTCTCTCTCCTACAAATTGTTCGATCCATGAGGGGACTCCTCCGAGTTGCAGGCCTAGAGGTCACTTTTCTGGTGTAAGAGGATGAGCCAGCAAACCTAGGTGCAATGGTTCCCCCAGGTACCAGAGAACGCATAAAAGAATATAAGCACAAAAACATTCCAATAAGGTACTGTTAAACCGTCTGCGATATAAGTCTGCTGCAGACTGTGTGCATTGAGCCCTGCGGATTTCAGGAAGGGGGTGACCCTACTACATATTTAAGTACAGTTGCACATCTCTGTATACTGATTTCCTCTATTGCTGCCAGTGATACTGTCTGGCTAAGTGCAATAAGATGCCTCTTAAAGTAAACCCTGCAAAATCTTTGGTGCTTGATTCACCTAAGGAGAAAGATAAATCGGGCAAAATGGACAAATATAGTCAGGTGGTGGGGCAAAGTCCTGTGGATAAAAATCAGAAGTCTCAGCAGCAGGAAAGTTCTAGGGTTTGAGGTGCAGTGCTGGATAACTCAGTACTGGATAGTGTCTCAAGCGGCTGCAGAGACTTAGGCGGAGTCTGCCCCCTCCATCTATGCTGGAGGTAATTTTGCAGGAAGTCCAAAAACTAATAAAACTATGGCCGGTTTAGCAGAGACAGTGGACTCTGTCAGGGTGGACATTACGTTAATTAGGGATGACCTTAACAAGGTGAGAGAAAGGTTGAAGGTGAATGTGGAAGCCAAAATCCCGAAATTGGAGGATTTTAACCCTTTAAGGACGGGGACAATTTTCGTTTTTGCGTTTTCGTTTTTTCCTCCTTGTGTTTAAAAGGCCATAGCACTTGCAATTTTCCACCTACAAACCCACATGAGCCCTTGTTTTTTGCGACACTAATTTTACTTTGCAATGACAGGCTGAATTTTTGCATAAAGTATACTGCAAAACCAGAAAAAAATTCAAAGTGTAGTGAAATTGAACAAAAAAAAAATTATAACGTTTTTATCCTTTGGTCTATGGGGTTGTATGAGGTGTCATTTTTTGCGCCATGATGTTTACTTTCTATCTTGATTGCACATATACGACTTTTTGATCGCTTTTTATTAATTATTTCTGGATTTGATGTGACCAAAAATGCGCAATTTTGCACATTGGTATTTTTTTTGCACTTACGCCATTTACCGTGTGAGATCAGTAATGTGATTAATTGTTTGGGCGATTACACATGTGGCGATAGCAAACATGTTTATTTATTTACTTTTATTTAAAACCTGGGAAAAGGGGGGTGATTCAGACTTTTGTTAAGGGAGGGGGCTTTTTACTTATAACAATACTTTTTTTTTTTTTTTTTTTTACACATATACTAAAAAGCCCCCCTGGGGGACTTCTAGTATATACACTTTGATCTCTCATTGACATCTTTGCTGTATAGTTATACAGCAAAGATCAATGAGATCGGCACTCGCTTGCTTTCGGCTACTGCAGCCGAAAACAAACGAGTGCCAAGTCGGGGACGGCGCCATCTTGGAGCGGTCCCCGGCCGGCGGCAGTAACGGAGATCACTCCTCCGGGAAAACGTCGGATCAGCCAATAACAGTAATCTACAGCTTTCCGGGTCATCGGTAACCCGATGACTCGGTTAGCAATGGCGGTCGGTGCTGTCCGAAACTGATAAAAGTAATGGTGGCCACGGTGCCACGTCCCAATCGCCGTGATCAGCCGGTGGGGATCGGCCGGACGATTACAGCGATATTAGTCTAAAAAGTGTAAAAATACCTGCTCTGGTCACCTCAGCTATGTAGCTGAGGTGTTCAGAGCAGGTAATGGCCCATACTCACCTGGTCCCGACGTCCGGATCTGTGTCTTCCGGGTCCCACGGTGTCTTCTTCCGGGCGGCTGTGTTCGGCTTTTTCCGGCGCTTCATCTTCGGGTTTTTCCGGCGCTTCAACTTCGGCTTTCTCCCTAGTGGCTGATAAGTGTATATAATACACTTATTAGTAACTATAAGGTTGAAGAAGTTTTTTTTTTTCTTTTTTTCATTTTCCGCAAGTGCACCGCTGATCAGCAACTCCTCCTTTTTGGCGTAGGTGCTTCCCCCCCCCCCTTGACCTACCGCCACTTTCTGCTGATAAGTGCTGCACATAAGTGCGGCATTTATCAGCAACTCCTTTGTTGGCATAGGTTTTTTTTCTTACTGTTAAATAAAAAACTTAAAAAACACTACATTACACTACACAAAATAAAGTTTTACACTACACATCATTACACATTTACATACCCCATATACTAATCCCTGTATATAGATGGCCCCCAGGGTGTTTTCGGTGTCGGACACATACACTATTATTGCCTCTGACACCGAAACAGCCAGTAAAGGATGAATGGGGGATCCTTTTTCACTCCATTCATCTTCATCCTCATCATCCAATGACGTATCTGGGGGTAGCGTAGCGTATGCTGCCCCCCAGACACATCTTTTCCCCCAGTACCGTCCCAATAAGAGATCACGGTATGGCGTTAAATTCTACAAACTCTGTGAGAGTAACTCAGGGTACACTTACAGATTTAGGGTACGTGCACACTGCGGAATGGCGATAGATAACCCTTTGTGCATTCCGCAGCTGGCACCCGCCGGCGGACTGATGCAGGAATGATTCTCTGCCCATGTCATAGACTCCATTCTATGCACGTGCGGATTCCATCGTCTGTCCAAAGGATGAACACGTTTATTCTTTGGACAGAGGGCGGAATCTGTCCGTGCATAGAATGGAGTGTGACACGAGCGGAGAAGCGCACCTACATCAGTCCGCCGGCGGGTGACAGCTGCGGAATGCACAAAGGGTTATCCTTCGTTATTCCGCAGTGTGCAACTATCCTTACGGAGTATGAAGGAAGGGACAGCCGAATCCAGTCCCCAGATGCCCCCCCCATCCTCCGAGTTAGTGGGGAGATCGTTCGGGAACTGATCTTCCCACTGCTGGATAAAGGTTACCACCCGTACGGGGATAACTTTTGTACCAGCACCCCTCTTCCGGTCCCTCTCTGCCCGAGCTACTGTCGCTTGTGGCACGATCCGAAAATATCAGAAGCAGTAATAAAGCCCTAATATTTGGCAGCCATGGAGCGGACCCAGCGCTTCTGGATATGAAGGACCCCGGATCGCACCAGGGCAACATTTTCCAGGTGACGTCCCCCACACTGGAAAACAGGAGACCCAAGAAGAAGTGCAGAGTGTGGCGTAACAGGGGGATCAGGAAGGACACCATTTTCCAGTGTGACACCTGTCCAGATCACCCCACCCTCTGCATACAGGATCACTTCAAGGCGTACCACACCTCATTGGAGTTCTACATTATCTAAATTCTTCCCCTTATTACTATTTCAGGGGTCACGTTGATCCAGGGATTATTCTGATTGCCATTATGCAGTCGGGAAGGATTTTTTTCCCTGTGATAAGGCTACTGTTGTCTGCCTCACAAGGTTTTTTTTTGCCTTCCTCTGGATCAACACAGGTTTAATTTGATGGACACCTGTCATTTTCAACCTTATAAACTAATAATTGGCCTAACACCCCCGAATGAATTTAAATTGTCCCTTTTCCGCAGCTAAATAGGTAGGGACGCCATTCCAATTAGAGGCCTGCCAGGATGTAATTACAAAGCCTTTGTGTGGCTAGGACAGTAGAAAACCCCTACAAGTGACCCCATTCTGGAAACTACACTCCATAAGGAATCTAACAAGGGGGGCAGCAGGGATATGGCCCCCTGGTGACGGACACATTTGTGCTGTGGAAATGAAAAAAAAAATGGTATTTTTTATTTTCACGGCACATGTTCTACATATGTGCCCGTTACCAGTGGGGTCCATATGCTCACTGCACCCCTTGTTAGATTCGTTATGGGGTGTGGTTTCCAGAATGGGGTCAATTGTGGGGGGTTTCTTCTGTCCTGGCAGCACAGGAGCTTTGTAATTGCGACATGGCCTCCATCCTCCATTATAGTCTCTAAATGGTGCTCTGTCCCTTTGATGGCTTGCCCTCTGCCCATTTGGCACATTATGTCCACATGTGGGGTATTTTCATACTCAGGGGAAATTACCCTACACGTTATGAATTCATATTCTTTTTTAACCTCTTGTAAAAATAGAAAAAAATCAAGGCTAGACCAACATTTAGTGTAAAAAAAAAATATTTTTACACTAAATCATTGATCTTGTCTTGTTTTTTTCATTTTCACAAGGGGTTAAAAGATTTAAAAAAAACACAAAATGTGTAGAGCAATTTTGCCTGAGTACGAAAATACCCCACATGTGGACATAAAGCACCATACGGGTGCAGGGTAAGCCTTCAAAGGGAAGGAGCGCCATTTGGCTTTTGGAGGCTGGATTTGGAATGGAATAGATTTTGAGGGCCATGTTGCATTTAAAAGGCCCCTGTGTTGCCAAGACAGTTGAAACCCCCCACAAGTGACCCCATTCTGGAAACTACACCCCTCAAGAAATCTAACAAGGGGTGCAATGAGGATATGGACCCCACTGGTGACGGGCACAAATGTGGAACAATGTGGCGTGAAAATGAAATATTACATTTTTTACACTATAATGTTGGTTTAGTCTTAAATTTTTCATTTTCACAAGGGGTTAAAAGAGAAAAAAAAACACAAAATGTGTAGAACCCATTTCTCCTAAGTCCGTAAATACCCTACATGTGGACATAAAGCGCCATGTGGGCGCAGGGCAAGCCTCCGAAGGAACGGAGCGCCATTTGGATTTTGGAGGCTGGATTTGGCCAGAATGGATGATGAACGCCATGTCGCATTTACAGAGCCCTCGTGGTGCCAATACAGTGGAAACCCCCCACAAATTACCCCATTCTGGAAACTACACCACACAAGGAATCTAACAAGGGGTGCATTGAGGATATGGACCCCTTGATGACGGGCACATTTGTGCCATGAAAGTGAAAAAATAAAAATTTTCCCTTTCACGTCACATTGTTCCACATTTGTGCCCGTCACCAGTGGGATCCATATGCTCAGTGCACGCCTTGTTAGATTCCTTGAGGGGTTTAGTTTCCAGAATGGGGTCACTTGTGGGGGGTTTCCAGTGTTTTGGCAGCATGAGGGCTCTGTAAATGCGACATGGCCCTTGAAATCCATTTCAGTGAAATTCAGCTTCCAAAAGCCAATTGGTGCTCCTTCCCTTTGGAGGCTCGTCCTGCGCCCGCTTGGTACTTTATGTCCACATGTGGGGTATTTCCGTACTTGTGAGAAACTGTTCTACACGCTTTGTGTTTTTTTTTTTTTCTTTTATCCCCTTGTGAAAATGAAAAATTAAGGCTAGAACAACGTTTAAGTGTAAAAAAGTGAATTTTTCCTTTTTTACACCACATTGTTCTGAAAATCTGTGAAGCACCTGTGGGGTCCAGATGCTCACCTCACCCCTTGTTACATTCCTTGATGGGTTTAGTTTTCTAAATAATGTCCCTTTATGGGTGTTTTTTATGTTTTGGCACCCCAGAGCCTCTACCAACCTGAAGTGGTACAGTCAAAAATGACCAAATATAACGGAGGCATTGAAATTCACTAGGCGCTCCTTTATATCTGAGGCTTGTGGTTGCGTCAAATAGTGCAATAGGGCCACATATGGGGTATTTCTATAAACTGCAGAAACGGGACAATCAATATTGCGGTGCATTTCTCTGGTGATAGGTTTATAATTATGAAAAATATTGGATTACAATAAAATCTCTGCACAGAAAATTAAGATTTTCAAATTTCTTACACACTTAGCTTTTATTTCTGTGACTCCCCTAAAGGGTTAAAAAAACTTGCATGTGCTTTTCCAGAGTTTCTGAAATGGGGTGCTTTGTGGGGCTTTCTAACATACAGGCCCCTCAAATACACTTTTAGGCTATGTTCACACTACGTAAATCTACGGCCGTAGTTCTCGCCACAGAACCACGGCCGTAGATTTGCGGTGTGGACACAGCCTCAGTTTCCATGGGATCCGGGTGGAGCGTGCACACATCGTATACGTTCCGGCCGGATCCCATGAGGCACCGCAAAAAACTGACAGGTCCATTATTTGCGGCCGGAACTCAGTGAGTTCTGGCCGCAGAGGGACCTGTCAGTTCACACAGTGAAGCGAGCAGCTCCGGCCACTTGCTTCACTGTGTGCTATGGGAAGCTCTGATGCGGGTGCGCGCTGATGCGCCCGCATCAGAGCTTCCCGGGTGGATAGATCATCTGGCCGGTACTTGTACCGGCCGTGATGATCCGGGCTGGAACCGGCCGTTCCGTGACCCGGCCGGGGTCACAGAACGGCCGGATGTTCACGTAATGTGAACATAGCCTAAACCTGAACAGGTCCCTAAAAAAATCTGATTTTGAAATTTTACTGAAAATTTGGAAATTTTCTGCTAATGTTTTACGCTTTCTATTGTCTAAAAAAATGAAAGATAGTTTAAACCTTAGAGCACCCGGCCAATTTAAATTTTTGCATTTTCGTTTTTTCCTCCTTGTGTTTAAAAGGCCATAGCACTTCCATTTTTTCCCCTAGAAACCCACATGAGCCCTTATTTTTTGCGCTACTAATTGTACTTTGCAATGACAGGCTGAATTTTTGCATAAAGTACACTGCGAAACCAGAAAAAAATTCAAAGTGTGGTGAAATTGAAAAAAAAAAATGCATTTCTTTTATTTGGGGGGTTTGTGTTTTTACGCCGTTCGCCCTGGGGTAAAACTGACTTGTTGTGCATGTTCCTCAAGTCGTTACGATTAAAAAGATATGTAACATGTATAATTTTTCTTTTATCTGATGGCCTGTAAAAAATTCAAACCATTGTTAACAAATATATGTCACTTAAAATTGCTCCATTCCCAGGCTTATAACGCTTTTATCCCTTGGTCTATGGGGCTGTGTCAAGTGTCATTTTTTGTGCCATGATGTGTTCTTTTTATCGGTCCCTTGATTGTGCATATGGGACTTTCTGATCGCTTTTTATTACAATTTTTCTGGATTTGATGCGACCAAAAATGCGCAATTTTGTACTTTGCACTGATTTTTTTTGCGCTTACGCCATTTACCGTGCGAGATCAGGAATGTGATAAATTAATAGGGCGATTACAGATGCGGCAATAGCAAACATGTTTATCTATTTATTTATTTGTTTATTTGTATTTATAACCTGGGAAAAGGGGGGTGATTCTGACTTTTATTAGGGGAGGGGGCTTTTTACTTATAACATCACTTTTATTTTTACTTTTACACATATACTAGAAGCCCCCTTGGGGGACTTCTAGGATATATACTTTGATCTCTCATTGAGATCTTTGCTGTATAGTTATACAGCAAAGATCAATGAGATCGGCACTCGTTTACTTTCGGCTGCTGAGGCTGAAAACAAACGAGTGCCGAGCCGGGGACGGCGCCATCTTGGAGAGGTCCCCAGCCGGCATCAGGTACAGAGATCGCTCCTCCAGGACAACATCCTGGACGAGCGATCTCACCCACTAGACACCAGGGAAGTGCTGCAGCCGGTAATCGGAGGCAGCTGTCATCTTTGACAGCTGCCTCCGATTATTTGATTAGCGGGCACGGCGATCGGACCGTGAGTGCCAATAGCCGCGATCCCGGGCTACATGCGGCACCCGGGATCGCGGCGGTACAGAGCGCAGCCGCCGCGCGGCCCCGCTCTGAACGCGGGGAGGCGGCCCTGGACGTACGGGTACGTCCAGGGTCGCCTAAAGGTTAATAAATGCTTCCAATATAAAGGAGACATATTGCTAATGCTATTTAATATATAATTTATGTGGCATAACCATTTTCTGTATAAGCAGAAAAGTTTCAAAGTTGGAAAAATTCAATTTTTCTAAATTTTTCACGTTTTTTTGGATTTTTTCATAAAGATTTGTTATAAGTATCGACTCCAATTTACCAGAAATGTAAAGTACAATATGTCACGAGAAAACAATCTTAGAATCAGCTGGATAGGTGAAAGCATTCCCAACTTATTATTGAACTAGAAAATGTTCCCAGCGCTGCCCGGGTATGAAGTGTCAGTGTGTTAATTAGATTTGTTCTAAGGTGCACCGGAGGCCAAGCTAAAGGTATTGTTTCATCTGAGTTAATCAGTGGAATTAGTGTACTGTATACCTGTAGTGCATAGTTGGAGGGGCTCTGTATACCCACAACGTATAGTTTTTAGGGGTCTCGCATATCTGTAGTGCATAGTTGGGGGGGCTGTATACCTGTAGTGTATAGTTGGGGGAGTCCTGTATACCTGTAGTGTGTAGTTGGGGGGGGGGGCTGTATACCTGTAGTGTATAGTTGGTGGAGGTCTTGTATACCTGTAGTTTATAGTTTGAGGGTACTGGATACCTGTAGTGTATAATTGGTGGAGGTCTTGTATACCTGTAGTATATAGTTTGGGGGTCCTGTATACCTGAAGTGCATAGTTTGAGGGTCCTGTATAACTGTAGTATAGAGTTGGTGGAGGTCTTGTATACCTGTAGTGTATAGTTTGGGGTCCTATATACCTATAGTATATAGTTGGTGGAGTTTCTGTATACCTGTAGTATATAGCTTTGGGGTCCTGTATACCTGTAGTATAGAGTTGGTGAAGGTGCTGTATACCTGTAGTATAGAGTTGGTGTAGGTCCGTTATACCTGTAGTGTATAGTTTTGAGGTCCTGTATACCTGTAGTATATAGTTGGTGGAGTTCCTGTATATGTGTAGTGTATAGTTTTGTGGTCCTGTATACCTGTAGTACATAGTTGGTGGAGGTCCTGTATACCTGAAGTATATAGTTGGTGGAGGTCCTGTATACCTGTAGTGTATAGTTTTGGGGTCCTGTATACCTGTAGTGTCCAGTATACCTGCAGGGTCGTATTTACCATTAGGCACCCATGGTCTAGTGCGTAGGATAGCACCTTGAAGAGGGGCAGTACCCTCCCGTTCAGACTTGCCAGAAAATCTGGTGTCTTTTCGATGGGGGTATGGCGGTATTGGTCAGGTCTGGTATAGCGGTTTTATCCAGTCACAGTATGGCGGTATTGGTCAGGTCTAGTATGGCAGTGTTATTCAGTCACAGTATGGCGGTATTGGTCATGTCTGGTATGGCGGTGTTATCCAGTCACAGTGTGGCGGTATTGGTCAGGTCTGGTATAGTGGTGTTATCCAGTCACAGTATGGCGGTATTGGTCAGGTGTGGTATGGCAGTGTTATCCAGTCACAGTATGGCAGTATTGGTCAGGTCTGGTATGGCAGTATGGAAATCAAGTTAGAAGATGGTAAGATCAGTTCAGATCAACAGGTTATTATACAAGTATTTAGGGACTTTTTTAAGGGTATCTATGAAAGTTCATGTACTGTAGTGCCACTGATAAGGACGTGCAAATGTTTTTGCGAGATATGGACCTGCCCAGGCTCTCAGAGGCGCAGCGAGAAATAGTGGACTCGCCCCTATTTCTATCTGAGTTTGAGGGGGCTTAAGACTCTTTTTCGGGGAGCTCAGCTCTGGGCTCAGATCGTATCCCATTTGAGGCTTATAGGAAATATAAAGCAGTTCTTCTCCCATTATTGCTTCAGGTATATAATGAATCCTGTCAGATGGGGGCTCTACCTGCTTCATTGTTTAAAGCGGTGATTGTCCTGATCCCGAAAAAGGGGAAGGATCCAGCTGAGAAAGTGGCTTACCGACCGATCTCACTGTTAAATACAGACTACAAGATTCTGGCAAAATGCTTGCCAATTAGACTGGCCAAAGTTATTACATTATTGGTGGCAGAGACACAAAACAGGTTTACCCGGGGTAGGATGTCTTTTAACCCCTAGGCTACCCTGTATGTACCTGAACCGCCGCGGTCCCGGGTGCCCCATGTAGCCCGGGGCTGTGGCTATTAGCCGACATGGTCCGATCGCCGTGCCCACTAATTAGGCAATCGGATGCAGCTGTCAAAGATGACAGCTGCATCCGATTACCGTATGCAGCCGTTCCCTGGTGTCTAGTGGGGAGGATCGCTCCTCCAGGACGTTGTCCTGGAGGAGCGATCTACACATCCGGCTCGGGCTGGGGTCTGCACTGTAATGCTGCTGATCCCGGCACGGCGCTCAGTTGCTTCCGTCGGAATGACGCTGATCCCGGCTTGGCAATCCATTCAGATGGTCTGCTGCTCTATTATATAAACAGCATTGATGTCAATGGGAGATCAGTGCTGTGTATATGAAAGTCCCCCAGGGGGCTTCTTATTACTGTTAGTGAAAAAATAAGTGTTTTTAATAATAAAAAATCCCCTCCACTCATAAAAGTTTAAATCACCCCCGTTTCCCATGTTATGAATATAAATAAACAAACAAACATATTTTACATCGCCGCGTGCGTAATCGCCCGAAATATTAAATTATCACATTCCTGATCTCGCACGTTAAACGGCGTAAGCGCAAAAGAATCCCAAAGTGCTAAATTGCGCATTTTTATTCGCATCAAATTCAGAAAAATAAAAAGTGATAAAAAGCGATCAAAAAGTTGCATATACGCAAGTAAGGTACTGATAGAAAGTACAAATCATGGCGCAAAAAATGACACCTCACACAGCCCATAGACCAAAGGATAAATGCGCTATAAGCATGAGAATAAAGCAATTATTATTTTTTTTTTTTTTAAGGTTTTGATTTTTTACAAGCCATCAAATAATATAAAAGTTATACATGTTGCATATCGTTGTAATCTTAACAACCTGAGGAACATGTTTAACAAGTCAGTTTTACCATATGGTGCATGGTGTAAAGACAAAACCACCCCAAATAAAAAATATTGCGTTTTATTTTCAATTTCACTGTGCATATATTTTTTTTCTGGTTTTGCAATATATTTTATGCAAAAATAAAGTCTGCCATTACAAAGTACAATTAGTTGTACAAAAATAAGGGCTTTTTAACACGAGGAGGAAAAAACAAAAACGCAAAAAACGAAAATATGCCCAGGAGGGAAGGCGTTAAGCAAAAGGAGGAAAAAACGAAAACGCAAAAATTGAATTTGGCCCGGTCATTTAAGGGTTAATAATATAGATAGGGTTTTTTATAATATACAGTCAGATGCGGAGGAGGGACTTCGCTTGATCCTGTAATTGGACACAACTAAGGTGGACTTTCCTCTTCTGCACTATAGAAAAATTTGGATTAGGTGATTTTTTTTTGTGGTTGAAACTTTTTTTACAAAATGCCCTGAGCCAAATTAAGTATTAATGGGGAATTGTCAGAATCTTTTGTACTGAGCAGAGGCACAAGGCCGGGGTGTCCCCTGTCACCCTTACTGTTTGCTCCATTTATGGAGCCCCTATCATATACCATTTGCAACTATGGAGAGTTTGGTGGCTTTGGAATTAAAGGTGAAAATGAGAAACTACTTCTATACGCCGACAATATTTTTTTGTTTATTAAGAACCGCCAAATAGGGGTGCCCAATGTAATCCGTTGTATAGAATTGTTTGGAGCAGTAGCGGGCCTGGAGATAAATTGGGCGAAATCCACGTTGTTGCTTTTGGAGCCTGAGCAGGTAGATTTTGGGGATAAACTGAAAGTACTGAATAAGGAGGATAATATTGAATACTTGGGGATTAGGCTTTCAGGAGTGGTAGGAGACTATGTAAAGCTTAATCTGGTTCCGGTGATAGGGAAAATCGAGAAAAAGATCCGTACTTGGGACAAGCTTCCACTGGATATGGCGGATAGGGTGGCTTCCATGTGGATTGATGATGCTTACTTTAAGAAGAATGAGGGTATTATTAATCAGCTAATATGGGGACGAAAACGCTGTAGATTTAAACAACATTTCCTATTTCTGCCTCTTGACAGAGGCGGTATTGCCCTTCAAAATGTGAGACTTTATTTCTTAGCCTCCCAGTTGGTGAAAATTAAAGCTATGCATTTGGGTAACTTGGGTGCTTTTCTTGGTTCACAATCGGGAGTAGGTTAGGATAATATATTCACAATTTTATAGGGGGGTGCTCTCGAGTGGGGCAGCCCCTATATAAATTATTGGGAAAGACTTGGGAAAGGATGAGTTAAATCATTAATATTAACCCCTTGCCTCCGCAGCCTGTTTTGGCCTTAATGACCAGGGCCTATTTTTCAAATCTGACCTGTCTCTCTTTATGTAGTAATAACTCTGGGATGCTTTTAACTATCGCGGTTATTCTGAGATTGTTTTTTCGTGACATATTCCTCTTTATGTTTGTGGTATACTTTGGTTGATACACTCAGTAGTTTTTTTGTAAAAAACACAACATTTGCGCAAAAATTTGAAAAATGTATGTTTCTTTATCTTCAAAACTCTCTTTTCCTAAGAAAGATAGTCATGCCACATGAACTAATTATTACTGAAACATCTATAACATCTCTGCTTTATGGTGACGTCATTTGGTGAACGTCCTTTTACTTTTTAGGTTGTTAGGGAGCTTCGAAATTTTGCAGCGATTTTTCAAATTTTCAGGAAAAATTCAAATTCTGATTTCATTAGGGACCAGTTTAGTTCTGTAGTGGATTTGTGGGGCCTGTATGTTAGTTACCCCCATTAATCTCTCCACTGTAAAAACTGCACCCCATAAAGTATTCAAAGTAACCTTTCATAAGTTTATTAACCCTTTAGGTGTTTTGCAGAAATTTAAGCAAGTTGGAGGGGAAATTTAACATTTTCATTTTTTTTGGCAGATATTCCATTTGAATCCATTTTTTTCCTCTAACACAGCAAATGCTATTTGAGAAATGGAACTAAATATTTATTCCGCTTATTCTAATGTTTCTAGTAATCCCCCATATGTGGCCGCAGTGCGTCACCTGTCTCAACCACAGACCTCAGACATGACAGAGGCCTGGGGAATTTTGGGGCCTTTTTTATTTCAGTTTTTTTTTAGCCATTATACCATGTCACAGAGGCCTTGTGGTGCCAAAATATTTGTGTAAGACAAGTTGACGTTTCCATCTGTACCATTCGGGGGGACATGTGACACCCTGATCATTTTTTAATTATTTTTTTTATGAGGTGGTATGAATAAAAAACACTATTTAGCAGCTGTTTTTCACCATTTATTTGTACGCCGTTCACTATACGTTACATATGACATGTTATCTTTATTCGTCAGGTCGGTACGATTACAGTGATATCCATATTATATAACTTTTGTAAAAGTTTATGGCATTTATACTTTCTAAACTGTTTGTGTCATGCATATTGTAAGAGCAGTAATATTTAAATTTTTTCACCAATGGAGTTATGTGAGGGCTTTTTTTTTGCGGCATAAGCTGACGCTTTTAGTGGTTCACCTTTTGGGTACATGTGACTTTTTGATAGGTTTTTCCTTTATTTTTTAGGGGGCGGGATAAACAAAAAAAAATTCATTTTTGTTAGTTTTTTATTTATTTTTTTAATGGTGTTAATCGGGTGGAATAATTAATGTAACGGGTTAATATACAGGGTCATTACGGACGCGGCGATACCAAATATGTGTATCTTATTTATAGGGGATCATTTATAAAGGGGGATAGGGAATGTGTATATTTATTTAATTTATAAATATTTATTTATTTAATTATTCATTTATTTATTATGTATTTATTTATTAATTTATTTATTGTAATTAATTATTTCTTTAATTCTGTATGTATATATGTATGTGTTTACTGTTTGTTTGTTTTTTTTTACTTTCACTTTTTCACATATATAATGCATTACAGCACATGATCAGTGCTGTAATGCATTATATATTGAATGATCTGTCAGTGTTACACACTGACAGATCATTCAAATGATCAGGTCCCTGCCTCAGTGCAGGGACCTGATCATTAGAAATCATAGCAGCCCAGACGCACTGGAAAGCGTCTGGGTTGCTATGGATACCCTCCCGGAGTCGCGCGATTGCTCGCGCGGCTCCGGGGGGTAGTGAGTGCAGAGGGAGCCGGGGGAGCAGGGGGAGGGGGAGCACAGGGGGGGGGGCTCGGAAGAGGAAGGGCAGCCTGGGGGGAGCGCAGCAGCATGTGCCGCAGCTTCCTCCCAGGCACCCAATCGGCGGGGGGGGGGGGGGCGGCTCAGGATGGGGGAGCACAGGGAGGGGGCAGCCACATAGGGGAGCACGGGGAGGGGGCGGGGGAGCACAGGGAGGTGGCGGCTGCATGGGGGGCTCAGCATGTGCCGCAGCCTCCTCCCAGGCACCCGATCGTCAGGCAGGAGCATATCTTCCCATAGACGCTGCGGTTGCACCGACCGTGGCGTCTATGGGGTTAACTGCCCGGGGGAAGCACGGCTCCTTTCTGGGCAGTGGCAGCAGGAGGAGGCTGTGTGAGACAGCCTCCTCCCGCTGCCATATCTCACCTAGGGACAGAGGGGGGAGGCAGGGAAAGCATGACGTCCAGGGACGTCATATTGGGGGAAGGGGTTAAAGGAAGTTTGGATGTCATGTCACTATGGGAAAATCTTCACTTGCAAGAATTTAGTAAAATTTCAGAATTTAGTGTGTAGTGGAAACTATGGGTAGATAAAGTTTCTCATTTGTGCACAAATGGAGTTTTAAAACCATTTAAATAATGCTTCTAGAGAGTCACAGGATTGTCATAGATTTACAGTTCAATCACATAGTTTGACCAGGTTTTTGAGTAAGAATGGTGGGATGGGGAAAGCACTCTCAAAAATGTATAAAATCTTGATAATAGAAACAGCTGAGAAGACTCACCAGAAGATACTGGGAGGACAGTTTGAGGGACTTTTTGCCCTATGAATGGGAAAATATATTTAAGAATCTCTCCAGGGCGACAATAAATATGAACCAAAAGTTGTTGCAGTTGAAAATTATTTACGGGGTGCATTTCACCCCAAAATTGTTAAATAAAATTCTACCCGCATGGAAGAATAGAAAGAAGTGTAATAAATGTGGGGATGAATTCTATATATGACATGGGATTGTCCCAAGATGGGACTGCCCAGATTCAAAAAATACTTAATTTCATAGTGCCTTTGGACCCCAAAGTTATGGTGCTGGGCAATATTTCAAGTGAAATGAAACATAGCATCTTGGCTAGGGTAATTATCCTCCGTAACTGGTAATCACAAGAAGCACCTCTGATAATAGCGTGGGATAATCTGATATTGGTCATTAAGAGATTTGATATTAATTATTATAAAGGCAAAAAGAGAGATTGGATAAGGACACAATTGCGATCCAGGGATGTGCGGGGGGATACCCAAGGGGTTCAACCTACCTAATAGGTTAGTTGGATTGTGTTAATTGTGTGTGTGCGTGTGTGTGTTTTTTTGTGTTTCTTTCTCAGAGGGAAGGGTTGAGGGAGGGGGTTGGGTAAGGGAGGGAGGGTTTTCTTAGGAAATTGTTATTGGTTTCATGCTTTGTAATTCAAGCAAGATTGTTTCTTGGTGTATATGTAAAAGATAAAATAAAGTTGGAAAAATTTTTGATCCAGGTTTGCAATTTTTGGGGGGGTTGGATTCATGATAATTTGTAAATCATTTGCAAATGAATCTCGTTAAAACAATCAAATTCTAGTAGCTACAATAGTTGGACTATTTGCAACATGATGTTGTTCAAGAAAAGTGTGAAAATTTGTAAAATGACAATTTAAAAAAATGTCAATCAGCCAGTCAATCTTTCAGTTTCCACCATGGACCTTGATGGATCAGTAATGTATATTACCTTTTCTCCATGAACATCATTGGACGCCAGTGGATCAGTGAAGGTAAATGTCAGGAGAGGCAAAATAGCATACACAGACAAGGACAGTGAGCCCTGACTAGACCCGCCCACTGTCCCTGCCTACTTGCCTCAATGGCCCTAAACGGCAGCAGACAACCATGAAGCCGTTCCCTGCACTTGATGTGTGGAACACAAAACACTGACAGACAAACAAACAAGAAAACAAACCAGGCCAGCAACAGTCGGGCGGCACAGTACAAAAACAATAGGCAGTTGGATAGTCGGAGTCGAGGTAAGATAGACCTCTGATAGAGGTCAGAAACACAGAGAACAGAGAGACAGGATAGGGAGCTGAGCAGGCGAGTAAACTCTAATAGTCAGCAGGAAAAAGAGGAGTCTGCTGCTGTTTATCAAGAATCAGAGACTGGGTACAGCAGCTGATTGGACCAGCTCTGATCCCAGCACCAAGCTCAGTTGAGCAAATCTAGCAGTAAAGTAACCCCTGCACCGCCAGAAGTCTGACAGGCAAGGTGGTTGTGGCTTGAAATTTTAGACACAATTCAGAGAAAAAACACAGACAGAAACTTAGCGATTCCTCGTTCACCCGGCATGGACCGAGAAACACAAAGTCACCTTCCTAACAGTAAATGACACTTTCTTCCAGGACACCAGTAGACATTCTAGAGCGGAAGCCCTATCAATGGCAAAGGCAATGTCCTAGTCGGTTCTAGAACAGACACTTGGATATGGAAGCAGCAACACTCGGACTCTCTTCGACCATGAGAAGCCTAGAACAGACACCAGTAGGTGGTAGGGGCAGCACTCAGATGCTCTTCGACTCCTAGGCACCTAGCACAGACAGTTAAGAGTGGTAACTGTAGCAGGAAAGAAAAAAAACCTTTAATGAATAACACAAACTTTTTTTTTTTTTTTTTAACATGTCAAGTACAATTACTGTAATCCTACAGATGAGCTGAATTAGCCATCAAAATGGAAATGAACACCAAGTCAAATGAGAAAAGCTCATCTGCAAAAGAATGTGCCATGTGATGGAAAATGGAATAGAGAAAAGACCAGATTCAAGAAGGATTTACACTGATTATATTAAATAAAAGAGTGTCAAAAGTGTCACAATTGGAGAAGGTTATCTCACTGTACTGTATTTTATTAAAAATAAAAAATAATTATAAAAAGTTCAGCGTTTTCTGTGCCAGGCTTAAAAATGTTTCAGCAGCGCCGACATTATGCTGATTTTTATAGAGGTGCACTGCCTCTACAAAAATACAGTGCACACCAGTGTGTGCGCCGAGGAAACCTACGCCAGCTGAGAGCTGGCGTAGGTCTTCTGTCATTTTTTAGCGGGAAAAATGAAAAATTAAGCAGACCCAGAGTCCGCGACCCCAGTTCCATATCAAATTTAAAAGACAACATCCTCTGTGGTATATACCCAATCAAGAACACTTCCTATACCTATAGCCGTGATTTGGGACTATGTGAGTTGTAGTTTTACATGGTAAAAAACTCTATTGTATAAGTAACAATGGATTGGCAATTGGTAGATTTTATTGTAAGTGTAAAAAATAATCTACATCTCATGATAATTATTTTGTTGTCATCATTATTTGGAAGCAATTTTTTTTGTAATTTACCGATTTGGCAAATTACATAGAAATTGCCCTGCTTCCCATCTATTCATACAACAGGCATTTATTAGGTTTATGATGTTGAAGTCAGTTACTGACAATTTGGTTTCTTTGCTAAAATGTTATGAGAGGAAATGCACTAAAACACTTTATATTTAAATAATATTAAGTTATTTAGTTCATACGTTAAAACATTGTACACTGTTATGTAACATCTGCATTTCATTTTCGAAAAGCAATTTTAACACATTGCGAAATTTTCTAATAGTGTGTAGTAATGCATAGACATAAAACTATGTTAAACTTTTTTTTAAAACTTAAATGTTATGACTTTCTTCCAAAATATTCAAATTAAACCTCAGAATGATTTAACATAAAGTTAACACAGTCATCTGCTGAGCTAGTCTTGCCGAGATGAAATCAAGACTTTTAAAACAGTAGGGGACATTGAGAATATAGTACCATTCAGTACAATTTTGTTTAGTATGTTTTTTTCTTCTCTATTTCTGCAGTCATTAGCATAAACATAGGAGATAATAGTGTGTAGTTTTTTCTTTCCTTTTTTCCTCAGTGGGCATAGAACACAGACACTAAAAGAGTGCTGAGTATGTATTTATCCAATTACTGTAAACTTCAGCATTTTTCAACACTTCTCTCTCGTTATTTAGTAAAACAATTAGTGAACTCATTTAAGACAGCTACTACCTGTCACATTATTGTCGAATTTTACGCAAATTTATGCTGAGGAATACAACTTCATTTGTTTCTTAAGCTTTTTTTCCCCCCTAAAACATTAACAATAAGTCACAGAGACATCACCTTCCCTGTAATTTTAGATGTTTAACAGATAATTTTAAAATTTAATTTTAGTGTTCAGTTCAGTGATACAGGATATGATCAGCCAAGTAGAAAAAAGCTGAAAGCACTCACCGTTCTGATGCAAGTTGACTTTATTACGTGATTGGATCAAAACATGGACGTTAGTCCTGCAGGACGGCAGATGCTAACTCCTACACAAACAGGTTACTCATGACGGCCATTTCGCGCGCATGCGCGCTTCGTCAGATGAACGCCCTTCCCGCAAGTCTCGGGACAAATACCCGGAATGACGTATGCGGGTGGGCGTTTTACAAAAGGGTAATTCAACCTTTGTACATAAAAACATTTAAAATCATTGTGAGTTGTATTCATTGACTGTGACTATATACTGTAAAAAAGTATAAATCTATATAAACATTCCCAGCTCTATCCTTTCATTAAGACCGCTGTTCCCTTGCGCTCCTGTTGCCATTATTAGGCGAGCTTCAATTTTTAATAATTCAGTATTACTATCTCGTCCTGCCTTGTTGTGAACTCTTCTGAGCCCTATAAATTTAAGACAGGTAGTGTCCGCATTGTGCTGTTGATTAACATGTTCAATGATTCTCATAGTACTTTTTTTGTTTTTTATTGCATAAACATGTTCGTAAAATCTGCGATGTAGTGGTCGTAGGGTCTTCCCTATATAAAACAGACCGCAAGTACATATAATGGCGTACACGACGCCTTTTGTTCTGCAGCAAATGAATTCATTAATATCACATTGTATGCCTCCTAGAGTGACTGTTTTTGTGGTCAGCGCCTGGTCACACCACGAGCAACTACCGCACCTGAACATGCCCGTAGGTGCCGCTGAACTCAACCAGGTATGTTCTATTGCTGTTTTATTGCTTTTAAATTTACTGTGGACTAAAATGTCTTTTAAATTTTTGCATCTTTTGTATGCGACAGTAGGTTTTTCTGAAAAGTGTTCTGATAGTATTGGATCATTTTGGATCAAATACCAGTTTTTATTAATTATTTCTTTAATAGTATTTGCCATGGAACTATATTTGAAAGTAAAAGTAAAATTTGTTCTATGTGTACTGGAACCACATCTTTTCTTTTCCTTTTTTCCATATAGTAGGGACTTTCTATCCACTGCAAACGCCCTCTCCTCTGACGCCCGCAAATCGCACTCCGGATAACCCCGCTGCAACAAACGACAGGTAAGTTCCCTTGCTTTTTCCTTGTATGTAACGTCTGAACTGTTTATGCGTCTTAACCGTAAATATTGCCCATAGGGTACAGCTGTTTTTACATGAGGGGGGTGGTAACTGGTATGATGTAATAGAGAATTGCATGCTGTAGGTTTACGGTAGCTATTAACTGACAGACTGTTATTGTTTACTTTTACGGTAGTGTCTAAGAATTCCATTTCTACTGGATTGATTTTGCTGGTGAATGTCATGCTGAACTCATTCTGGTTAATGTACTTTACAAAATCATCAAATATCTTGGGGGTGTCATTCCATATTATAAATATGTCGTCCACATAACGATAATAAGCGCTTATCGCTAATGTGAACGGATTGTCTGTACTGAAAATTTTTGTTCTTTCAAACTCCCCTAAAAAAAGATTAGCTAGGGTACATGCCACTGGTGTACCCATCGCGGTACCATTCTGTTGCTTGTACCACGTATCATCAAAAATAAAGGCATTATTTTCCAAAATAAACTTCAAAGAATCACAAATAAAATTCACAAAATCATCACTTTTTCCTAATTTTTTCAGCATGTCACCTATTATTTTCACTCCTAAAGCTTGCGGTATGTTTGTGTATAGGCTTTCTACGTCAATGGACGCCAAAAAAGCCCCTGGTGGTAACACACATTGATCTATTGTTTTCAAAAATTCATTCGTATCTTTAATCAGTGCTGGCACTTCGTCCAAAAGAGGCCTAAGAAGCCAATCAATGTATTGGGAGATAGGTTCAGTGATAGATCCAATGCCGGAGACTATAGGTCTACCGGGCGGACGTAGAAGCGATTTGTGGATTTTTGGGACGAAGTACCAGCACGGATATTTGGGAATTTTTGGCAGTAATTTTTCTGCTTTTCCTGGGGAGATGATGCCCTTTTCTATATATTTATGTAATAAGGACCGTAGTTTTTCTTTGATTTTTTCTGTGGGGTTTGCTGTTAGTTTTATATATGTCTTTGTGTCTCCTAGTTGTCTTAGTGCTTCTTCTTGATAGTATGTTTTATTCATTAAGACTACGTTTCCCCCCTTGTCGGCTTTTTTAATTTCAATGTTTTTGTTATTTTGTAATTGGCGTAAAGCCCTTTTTTCGTTAGGAGTAAGATTAGAGGGGGGATCTGGATAGACCAATGCCCTCATTTCCTCCATAACTTTAAATTGGAACATATCAATATTACTACCTGGCACGACTGGGGGGGTAAACGTAGATTTTACACCTCCTGAAAAAAATGGTGCAGCCCTGGAAGACGCATCAACAACATTTTCTTCCACATACTCAGTGCGGATATCAGTACAAGCATCACTAGACAAACATAGTAAAGTAGAGAGACACATTTTGTCTATATCCGTTGTTGCCCCTGCTAGCAGGAATCCTAGACCTTTAGGTTCTATAGGTACATCCCCCTCTTTTTTTGGGGCCTCCCCGCTGATTTTGTCTGCAAAAAATTTTTTAAGATTTAATTTGCGTATATTTCGAAACAGGTCAATTTCAAAGGTCACCAAATCAAATTTTTCTGGTATGCAAAAGTTCAATCCTTTATTCAAAAGTTTTAGAGTGTCCTGGTCCAGCTCGCAGTCTGATAGATTGACCACTACTGGTGGATCCCGTATGTCAGTTATGTTTACTATGGATTCTTCCACGTTACTTGTTTTTTCCTCGCACCTTCTCTTTGTTCTTTTGTTTTTTCTCCTTCCCCTACCTCTCCTTGTTTTTCTTCTAAAGGGACATCTTGCTCTGTATGTTTCTTGAGTGGATGATTATCGGCATGGTCGCCTATTGGATTTTGTGGTATAAACCTGCGTTTTTCCTTTTGATTTATTTCCTGATTGTTCCTTGGATTTTGTGGCTGTGCGTTACTTTTTCTTTCATCTGCTGAGGAGGAATCTGATTCTGTTGTCCAGAAATCTGAAGTCTTTTTGCGTTTGGTTGTGTTATGTGTTTTATTTTTTGTGTTATTGTTATTAAAGTGTGGTTTTTGAGTCCATTTTTTTCTTCTATCTTCCATATTTGTTTTTTTCTTCATGAACGCTTTTCCCGACTCGTAATCAATTTTGTCCCTTATGAACTTGTCCTTTTTTTGTTCTTTAATTTCATTTTGTAATTTAATAAGTTTGGCATCCAATTTTGTTGTAAAACTTTTTAGATCTTTCTGCGGTATTCTTTTTCTTAACTCTATTTTGGCTCGGCATAATTCCTCTGTGATTTCTTCATATTGTTTTTCATTCTGTTTTAGAACGAATTTCAGTAAATTAAGTGCATGTTGTTGATGCAGTTCATCCCACTCCTGCTTAAACTCTAAATCTTCTGTGAATTGTGAAATTTCCTTATACTGGCGTAAGCCTCTAGGGACCCGTTCACATGTAGCATAGGACTTCAGGGAACTCACGGTCCAAAAAAGTTTGAGCTCTTTTTCTGCTAGTTGTTGAACCTTATATTCAAGGTGTTTAACGCTCATAACTTGTATGGCATCTCTCTCGTCACAGTCCAAAAAATAGGTATTAGCATCTGCACGTCCTGCATTTAAAACAAAGTCCTCTTTTTCACTCGTGTCCGTGGTCTCTAGCTCCATGCTGCTTGTAGCAGGTGAAGGGCGTCTATGTGCCATCTTCAGGGAGTGTGCTCAGGTGTGAGGCAAAACAGTATGGATAGAAATAACAACCAATGTGAGAAAGGTCACCGGCACTACTCCAACCAGAGTCTGGACCTTGGATCGTTAGTTTAGGACTTATAACAGCTCCTCGCGTCGGGGTGCATTTCAAAGTTCAGGTAAAGCAATGGCAAGCCAATTGCTTTAGGAGAAAAAACAAAAGAACAAAGAGAAGGTGCGAGGAAAAAACAAGTAACGTGGAAGAATCCATAGTAAACATAACTGACATACGGGATCCACCAGTAGTGGTCAATCTATCAGACTGCGAGCTGGACCAGGACACTCTAAAACTTTTGAATAAAGGATTGAACTTTTGCATACCAGAAAAATTTGATTTGGTGACCTTTGAAATTGACCTGTTTCGAAATATACGCAAATTAAATCTTAAAAAATTTTTTGCAGACAAAATCAGCGGGGAGGCCCCAAAAAAAGAGGGGGATGTACCTATAGAACCTAAAGGTCTAGGATTCCTGCTAGCAGGGGCAACAACGGATATAGACAAAATGTGTCTCTCTACTTTACTATGTTTGTCTAGTGATGCTTGTACTGATATCCGCACTGAGTATGTGGAAGAAAATGTTGTTGATGCGTCTTCCAGGGCTGCACCATTTTTTTCAGGAGGTGTAAAATCTACGTTTACCCCCCCAGTCGTGCCAGGTAGTAATATTGATATGTTCCAATTTAAAGTTATGGAGGAAATGAGGGCATTGGTCTATCCAGATCCCCCCTCTAATCTTACTCCTAACGAAAAAAGGGCTTTACGCCAATTACAAAATAACAAAAACATTGAAATTAAAAAAGCCGACAAGGGGGGAAACGTAGTCTTAATGAATAAAACATACTATCAAGAAGAAGCACTAAGACAACTAGGAGACACAAAGACATATATAAAACTAACAGCAAACCCCACAGAAAAAATCAAAGAAAAACTACGGTCCTTATTACATAAATATATAGAAAAGGGCATCATCTCCCCAGGAAAAGCAGAAAAATTACTGCCAAAAATTCCCAAATATCCGTGCTGGTACTTCGTCCCAAAAATCCACAAATCGCTTCTACGTCCGCCCGGTAGACCTATAGTCTCCGGCATTGGATCTATCACTGAACCTATCTCCCAATACATTGATTGGCTTCTTAGGCCTCTTTTGGACGAAGTGCCAGCACTGATTAAAGATACGAATGAATTTTTGAAAACAATAGATCAATGTGTGTTACCACCAGGGGCTTTTTTGGCGTCCATTGACGTAGAAAGCCTATACACAAACATACCGCAAGCTTTAGGAGTGAAAATAATAGGTGACATGCTGAAAAAATTAGGAAAAAGTGATGATTTTGTGAATTTTATTTGTGATTCTTTGAAGTTTATTTTGGAAAATAATGCCTTTATTTTTGATGATACGTGGTACAAGCAACAGAATGGTACCGCGATGGGTACACCAGTGGCATGTACCCTAGCTAATCTTTTTTTAGGGGAGTTTGAAAGAACAAAAATTTTCAGTACAGACAATCCGTTCACATTAGCGATAAGCGCTTATTATCGTTATGTGGACGACATATTTATAATATGGAATGACACCCCCAAGATATTTGATGATTTTGTAAAGTACATTAACCAGAATGAGTTCAGCATGACATTCACCAGCAAAATCAATCCAGTAGAAATGGAATTCTTAGACACTACCGTAAAAGTAAACAATAACAGTCTGTCAGTTAATAGCTACCGTAAACCTACAGCATGCAATTCTCTATTACATCATACCAGTTACCACCCCCCTCATGTAAAAACAGCTGTACCCTATGGGCAATATTTACGGTTAAGACGCATAAACAGTTCAGACGTTACATACAAGGAAAAAGCAAGGGAACTTACCTGTCGTTTGTTGCAGCGGGGTTATCCGGAGTGCGATTTGCGGGCGTCAGAGGAGAGGGCGTTTGCAGTGGATAGAAAGTCCCTACTATATGGAAAAAAGGAAAAGAAAAGATGTGGTTCCAGTACACATAGAACAAATTTTACTTTTACTTTCAAATATAGTTCCATGGCAAATACTATTAAAGAAATAATTAATAAAAACTGGTATTTGATCCAAAATGATCCAATACTATCAGAACACTTTTCAGAAAAACCTACTGTCGCATACAAAAGATGCAAAAATTTAAAAGACATTTTAGTCCACAGTAAATTTAAAAGCAATAAAACAGCAATAGAACATACCTGGTTGAGTTCAGCGGCACCTACGGGCATGTTCAGGTGCGGTAGTTGCTCGTGGTGTGACCAGGCGCTGACCACAAAAACAGTCACTCTAGGAGGCATACAATGTGATATTAATGAATTCATTTGCTGCAGAACAAAAGGCGTCGTGTACGCCATTATATGTACTTGCGGTCTGTTTTATATAGGGAAGACCCTACGACCACTACATCGTAGATTTTACGAACATGTTTATGCAATAAAAAACAAAAAAAGTACTATGAGAATCATTGAACATGTTAATCAACAGCACAATGCGGACACTACCTGTCTTAAATTTATAGGGCTCAGAAGAGTTCACAACAAGGCAGGACGAGATAGTAATACTGAATTATTAAAAATTGAAGCTCGCCTAATAATGGCAACAGGAGCGCAAGGGAACAGCGGTCTTAATGAAAGGATAGAGCTGGGAATGTTTATATAGATTTATACTTTTTTACAGTATATAGTCACAGTCAATGAATACAACTCACAATGATTTTAAATGTTTTTATGTACAAAGGTTGAATTACCCTTTTGTAAAACGCCCACCCGCATACGTCATTCCGGGTATTTGTCCCGAGACTTGCGGGAAGGGCGTTCATCTGACGAAGCGCGCATGCGCGCGAAATGGCCGTCATGAGTAACCTGTTTGTGTAGGAGTTAGCATCTGCCGTCCTGCAGGACTAACGTCCATGTTTTGATCCAATCACGTAATAAAGTCAACTTGCATCAGAACGGTGAGTGCTTTCAGCTTTTTTCTACTTGGCTTGCCATTGCTTTACCTGAACTTTGAAATGCACCCCGACGCGAGGAGCTGTTATAAGTCCTAAACTAACGATCCAAGGTCCAGACTCTGGTTGGAGTAGTGCCGGTGACCTTTCTCACATTGGTTACAGGATATGATCAGGTATAGAGAATTATAACATTAAGGTTATGTTAACACTACGTATATTTCAGTCAGTATTGCAACCAAAACCGGGAGTGGATTAAAAACACAGAAAGGATCTGTTCACACAATGTTAAAAAATTGAGTGGATGGCCATCATATAACAGTAAATAACTGCCATTATTTTAATATAACAGCTGTTGTTCTAAAATAACAGCAAATATTTGCCATTAAATGGCAGCCATCCACTCAATTAAAACATTATGTGAACAGATCCTTTCTGTGTTTTTAATCCACTCCTGGTTTTGGTTGCAATACTGACTGAAATATACTGACTGAAATATACATATACTGACTGAAATATACGTAGTGTGAACGCAGCCTAAGAATTTTTTTTCAATTTCACTGCGCATATAATTTTTTTCTGGTTTCGCAGCATATTTTATGCAAAAGTTCAGCCTGTCATTGCAAAGTACAATTAGTGACGCAAAGAATAAGGGCTCATGTGGGTCTGCAGGTGTAAAAATGCAAGTGCTATGGCCTTTTAAGCACAAGGAGGAAAAAACGAAAACGCAAAAACGAAAATTAATTAATATAATCATACTAATAAAGTATATTGTGTTTAAGTAATTGGTATATATTTTTTGAAAAACTGTCTTTTGTGTAGGAGATGTATACTGTATAGGTAGCCGTTGACAGTGCTAGTCTATATAGGAGTTATACAGAGAAACAGAGCATGAAACATTATGAATAGAGATGAGCGAGATTGCTTGTCCGAGCTTGGTACTCGTTCGAGTATTAGGGTACTCAATGGTGCTCGTTACTCGGACGAGTATCTTGCAATACTCAAGACAATGGCATCTTCCTCTTCCTGCATGTTTGACGGCTTTTTTTCAGCCAATCATCATGCAGAAGAGTCTTTGGGATCTCGTAAATTCATGTGGGTACTCTACATGTCAATAGCAGCGATTGGATGGCCAGATCAGATGACCTGGGCATATAAGAATCTGTGCTGGTGGTGCTCGCCTCACATGAATGCTGGATGAGTATAGGGAGAGCTGTTGATTGTCAGGGAGAGTGTTAGGGAGGGAATTAGCATTCCTGTAGGCAGGGATACTATACAAAGAACACAACAGCCCTTGTAAGGGCTTAAAATTTCTTTTTTTTTTTTTTGAGCACTCAAGACTTGGCTGGGACTTGCAGTGCAGCTACCACGATCTTAGCTGCACACTGTGGTGATGGCCTGCTGGCAGAAAGGGGACAGCAGGTGGTGCATACAGACCCCAAAGAAGTCTTCAGTACTATTATTTTTTTTTCGTGGCTGGTGCTGCTGCTGTTGTACATTGTATTACTGTGATTTGTAGTACAGCTGCATAGAACCTCACTGCTCATTGTCCTGTGTAACAGGTGCCATAAAGCACCACTTACACACAGACTCAATATGACAACCTCCAAAAACTAGTCTGACCCTTATCTGTTGTCATCTGCAGCCAGTATACAGGGTGGCTTTCTTTCATAGTGCAGCCATACCAAACCTCACTGCTCATTGTCCTATGCAACAGGTGCAATACACCATAAAGCACCACTTACACACACACTATTTGACAACCCCCAAAAACTAGTCTGACCATTATCTTTTGTCATCTGCAGCCAGTCTAAAGGGTTGCTTTCTTTCTTAGTACAGCCATACCAAACCTTACTGCTCATTGTCCTGTGTAATAGGTGCCATACACCATAAAGCACCACTTACACACAGACTCTATACAACAACCACCAATAACTAGTCTGAGTAATATATTTTCTTGGCTTGCTGTGATCTGTAGTGCAGCTATCTCAGCCTTGACTGTGCAGTGTCCTCAATGAATTCCAGGGGTAAGGGTCGAGGACGAAGGCATGGGGTTCCAAGCAATAAAGTGGACAGATGCGTTGGTTCTGGGCAGGGTGACACAGCACCTGTTAAGGAGGGAGCAGTGGCACACCGAAGACATTCACTCCCTAGCTTGTTCTCGCAACTTACAGGGTCTCAGGGTACACTGGTATTGAAACCGCAGCAGTGTGAACAGATGATAACGTGGATAGCAGATAGATAATGTGTCCCGTAACCTATCCACCATCCAGTCTTCCACGCAGTCCACCCACGCTAGCCAAGGAAGTGGAACCCTTGCTCCAGCAGCTCAGCCTCCTTTCCCACAGCTTTGCCTCTCCAGGGAAAGTAGAGATTCAGATCCACCATGCTCCCAGGAACTCTTTTCTGGACCCTTTCCAGAGTCTGAGCAACCAAAGCAGTCGATCTGTCCCTATGCTTAAACTATGCTGCTCACGCAGTCAGTGGGTGATAAGAGTGGAGACTTGCAAGTGGGGTTTGAAGAGGTGTCTGATGATGACGATGAGACCCAGTTGTCAGACAGTGACGTTGTTGTCATGGTGGTAAGTCAAATTGGGAGCAGAGTGAGGAATTGGATGAAGAGCTGGTGGAGGAGGATGAGGTGACTGACCCGAGCTGGGTGGATTAGCCTAGTGAAGACAGTGCTTCTGAGGGGGAGGCAAGTTCAGCCACAGGACCGGTTGCAAGAGAAAAAGGGGTGGACAGAGAAAGAAGCAGGGCCAGAGCAAGTAGATCAGCAACTGTTTCACGGAGTCAAACTCCAATTGCCAGGCCTAGATGTTTGCTAGTCTGGAGGTTCTTTAAAGAAACTGCGGATGACCGACAGACTGTAGTGTGCAACATGTGCCATGCCAGGATCAGGAGGGAGCCACCACTACCAGCCTAACCACTACCAGCATATGCAGGCATATGAGTGCTAAAAAACCCACTCAGTGGAACCAAGGCCATTCAGTTACTGCAAGTCACACCTCTGCTCCTTCCCTGGCTGTGTGACATGCTGTCTCTGTCAGTACTCCCACCCAGGCCCCACGCACGAGCACCTCCTGCCCGACATCCACCCCTTCACCTCCACTATGCTCCACACCCTCCAGCAAGGTGTCCAAGCGCAGCGTTCAACTGTCCCTACAACAGACCTTTGTACAAAAGCGCAAATACACTGCCACTCACTCACATGCACAAGACGAGGAAGAGGAGCAGACTGTTCCCGAGATGGAAGATGGTACCTATGCTCAATCCTTCTTATGCTTATCCTTATTATTGTATGTTGAGCGTGTTTTTTTGGGAGGTTCCATGCCTGCCTCATCTACCTTGTTCTCACCGCCATTCTATGTCAGGCATAATTTTTAGGAGGTTAAACTGCTGCCTCATCTACCTTCTTTACTGAGTTCTCACCGCAATGCTATGTCAGGCCTAATTTTTGGGAGGTTGAACGCCTGCGTCATCTACCTTGTTCACCTTGTTCTCACTGCCATGCTGTGTCAGGCATAATTTATTATTAGGATCCTTGTGTTGTCCATTTCAAAACATATAGTTTGTGGATATAAACTTGCTGTGGTTGTCCTCTGCCGTCCTTTCATTTTGTAGCTGTTTCAAAGGCAGAAGTCAGAAGCTCGGTAAAGGCCACTTTATCGGCTGTTTTTTAATCTTCGATTTCAAATTTTAAATCAAATCGACTTCACTTTAAAGGGGTAGTGTGGTGCTAAAAAATTATTCACAGAACAACACACATTACAAAGTTATACAACTTTGTAATGTATGTTATGTCTGTGAATCACCCCATTCACTTGTCCCACTACCCCCGCACGTGTACCCGGAAGTGTGGTGCATTATACATACCTGATCAATGTCGCGCATGTCCACCATCTTGTGCCAGGACGTCATCTTCGGACGGGCGGCCGAGCCGCTCCGACCGTCCCTAGTGCCGGACACCTTCTGCCTCGTCATCAGCTGCTCAACTGCGATTGGCTGAGCACAGTTATGCTCAGCCAATCGCGGCTGACCATCTGATGATGCTGCAGCATCTGATGACGCTGCTATTTTGCAGGGCTGTCAGGTCATCTATTGTATCTCCAAGATACACACCACAGCTAAAAGGAACAGACAATGAAAATGGTTGATCCTAATTTAGGATCCTTGTGTTGTCTATTTCGAACCATATAATTTGTGGTGGATTTAAACTTGCTGTGGGTGTCCTCTGCCGTCCTTTCATTTTCTTGCTGTTTTAAAGGCAGAAGTCAGCAGCTTGGTAAAGACCACTTTATCGGCTGTTTTTTAATATTCGATTTCAAATTTCAAATCAAATCGACTTCAATTCAAGTGCTATTTTGCAGAGCTGTCAGGTCATCTATTGTATCTCCAATATACACACCACAACTAAAAGAAACAGACAGTGAAATTGGTGGATGCTAATTTAGGATCCTTGTTTTGTCCATTTTGAACAGTATAATTTGTGGTGGATATAAACTTGCTGTGGGTGTCCTCTGCCGTCCTTTCATTTTCTAGCTGTTTTAAAGGCAGAAGTCAGCAGCTTGGTAAAGGCCACTTTATCGGCTTTTTTTTTAATCTTCGATTTCAAATCAAATCGACTTCAATTCAAGTGCTATTCAAACTCAAATGCTACTCAAATTCAAACTCAAATTTTTATTGAAACTCAAAATCAAATTATAATTCAAATAAAAAAATACATAAATAAATAATAATTTTAAATTCAGTCGCCAGAAAAGAAGTGGTGGGGAGAAGTGGTGAGTTACATGATACTGGGAAAATTACCACAGCTGCTAAAGTAGTCATAGGTGTCATTCCCCAGCCCTGGTCAGTTTAGTACCTTAAAAAGACAAGTCAGTTACTAAGGGGGGGGGGGGGGGGGAGGTTAGCAGTCAGCTTGCCAGGCACTGGCAGGGGAACACTCTCCAAGGCCTTCGATCTTCAAAGTGACCCTCAGGCCTTTGACCTTGGTCACATGTGCCTTGCCTATCTTGGTCTTGAGGTTGATCACCAGGCTGTTGCCCAGAAATTGGCGTAATGGTGCGATTAGGCAGCCTCAGAAGCATCAATGCATGCTACCTTTGCTGTTTCCTGTCCATTTCCTTGGTGTTTACATCATTTTCTGAGATTGACAGGTTTTCACGCAACCTTCCATGGGCCAAGCTTGGGTCCCCTGCAAAATTGCTGGAGTTTCCCATTGACTTCAATGGGGTTTGTTACTCGAAACAAGCACCCGAGCATTGGGAAATATTTTTCTCGAGTATCGAGCACCCAAGTGTTTTATTACTCGCTCCTCTCTAATTATGAAACACATTGTTATGTGGAAAATGATATCCTGCATCAAAGCTAGCAGGTGTTGGCTAATAGCTTGCTGGTTCTTGTGGGCGATGCCCACAACCCCCATGATTTCTGCAGCTGAAGTAAAGGCATCTCCAAAGTCAAGCTTAGTTCACCATGGTTCTTGAGACTTATTCTCAGAACTGTCTGGAGCTTGTGCAGCCTGATGATATGTGGCTGCCTTACCATTGAGGATTATAAATTTGAATTGTCTGATTAAAGGGGGGCTTCTGCTCCAACATGGACCAGGCACAATGCATTTTGCCACAGGGGTGTGGCTTCCTCTTGAGAGCACAGAGCTTGGTCACTGTGGTAAACTCACGTGACTTTACAATTTGCTTTCAGCAGATGAAAGCATCAAAAAGGAAAATGTCTGCCAACAGTGGGGATAACTTCATTGACTAGCAACAAGTTATGACAACCCTCAAACAAATCTCATTTAAAAGTTTGCTTATATAGAAAAGCCATGTTCATCTCAATGTGTGCCACACATTTTAAATTGGCATATACTATATATAGTAATTTTATTTTAGTAGTATGTTTGCATTTTATGCATATGTTATTGAGAATATATATTTTCTTGTGTAAACTGTGAGATTGCTACATTTTAGTAATTTCTCAGATTTTTGCAGTCTTTCTTTTTGGAGAGTTTTGAAAATTAATGTTTCTTTCACCTGTTTTGCATAATACCTACAGAGACAATCCTATCACATAATGTTCAGCATGCTACCTAAAAAGAAGGATATACTGCAGGTATAAAATACATATTGATTGAATGTTATTCATAATACTTTTGTAAAAACAATTTTTCAAGAACCCGTAGTGGTTAATCCTATTATATCTTGTTTAAAGATTTCCTGTTGTTAAGAAAAAGAAAGAGTGGAGAGAAACTCTTAGAATTCAGCCACAATCTATATGTATAGTACTTACATGTATTAGTATTTGTTTAAAAAAAATATTTATAGTTTTAATCAAAGATATTTTCAGTTTCCTTTAATAGATTTTTTTTTTACAGGTTTGCATAAAATCCTTCCTAATGTGCATTTTATTGTGGAGGCTTATGCTGGGTTTACACGGAACGATTATTGTGCGAATATGCCCGACAACGATCAAATTTAATCAATAATCGTACGTATAAATGCAGCGAATGATCAAGTGACGAGCGAGAAATCGTTGATTTTGATCTTTGAACATGTTCTCAAATCGTCGTCGGTCGTTCGCAAAAAATTTGCAGATCGTTCCGTGTAAACATTCGTTCACCGATTTAACCTTTGTGCGAGATAAGCTTAAGCGATCGCAAAGTGATCTCAAAACTATTTTTCCGTACGATATATCGTTCGTTCTAAACGCTGTAGTAGTTGCCTTACCTATGATAACCCGCTTTCCATATGTCCAATAAAAAATACTGCACTTAATTTAGAAAGGGGGAGGGCCTATAGAACATTTCAAGCATATAGTAGCTCTGTGCCCCTAACTCCATAGTTTCATGCAGTTCAAAGACTGGCATTTTCACAATCTGTTAAACAAATAAATATTCTTTCTTGCAAAAGTATCTTTTTCTATAATACAAACTTGGGGGCTGGAAAAGCCTTTGTTACATGGGAGAAAGCATTGGACTTCTTGACTGCCATTTTTATCAACAGTGAAAAGAGAAGTCCCCCCCCCCCAGCTCCTGTGTTCCTGCAGGGGGCGGCACAATCTTCTCTGCCACTGTCATTTTAGTGAAGTTTAACTTCACTAAAATGACAGCAGTCCCGACCCCTATCAGTGCTGAGTGCCTGGCCGCCCCCTGCCGCCCTCCCCAGGAACTGCCGGGCTACGTCTCTCTGATGTGTGACGTCACCTGGCAGTCTTCCTGAGGATTGGGTAGGAGCCTGCACAGCCGGCCACAGCGGCTCCACATGCTGATCCCTCCTTCTCCCCAGTACTAGTGAGTATAACAACGAGGGAAAGGGGGGAGGCTGGTGGCTGAGGGTCGTGATTGTTTGTAAGGAGGAAGGGGGAGGGTCTGGAGGGGGGGTCCCGACAATTGGGGGTGGGGGAGCAGGTCTCAGACCCAGGAGGGAGCCATGTGCCAGGTCTGTAGCTCTGGGATTACAACTGTGTGGTGCTGTGTGTGGATGTGTGAGCTACAGGCAGTGCAGTGTGCTTATAGGAGAGTGTGCACACTGAAGAAAGCACATAATCCGTCTTTGTGACAACAGACTGATAACAGCAGCAAACACAAGATTCGGCTCCTCCAGCAAGTTGTATCCTGTCAGTGTGAGCTCCCCCTCCTCCTGCCTGTGCTGGACTCCAGCCCCTTCATTACTATAGTGTACAGACTGGGGCACAGTGCTGGAGGTGGTGGTATATAGCAGCACATGTGATATATACTGTATATGTACACTGGGGCATAGTGCTGGAGGTGGTGGTATATACTGTATATGTACACTGGGGCATAGTGCTGGAGGTGGTAGTATATAGCAGCACATGTGATATATACTGTATATGTACACTGGGGCATAGTGCTGGAGGTGGTGGTATATAGCAGCACATGTGATATATACTGTATATGTACAGACTGGGGCATAGTGCTGGAGGTGGTGGTATATACTGTATATGTACACTGGGGCATAGTGCTGGAGGTGGTGGTATATAGCAGCACATGTGATATATACTGTATATGTACACTGGGGCATAGTGCTGGAGGTGGTGGTATATAGCAGCACATGTGATATATACTGTATATGTACACTGGGGCATAGTGCTGGAGGTGGTGGTATATACTGTATATGTACACTGGGGCATAGTGCTGGAGGTGGTGGTATATAGCAGCACATGTGATATATACTGTATATGTACAGACTGGGGCATAGTGTACATGTATATCCACTTGTGCTGCTATATATCACCTGAGAAGCTGAGGTGTGTATGATGAGGTCCTGCAGCAGCTGAGGTGTGTATGATGAGGTCCTGCAGCAGCTGAGGTGTGTATGATGAGGTTCTGCAGCAGCTGAGGTGTGTATGATGAGGTTCTGCAGCAGCTGAGGTGTAGTATGAGGTCCTGCAGCAGATTGGGTGTAGTATGAGGTCCTGCAGCAGATTGGGTGTAGTATGATGTTCTGCAGCAGCTGAGGTGTATTATGATGTTCGTCCGCAGATGGGGTGTATGATGAGGTTCTGCAGACCATCATAATACACAATGTGAAAATAATTAATTTACCAATAGTACACAATTGATGAATTGATGGGGGGGGGGGGGGGGGGGGGGGGGCGCCATTTATTTTTTTTGCCTCAGGCAGCAGAAAAGCTAGAAACGGCCCTGACCATGGAGCAGGCAGATAACACAAAGTTCAGTGCAGAATACCTAGTTCGACATTGGAACTGTGCATTTGCCAAAGTCTACATAGTTCTGACTGGCATAAAGATCCACTTATGGTTTTACACAGCAACCTTGGAGCAATCATGTGAATGGGTGTGACCAAAGCAAGGGTGGGAAGGTCACTTGGATACCCCATCAGGGGCATCTCCCTTCCCTGCTAATTTAAGCTGGAGACAGCTTAAACACATCAAGAAATGCTTGCATAGGTTGTGTCTTGCACTTTGTCAAATCAATAGCCCGGTGTTGATATGTATGCATATATTTCAAAAAAAGCCAGAGGCTCAAATTCAGCAAGGTTTTTGAACAGTATACATAAACAATGGTACCTTGGTTTAAGATGATCTTGGATTGAGAGCATTTTGCAAGAAGAGTTCACAGTTTTTCAAAATTGTAACTTGGTTTATAAGCATTGGTTTGGTTTAAGAGCTCCCTGTACTGGGTGGGAGGGGAAGTGGTGGAGGGGCATGGTCTGCATAGTGTGGACCACAGCCCTTTACTCTTACCCAGGAAGTCTCCCTCACCTTCCAAATCATAGCTGATCCATAGCAATCCACTTCAGGCAGGGACTTGCATCAGGGGACAGGACTGTGGAGGTTCATAGTTGTAACCCCTCTATGTGTCCACATATGCCCTGCTCATTCCTTCATGCTTCCTGCAGTCTCTGTTAGCCCTTGTGTTCCCATCCTCTCCGCTCCTGCTATAATGTTCCTGCACTACAAACTGCTGCTGTTTTTTCAGGTTCATGCACTTACTATACATTATGCTCTACATGCTGATTACTATACTCTACAGTAACTTATAATATGACATATTCAGCTGTTTCTGAATGTTTGTTTCATTTGTTTTTCATATTATTCAGAATAAAAAAAAACATTATTTTTGGGGTGTGGAATTTTCTGCATTTCAATGATTTCTTATAGGAAAATTTGCTTTCATTTAAGAGTAATCTGGATTGCAAGAGCAGTCCTGGAACAAATTATTCTTGTAATCCAAGGCATAACTATATATGTATTTTTTATTATTTTTTTTAAAGAAAATACAGTACAGTGTGAAAATCTTCTCCAATCTTCTGTATTTTATTCTATATCACGTGGTACTTGCTTTTGTGGGTGTGTTTTTTTGGAGGGGCTATTTAACCCCTTAAGGGACCTAGCAAATGTTAATTTTTGCGCTTTTGTTTTTTTCCTCCTCATGTTTAAAAGGCCATAGCGCCTTGGTTATGCAGCATTAAAAATTATTTGCATGGGGAAATTGAATAATAAAAAAGCCACTTTTTTAAGGGGGGGGGGGTAGTTTGAACACTGTTTACCCTATGGTAAAAGTAAAAAAAAAATTGTGCTTAGTGCTTACTCTGTTTACCCCACTAGATCAGGAATGTGATCATTCAATAGTTTTGGTGATTATGCTTGCGGCAATACCAAATATGTTTATTTATTTATTTTTTTTATTTATAAAATGGGAAAAGGGGGTGATTCAAAATTTTAACATGGGAGGGGGCTTTATATTATAAAAGACTATTATTAAAAAAAAAATAGTTTTAACAGCTGCATTTAAATATCTAATTAGAGGGCATGGCAATCAGCCTGCACCCACTAATAGCTGCGGTCCCAGGCTACTCATAGCAGCTGGGAGTGGCGGTTCAGCATGTGTCTTTAAGGGGTTAAGTATATCCCAATTGGTTAGGTTTTCAAAGAGCATCCAAGTGCTGCTGTTGCCTTTTTCCGATGTCTTTGCTAGGTCCCTTAGGGTTGAAGAGGGTCCAAATGCTGCCCCTGCCACCTTCCAGTGTCTGTTCTAGGCTCCTCAGGGTTGAAGAGAGTCCAAGTGCTCCTGCTGCCATGTCCAGGTGTCTTTGTTCTTGAGACTTCTAGGACTAAGACATTGCCCCTGATGGGACTGATGCTTTAGAATGTCTACTGCTGCCCTGGTGATATTTTCAATGCTCATTCACCGTCCTCCAATGATGTCAATGGAGAAAAGGTAAGTATACACTGCTGATTTACCAATGTCCATTGCTGTCCTAGGAAAAAACTTGATTTGATGCCGCTGGTACACCAATGTCCACTGCTATCCTGGGAGAAAGTGTAATTTTTCACAGCTCATTTACCAATATCAACTACTGTCCTTGGATACAATTCATATTTCTCCGCTGATCCACCAAGCTCCACAGCTTTCCATGGTGGAAATTGAATGATTGACTGTAAAAGAAAGGAATCCTCACACCCCATTCTTTATAGTGCAGGAGATATCACCAAGTCATAGGTCCAGATCAACAAGCATTACTACATACCCAACCACACAACATTCACCTCATGGCAAAGGAATTATGTAAACACTCATTGGAGTGTTTACAAGTGTGAGGGTAGCACAGCTGACATCTTAGCAAGTTTCCTGTGTTTGTTATTTGTATTTACATATGTGTGTGTTTCCACTATAGTTGATTTATGAGACAATTGGACATATTGAACCAGTGGGAAATATATGGTTGCTATTTTTCCACTAGGCTATACCTGCCCTAGCTGCTAATTGTCCTACCTTCATTATTACTTTGAAAAAAATCAATTAGTTTTTAGATTTATTTAGTATGTAATTTTATATAACCTCATAAAGATTGTCAATATCTGAGTGATATATGTGTTGTGGGCCTTAAATTTTTTTTTGTTATAGTTTTGGTATAGTTAATAATTTGAGCCGAGATTGACTTTCTATGAGGTTACAATATAGGTGGTACTTTATAGTACAGACACATTGGTGTCAGCAGGAGGAGCTGGTATAGACAATACGATAGAGGACTATACGGGAAGCCTCAAGCAGGTGGCTAATAACACAAAGCAGCGCAGTCACACAGTGATGCCAACAGCGCTTGCACTGCATAAGTGATGCTTTGTGTGGTCTGTGGTGTTCTTACACAAGACTTCAAGACTGGGTGCCAAAAAAGTGTTTGAGAACCAAAAAAGTGTTTGAGTTTTGAAGCAAACATTCCTTGAAAATATTATTTGAGAACTAAATTTTTTAAGTTCTGAGTAGTATGAGAACCAAGGTTCCACTGTATATTTGTCAAATGCCAGAATATTGAAAGAGAGAAAGAGAGAGAAGAGAGCCGTTTTTAAGCCTTTGTTATTACTATCTGCAAATTTAAAAGTTTACATACATTTCATGGTATTCATTTTTGGTACCATTGCCCTTAAACTGTATGACTTGGGTCAAACACTTGGGATTCTCACAATAGTTGGTAACAATTTGGGCCCATTCCTTCTTACAGAACAAATGTAACTGAGCCATGATTGTAGGCCGCCCTGTTTGCGCCTGTCTTTTCAGCTTTGCCCATACATTTTAATGATGTTGAGATCAGGGCTTTGTGATGGCCCTAGTGATGAGCGAGCATGCTCGTCCAAGCTTGGTACTCATTTGAGTATTAGGGTACTGGATGGTACTCGTTACTCGGACGGACATCTCGCGATACTCGAGAAAATGGCATCATCCGTTTCTGTAGGTTTGGGCGCAATTTCTCAGCCAATCGACATGCAGGAGATTCTTTGGTACATCCTGCGATCACGTGGGACCTATACATGTCAATAGGAGTGATTGGTTGGCCAGATCAGATGACCTGGGCATATAAAAAGTTGTTTTGCTGAAAGAGATTAGGGACAGAGATGCTGATTGTCAGGGAGAGCGTTAGGGAGGGAATTAGCATTCCAGTAGGCAGGGATACTATATACAGAACCCAACAGCCCTTTTAAGGGCTTAAAATATATATTTTTTTTGATTACTCCAGACTGCTGGCTGGGACTTGCAGTGCAGCTAACACAATTTTAGCAGCACACTGTGGTGATCGGCTGCTGGCAGAAAGGGGACAGCAGGTGTTGCATACAGACCCTCAGTCCTCAGCTCTAATATATTTTTTTGTGGCTGGTGCTGCTGCTGTACATTGTTTTGCTGTGATTTGTAGTACAGCTGCATAGAACCTCACTGCTCATTGTCCTGTGTAACAGGTGTCATAAACCATATACCACCACTTACACAGAGACTAAACGACAACTTCTAAAAACTAGTGTGACCAGTATGTTATCTTATTTCTTTATTTCTTCGTGCAGTCATATCCAAGCTTACTACTAAGGCTAGGTTCACACTGAGTTTTCAGCATCCGTTTAACACATCCATTTTTTGCAAAAAAAACGCATGAAAAACGGATTGCAAAAAACGGATTCATTTGTTTGCATCCGTTTTTCCATTGACTTCGATTATAAAAAAAAACGGATCCGTTTTTTTTGGGCGGACCAAAACGGACCAAAAAACGTTGCTGACCCTATTTTTCTGGACGTTAAAAAAAACTGATCCGTTAAACGGAAGCTGAAAACGCAGTGTGAACCTAGCCTAATTGCCCTGTGTAAGATTGTGTCACACAGTATATAGCTGCAGTTGCCCACATATTTAATACGACAACCTCTAAAAACTAATGTGACCAGTATATTTTCTTATTTCTTCGTGCAGTCATATCCAAGCTCACTGCTAATTGTCCTGTGTAAGAGGGTGTCATACAGTATATAGCTGAAGTTACCAACAGATTTGATACGACAACCTCCAAAAACTAGTGTGACCACTGACCAGTATATTTTCTAATTTCTTCATTTCTTCGTGCAGTCATATCCAAGCTCACTACAAATTACCCTGAGTAAGAGAGTGTCATACAGTATATAGCTGCAGTTACCCACAGATTTTATACGACAACCTCCAAAAATGAGTGTGACCACTGACCAGTATTTTTTCTAATTTCTTTATGCAGCCATATCCAAGCTCACTGCTAATTGCCCGGTGTAAGAGGGTGTCATACAGTATATAGCTGCAGTTACTCACAGATTTTATACCACAACCTCCAAAGACTAGTGTCTGTGTGTAAGTGGCCAGTATATTTTCTAATTTCATCGTTTCTTCGTGCAGTCATATCCAAGCTCACTGCTAAATGCCCTGTGTAAAAGGGTGTCATACATTATATAGCAGAACTTGACCACTGACCAGTATATTTTCTAATTTCTTTATTTCTTCGTGCAGTTATATCCAAGCTCACTGTTAATTGCCCTGTGTAAGAGGGTGCAATACAGTATATAGAAGCACTTACCCACAGATTTTATACAACAACCTCCAAAAACTAGTTTGACTAGTATATTTTCTTATTTCTTCATTTCTCAGTGCAGACATATCCAGGCTCACTGCTAATTGTCCTGTGTAAGAGGGTGGCATACACCATATAGCACCACTTACACAAAAACTATATACGACTACCTCTAAAAGTAGTCTGAGTAATATACTTTCTTGGCTTGCTGTGATCAGTAGTGCAGTTATCTCAGTCTTGACTGTGCAGTGTTCATAAAAACAATAAAAATAAAAATAAAATGAACCCCAGGGGTAAGGGTCGAGGATGATGGCGTGGGGTTTCAAGCGAAGCAGTGGGCAGAGGCCTTGGTTCTGGGCAGGGTGACAGAGCACCCGTTGAGGAGGGAGCAGGGGGACACTGCAGACATTCCTTTCCTAGCTTCCTCTCGCAAATTACGGGGCCTCAGGGTACACCACTATTGAAACCACACCAGCATGAACAGGTGATCACATGGATAGTGGATAATGTGTCCAGTAACCTATCCACCACCCAGTCTTCAACGCAGTCCACCTACGCTAGCCAAGGGAGTGGAACCCTTGCTCCAGCAGCTCAGCCTCCTTCCCCACAGCCTGGCCCCTCCAGGGAAAAGAGGGATTCAGATCCACCACCATGCTCCCAGGAACTCTTTTCTGGACCCTTCCCTGAGTCAGAGCAACCGGAGCAGTCGATCTGTCCTGATGCCCAAACTATGCAGCTCACGCAGTCAGTGGGTGATGAGAGTGGGGACTTGCAAGCAGGATTGGAAGAGGTGTCTGATGATGATGATGAGACCAGGTTGTCAGTGACGTTGTTGAGATGGATGTAACTCAAAGAGGGGAGCAGAGTGAGGAATTGAAGGAAGAGCTGGTGGATGAGGACATGGTGACTGACCTGAGCTGGGTGGATAAGCCTAGTGAAGACAGTGCTTCTGAGGGGGGGACAAGTTTAGCCACAGAACCGGTTGGAAGAGGAAGAGGGGTGGGCAGAGGGAGAAGCAGGGCCAGAGCAAGTAGATCAGCAACTGTTTCACGGAGTCAAACTCCCATGGCCAGGCCTAGATGTTCCCAAGTCTGGAGGTTCTTTACCCCTTCGGGACCAGGCTAATTTTCGTTTTTGCGTTTTCGTTTCGCTCTATTCCCAGGCTTATATCGCTTTTACCCTTTGGTCTATAAGACTGTGTGCAGTGTCATTTTTTGCGCCATGATGTTTACTTTCTATCAATACCATGATTGCGCATATACGACTTTCTGATAGCTTTTTATTACATTTTTTCTGCATTTGATGCAACCCAAAATGCGCAATTTTGCACTTTGGGATTTTTTTGCGCTGACGCCGTTACGGTGCGAGATCAGGAATGTGATTAATTAATAGTTCGGGCGATTACGCACGTAGCGATAGCAAACATGTTTGTTTATTTATTTATTTACTTTTATTTATAATGGGAGAAGGGGGGTGATTCAGACTTTTATTGGGGGAGGGGGCTTTTTACTAATGACAACACTTTTTTTTTTTTTTTACACGTATACTAGAAGCCCCCCTAGGGGACTTCTAGTATATATACTTTGATCTCTCATTGAGATCTTTGCTGTATAGTTATACAGCAAAGATCAATGAGATCGGCACTCGTTTGCTTTCGGCTGCTGCAGCATATACGTCCCGGAGGAGCGATCTCCGCCACTAGACACCAGGGAAATGCTGTATCCGGTAACCGAATGCAGCTGTCATGTTTGACAGCTGCATCTGATTACTGTATTAGCGGGCACGGCGATCGGACCGTGCCCGGTAATATCAGCGGCATCCGGGACCGCGACGGTTCAGAGCGGGGTCGCCCCGCGGCCCCTCTCTGAACGCCCGCACCCGCGCGAGGACGTACAGTTACGTCCTCGTGCGGGAAAGGGTTAAAGAAACTCCGGATGACTGACGGACTGTAGTGTGCAACCTGTGCCATGCCAGGATCAGCCTAACCACTACCAGCATGCGCAGGCATGTTAAACAGGCAGTGCTAAACACCCCACTCAGTGGAACCATGGCCATTCAGTTACTGCAAGTCACACCTCTGCTCCTTCCCCTGCGTCACGTGCTGGCTCTGTCAGTCCCCCCGCCCAGGCCCCAGGAATGAGTGCCTCCCGCCCTACACCCAACCCTTCACCTCCACTATGCTCCACACCCTCCAGCAAGGTGTCCAAGCTCAGCGTTCAACTGTCCCTACAACACACCTTTGAATGGAAGCAAAAATACACTGCCACTCACCCACATGCACAAGCCCTAAATATGCACATAGGCAAAATCGGCTGGTAGAGACAGAGACTTTTAGAAACCTCATGGTGATGGCTACCCCGCCAGTACTCTGTCCCCAGCTGCCACTACTTTTCTCGGTGTGTCGTCCCAGCTCTACACCAGCACGTGTCAGATAACATCATTCGTGCCCTTACCAACGTGGTCAGTGGCAAGGTCCACCTAACCACGGACACGTGGACAAGTGCTGGCAGGCAGGGACACTATATCTCCCTGACAGCACATTGGGTCAACTTGGTGGAGGCTGGGACAGAGTCTGACCCTGGTTCTGGTCATTTGCTGCCCACACCGAGGATTGCGGGGCCTACCTTGGTTGCGGTCTCTCATGATCTGTATAACTCTTTCTTATCCTACTCTTCTTCCTCCTGTCTAAAACCTTTCATGAGCATGTCGTCTGCATTTGTTAGCGCTAGGTGCATCAGCACTGCGGTGGGTAAGCACCAGCAGGCGGTGGTAAAATTGTTGAGCTTAGGTGACAAGAGGCACACCGCCCAAGAGCTGTTGCAGGGCATTACGGCGCAAACCGATCTTTGGCTCGCGCCGCAGAACCTCAAATCAGTAATTGTTGTGTTTGACAACGGGCGGAACCTGATTGCGGCTCTGACACTCGGCAGCCTCCTTAAAACCTACCCAAATTTGGCTGACTTGCTCACCAAGGTGTGGCGCATCTGTACGCATTTTCCGCAAGTTAACCACAGATGCTGCCACCCTTAGGGCAGTGCAAAGGCGCTTGCAACTGCCAGCTCACCGACTGCTGTGCGACGTGCCACATGGTAGCCAGGGTTACCAGCAATGCAATGCCATTTTGGAATGCCAGATGTCAATTTCGGCAAGAAGCTGTAGTCAGGGGAGCCATATACTATTGGGGAGCACAGGGGGCTATATACTTTGGGGGGAGCACAGGGGAGCTATATACTATGGGCGAGCACAGGGGAGCTATATACTATTGGGGAGCACAGGGGGCTATATACTATTAGGGAGCACAGTGGGGCTATATACTATGGGGGAGCACAGGGGGCTATATACTACTGGGGAGCACAGCGGGCTATATACTATGGGGGAGCACATGGGAGCCATATACTATTGGGGAGCACAGGGCGCTATATACTATGGGAGAGCACAGGGAGCTATATACTATTGGGGAGCACAGGGGAACTATATACTATGGGGGAGCATAGGGGAGCTATATACTATGGGGGAGTACAGGGGGCTATATACTATGGGGGAGCACAGGGGGCTATATACTACTGGGGAGCACAGCGGGCTATATACTATGGGGGAGCACAAGGGAGCCATATACTATTGGGGAGCACAGGGCGCTATATACTATGGGGGAGCACAGGGAGCTATATACTATTGGGGAGCACAGGGGAACTATATACTATGGGGGAGCATAGGGGAGCTATATACTATGGGGGAGTACAGGGGGCTATATACTATGGGGGAGCACAGGGGGCTATATACTATTGGGAAGCACATGGGAGCTATATACTATGCGGGAGCACAGGGGAGCTATATACTATGGGGGAGCACAGGGGGCTATATACTATGGGGAAGCACAGGGGGCTATATACTATTGGGGAGCACAGGGGGCTATATACTATGGGGGAGCACAGGGGGCTATATACTACTGGGGAGCAGAGGTGGCTATATACTATTGGGGAGCACAGAGGAGCTATATACTATTGGGGAGCATAGGGGCTATATACTATTGGGGAGCACAGGGGAGCTATATACTATTGGGGAGCACAGGGGAGCTATATACTATTCGGGAGCACAGGGGAGCTATATACTATTGGGGAGCATAGGGGTCTATATACTATTGGGGAGCACAGGGGAGCTTTATACTATTGGAGAGTACAGGGGTCTATATACTATTGGGGAGCACAGGGGGCTATATACTATTGGGGAGCACAGGGGTCTATATACTATGGGGGAGAGCACAGGGGGGCTATATATTGGGGAGAGCACAGGGGGGCTATATACTATTGGGGGCAGAGCACAGGGGGGCTATATACTATTGGGGGGATAGCACAGGGGAGCTATATACTATTGGGGGGAGAGCACAGGGGGGCTATATACTATTGTGGGAGAGCATAGGGGGGCTATATACTATTGTGGGAGAGCATAGGGGAGCTATATACTATTGGAGAGCACAGGGGGGCTATATACTATTGGGGGAGAGCACAGGGGGGGCTATATACTATTGTTGGAGATCACAGGGGGCTATATACTACTGGGGAGAGTGCACAGGGGGGCTATATACTAATGGGGGAGCGCACAGGAGGGCTGTATATAACTGGAGGAGCACATGAGGGTCTATATACTACAGGGACACCTTAAAACTGTGGAGGCACAGAGGGGTGTAACTATGTAGGGGTACAGAGGGGTGTAACTACTGTATAGGGGTACAAGGGACCTAACTACTGTATGTGTTGGAGCCTAAAATATTTGTCTGGCAGATTCTGGAGAGAAGATTCAGAGCCAGGAGCCCAGGCTGGATGGAGAGAAAAAGAAAAGGTGCCAGACTCTGATCAGAGAAGACGCCCCAGGTGAGTAACTGGATGTAACTGCACTCTGTTATAGGGTTGTAGTGTTAGGGGTCATTATGTGGCAGTATTATGTAATGGTATCATTGGTGATATCTTTCTGTTTTGTTTAGTGCAGTTTTTATGTAATATGTAATCATTGTATAATGGAAATAGTGTTATAAGGTAACTACTGTATGTATTGGGGCTCTTGATACAGTGTGGGGGCAAATTCAGTACATTATACAATGTGCCGAAAGGGAAGGGGGGGGGGTACTCTTGAGGGCTGTGCACTGGGCCCACCAATGTATTAAAATGGCCCTGAGTGGACGTCTGCTATCTGTAAGGCACTGGGCCCCTTTGAGGAGTCAACACAGATGGTCAGCATGTACAAATACCAACAAAGAATGGCTGGAAAAAGTAAGCTGCACCTCCTGATAATAGAAAAGGATATACAATCTTTATTTATTGCACATGTATGCAAAGGGACAAACATTTAAAATCATTTAAAAAACACACACATCACTGTTCACCTGTTCCAATCAAACATGACGAAAACTGACCTATCACAAGCTTATGCAAGGAGCAGCAGCATAAATAATACAACAGTAGAAAAAATGTGAAAAAGAAAAAATTTAAGAAACCATAATTCATAAATCCTCATGCCCCAATATCCAAAGAGAGTGAAACACTAAATAGGGATAACCAAGAGAATCAAAATCATGATGTAATATATAAAGTAATCGCTGGCACCCCACATAAGGTCAGACCAGAACACCCCATGCGTTCCGTCACCAGGACTTTCTCAAGGGTGCCTTTCTCAAGGGTGAAACTTAAGTCCCTCTTTGCAAATATTTATATCAGAAAATAATTAGTAATAAGAATCAGATGTATGACGTTAGATATGACTACTCACACAGAGGAGGGGGCCCCCAGATCATGCAACCCACGCCAGCGTGGCTACAGCGCCATTACTTCCTGGTCACATGTATGGTCATATGAGCGCTCAGATGGCACGTGATGGTGATGTAGGCCATGAGCATATAAGCATGCGCTGTTTGTTAACACTCGCGATGCCAGAAGCGTCGCTGTGTTAATAGTGGCCACTATATGAAACACCACAAATACAGAAAACAATAATGAATAACGGCATAGCAGGTATAGGACGTATAGATTTCCCTTCAAAATAAAGAGTATAAAAATAAATATGCTGCATCCTAGTTTTTTCATACATAGTGACAACAATTATTTACCAAGCCGTATAGAAAAATAAAGCAAAAAATATGTCACTGAAGCTCATAAAAGGGGCTCAGTATCCTAGTCTGTCAGATGCTGCCTGTGCTCAACAAAATAAGGAGCACCTAAGCTACATTCGACAGTGCACTCTCAAAGTGAAGAATGCATAGGAGCCAAATCACACATGCATTTTTGAAATAACGCACATGCAGATTTATGGTGCACACCACAAAAAATATATATATACGTGGTGTCCTTTCTATACGGCTGTCACCATATATTCTTCCCGGGTCAAAGCAATACACAAATGATGTTGACGCAAAAGATAAACCCACGCCGGCGTGCGATATGCAATGATCATGTTAGTAAAATTATGGGCAATACAAACAAAAATTCTGGACCATATCTTATATACAGGATAAATTATTAATCAATCCAAGTCCATCGGTCAATCCTTTCCTTTGTATGTAAGAAGTCCATATGTACAGAGGAGCAAAAAAGGGGAGGAGAAGGAGAAAGGGAAGGGAGAGAAAGCAGGAGAGGGCGAGAAGGGCAGGTGTAGGCAGCCGGGAAGAGGGGGAGGGAGCACGGGGAAAAGCAGAGGAGGGAGAGAATAAGGCAAAGAAAAAAGGAATAAAAGGCGACAGAAGCAATAGACATCCAAATGCTTTCAAAAGTGACAAATGAAGGACAACAAAAAAGAACACCTACCATTAAGTTTTGTAGAAGCCAGTAAAGAGTAGTTCTTCGTTGAGTCCATGGGGGGGGGGGGGGGGGGGTTGTGTTCAACTCGAAGATCCAACGTTGGAGTAAAGGTGTTAAATTTCCACCCCTGATGTTACCCTGGACCGCCGGGCCTACCTCGGTCACGGTCTCTCATGAGTTGTACACCTCTTTCTCCTCCTCTTATTCTTCCTCCTCTCTATTTCCCTCCACGAGCACGTCGCCTCTAGATAGCCAGCTCACTCTCACGTCTGTTTCTCAGCACAAAGTAGAGGAGGAGGAGGAGCAGACTGCTTCCGTGACTGAAGAGGGTACCCATGCTCAATCCTTAGCTGTTGATCATGTATGGCCTGAGGAGGAGGAGGAGGAGGAGGAGGAGGAGGAGGAGGAGGAGGAAGAGGAGGAGGAAATTGAGAGTCAGCCTATTGAGGAGAAGGAATTCTTTTATGCCTTGGAGGTTGCCCTTGCCCTGCTGCTAGCGTGTTGTCAGAACAGGTCTTCAGTTCAGCCGGTAGCATCATCACTGGTAAGTGCACCCGCCTGTCAACTGACAGCACTGAAAAGCTGATGTTTATAAAAATGAACAAAGCCTGGAGTTCACCTGAATTCAACTGTCCACCCGGGGACAGCAGCTCAACGTGAGTATTCTTCGTATATCCTCTCCTCCTCATCTTCCGCCTCATCCTTCAATTCTCAGCCAACAGCCAATTATTCTTCCGCCATGCTGTGTCTGGCATAATTTTTAGGAGGCTCACCTGCTACCACTTCTACCTGGATTACTCTGTCTTCACCACCATGCTGTGTCTGGCATAATTTTTGGGGGGCTCCCCTGCTACTGCTTCTACCTGGGTCACTCTGTCATCACCGCTATGCTGTGTCTGGCATAATTTTTGGGAGGCTCACTTGCTACCTCACTTTTAATGGCTCTGTGTCCTCACTGCCATACTGTGTCTGGCATAATATTTGGGAGGCTCCCCTGCTACTGCTTCTACCTGGGTCACTCTGTCCTCACCGCCATGCTGTGTCTGGCATAATTTTTGGGAGGCACATTTGCTACCGCTTCTACCTGGGTCACACTGTCATCACCGCCATGCTGTGTCTGGCATAACTTTTGGGAGGCTCACTTGCTACCTCACTTTTAATGTTTCTCTGTGTCCTCACTGCCATACTGTGTCTGGCATAATATTTGGGAGGCTCCCCTGCTACTGCTTCTACTTGGGTAACCCTGTCCTTACCGCCATGCTGTGTCTGGCATAATTTTTTGGAGGCTCACCTGCTACCGCTTCTACCTGGGTCACTCTGTCATCACTGTCATGCTGTGTTTGGCATAATTTTTGGGAGGCTCACCTGCTACCTCACTTTTAATGGTTCTGTGTCCTCACTGCCATGCTGTGTCAGGCTAAGTTTTGAGGTGGTTCATATGCTACCTCTGTTTTAATGGTTCACTATGTTCTCACTGCCATGCTTTGTCAGGCATAATTTTGTGGGTGGGTCATATGCTACCTTTGTTTTAATGCTTCCCTTTGTTCTCACCGCCATGATGTGTCAGGCTAAGTTTTTGGGTAGTTCATATGCTTCCTCTGTTTTAATGTTTCCCTGTGTTCCCATCGCCATTCTGTGTCAGACTTTTGGGCTAAATTTTGGGGTGGTTTATATGCTACATCTGTTTTAATCCTTCACTTTGTGATCACTGCCATAACGTTGCCCATAATTTGGCTTAATGGTGCGATTAAGCAGCCTCAGAGGCATCCATGCATGCTGCCCCTGCTGTTTCCTGTCCATTTATGTGGTGTTTCCATCATTTTCTGAGGTTGACAGGTTTTCCCACAACCTTCCCTGTGCCGAGCTTGGGTCCCCTGCAAAAATGCTCGAGTTTCCCACTGACTTCAATAGGGTTCGTTACTCGAAACGATCACACGACTATCGGGAAATATTCGTCTCGAGTAACGAGCACCCGAGCATTTTAGTACTCGCTCTTCACTAGTGGCCACTTTAAAACTTTGACTTGTTATCCTTAAACCACTTTGTATCAAGTTAGGGAATATGCTTTGGGTCATTGTCTTTTTGGAAGACGAATTTGCACCCAAGCTTTGATATCTTGAGATGTTGCTTCAATATTGCCACATAATGTTTTTTTCTCATGATGCCATCTATTTTGGGAAGTGTATCAGTGCCTCCTTTAGTGAAACTCCTCAATGCCACCCCTATGGTTCACAGTTGGGATGGTGTTTTTAGACTTCTTACGCTTCTACCCTTTTCCTCCAAACTTAACAATGGTCCTTGTGGCCCAACAGTAAAATTTTAGTTTTGTCAGACCACAGGACCTGTATCCACAAATAGGTCCTTGTTTCTGTGTACATTTGCCAACACTAATCTGGCTTGTTCATGCTACTTTTGAAATATTGGCTTCTTCCTGGTAAAATGGCCCTTCAGCCTATGTCAATACAGTACTCGTTTCATTGTGGATAATGACACACTCTTACCAGCTTCAGCCAACATCTTCACAAGGGGGGGGGGATATATCAAAGGGTGTAAAATTTAGACTGGTGCAAACTGGTCAAAGCAACCAATCACAGCTCCTCTCTCCTTTGACCAGAGCTGGAAGCTGAGCTGTGATTGGTTGCTGTGGGCAATTTGAACCTGTCTAAATTTTACACCCTTTGATAAATCTCCCCCTAGGTTTTTTGCTTTTGCACTTGGGTTGATATGCACATTTTGTACCAAAACACAATAATCTCTGAAAAAATACTAGGATATCAAAATTACTCCCTATAATGTTACTAGATGTGCAAACTAGGGCAATAATGCACATAAAAATACAATTCAAATAGAATACAACATAATGCATATAGTAGAATACAACTAAAATTGTTAGTTGTAAAAGCCTATAAAGTGTATGACTTTTCATCAGTATTAGTTGTTTAATAGTTTAAGACAGTTAATAGTTGTAGACTGTTGAGGTAATTAGCTGGCTAGTTGCAAATAGATGTTATTTGCATCAAGAGTTTATCAAAGTTCTTGTGCTTATTGTAGTCTGTACATGACAACTGCCATCTAATATTATGTATCCAGAGTAGTGATGAGCGAGTACTAAAATGCTCGAGACGAGTATTTCCCGATACTCGAGTGCTCGTTTCGAGTAACGAACCCCATTGAAGTCAATGAGAGGCTCAAGCTTTTTTGCAGGAGACTCAAGTTCCGTAAAGGGAAGGTCGTGTGAAAACCTGTCAACCTCAGAAATTGATGAAAACACAACAGAAATGGACAGGAAACAGCAGGGGCAGCATGTATCCATGCCTCTGAGGCTGCCTAATGGCACCATTATGCCTAATTATGTGCAACAGGCTGGTTAAAACAGAGGGACAGCAATGCATTCTGGAACCTGTAGTACTGAGTACATCTGCTCAACTAGGAAATACAGAAACACAAAACAGAACAAAAAAACACAAAACGAATGGATTTTTGGTAGTTTCAAAATTGGGATAGGTAATAAATTATCTATCTATCTATATATCTATCTATCTATTTAATAATGCTATATGCTTCTGCAGAAATTTTATTTTTTTCTTAGCCTGATCCGGAGTTTTTCTTTAAGAAAAAAAAAGAAAATATTAAATTAACAAAAAGTACAATATATATACATATAAATCTATATCTATACAACCAATGAAAAGTGAGATAAGTGCAGAACTTAAAACTTTTACAATGTGAACTATGAACTGAAAACTATGAACCCACCAATAGTGACATCCCATTCCCTAGTTGACTAATGTGACAAGTCACAATTCTAAGTGCTAACTGGTTTAAGCGCTAACCAACAAGCATGAGCACAGCTAGATAGATTTCTCTCTCATACTGTGCAAACTTACAATATGTATATATCCCAACAAATTCAACTGAAGGGTAACCATCATTTCCAAATTTCTGACATGTCATCAAACTCGTTAGGGTCCAAGTGATGACCCTAACCCTACTTGCTTAAAGGAAGGGGCAGAGGGCCCTCAGCAGAGTGCGGCATCTGTTCCTTCCTGATCATCACTTCCTGGATAGACAAACAGAAACAAAAAGGTGACAACCTGACCATCTCTGCCCTATTTTGGCAACTGTTGGGGGTAAGGAGGCTGACATGTCAATATGAAAGTTATAGTCACGTCAATCGTTCTATGAAGTGATAGTTACCCTCCCCTTTAAGGCACAAACAGCATTAACAAACTAATAACTGTGGCGGTGTGTATCCTAAACGTCATTTTTGTCAACTCCATTTCCTCACTCTCCTCCTCACTTTGAGTTACATCCATGACAACAACCTCACTGTCTGACAACCGGGTCTTATCGTCATCATCAGACACCTCTTCCAACCCCGTTTGCAAGTCCCCACTCTCATCACCCACTGACTGCATGAGCTGCATAGTTTGGGCATCAGGACAGATCGACTGCTCCGGTTGCTCTGACTCAGGGAAGGGTCCAGAAAAGAGTTCCTGGGAGCATGGTGGTGGATCTGAATTCCTTCTTTCCCAGGAGGGGCCAGGCTGTGCGGAAGGAGGCTGAGCTAATGGAGAAAGGGTTCTACTCCCTTGGGTAGCGTGGGCGGACTGCGTTGAAAACTGGGTGGTGGATAAGTTACTGGACACATTATCGGCTATCCACGTGATCACCTGTTCACACTGCTGCGGTTTCAATGTCGGTCTACCTTGAGACCCCATAAGTTGGGCAAAGAAGCTAGGAAGTGGACGTCTGCGGTGTGCCACTGCTACCTTCACAATAGGTGCTGCTGTGTCACCCTGAACCACGGCCTCCAGCAACGGCATCACTTGGAACCCCACTCCAAGGGCAGGCACACCAGTAGTCAAAATGGATGCCAGTTAAGGCCAAGCAACAAATAGGCAAGGGCAGGCACACCAGTAGTCAACATCGATGCAAGTTAAGGCCCAGCAGTAGTCTACATGGATGCCAGTTAAGGGCCAGCCAAAAAAAGGCAAGGGCAGGCACACCAGTAGTCAACATGGATGCCAGTTAAGGCGCCGCCAAAAGGAGGCAAGGGCATGCACTCCAGTAGTCAACATGGATGCAAGTGAAGGCCCAGACAAAAGGAGGCAAGGGCAGACACAGCAGTAGTCAACATGGATGCCAGTTAAGGCCCAGCAACAAGAGGCAAGGGCCGGCACACCAGTGGTTAACATGGATGCCAGTTAAGGCCCAGCAACAAGGAGGCAAGGGCAGGCACACCAGTAGTCAACATGGATGCCAGTTAAAGCCCAGAAACAAGGAGGCAAGGGCAGGCACAGCAGTAGTCAACATGGATGCCAGTTAAGGCCCAGCAAAAAGGAGGCAAGAGCAGGCACAGCAGGAGTCAACATGGATGCCAGTTAAGGCCCAGCAGTAGCCAACATGGAAGCAAGGGACAGTTGCTGCAGGGACAGTTGAACGCTGCGCTTGGACACCTTATTGGAGGGTGTGGAGCAGAGTGGAGGTGAAGGGGTGTGTGATCACCTGTTCACACTGCTGCAGTTTCAATAATGGTCTACCTTGAGACCCCGTAAGTTGGGCAAAGAAGCTAGGGAGTGGACGTCTGCGGTGCGCAACTGCTACCCCCTCAACAGGTGTTGCTGTGTCACCCTGCCCTGAACCATGGCCTCCGGAAACCACATCACTTGGAACCCCACGCACACGCCCTCGACCCTTACCCCTGGGGTTCACCATTTTATGGACACTGCACAGTATGGAACTTAGATAGGCCTTGCGTATAAAATACAGAAATCAGGAAAAATGCTTGGAGTACCCACTGGTTTGGTGGGGCTGTACGGTACAATCTGTTATTGGCGTGAACTATACACACTCTGACACCCCCTGGGATATGTAGTGGACATGAACCCGGGTGCTGACAGCTAACTGGCTAGGCCAGCTGTCAGTCACCACTCACCATCAAGGGTACACTTGATGCCTCTCGACCGGGGGTGGTGAGGCTGCCGCCATGGCTAGACAAGAAAAAAATAAAATAAAACAGCTGGCTTGTTGGCGGGGGCACGATCGGCGGGCCTCCGGCAACCAGTCCCGCTCCTGTAGCAGTTGGGGTAACATTTCCTGCATCACGTGACTCCCCACTCCTACCCCCACCACCCTTTCGATTTTCAATTTGAATGTAGCAGTTGGGGTAACATTCCCTGCATCACCTGACTCCCCACTCCCCATGGGTCATCTGATCTGGCCAACCAATCGCTGCTATCGACATGTATGGGTCCCACGTCATCGCAGGATGTACCAAAGAGTCTCCTGCATGTTTATTGGCTGAGAAATATCGCCCAAACTTACAGGAAATGGATGATGAGATTTTCTCGAGTATCGCGAGATGCTCGTCCGAGTAACGAGTATCATCGAGTACCCTAATACTCGATCGAGTACCAAGCTCGGATAAGCACGTTCGCTCATCACTAATCCAGAGGAGTAACATCATTGCTGTACATGTGTAATGGTAGAGAAGGTAACGCTGTGGTGGATGTCCACATATCACCGCTCCTATTTAATTCAGATACCACTCCTATGGCAAGAGAGATCCAGGCTGCGTTGGGTTGACCCTTTTCCAGAGTATGGAGTTTGCATTGGAGCTGTGCTCTAGAAACCATGAAAAATGTGTCAGGCATTGTGCTTCAGTCACGTCCGAGAGGAGGCCACACTTCAAGCAAGCAGCCTCTGTTGAGAAACACACTTCTCTTTTTGCGTTAAGTTGAGAACCCACCAATTACTACTATGTTCATCTCTACGACAAAGAACCCCTCTGATGGCTGGACATTCCCATCTTGTTTGTATTTGCATATAATTTTTTGTAGAGATGAACAAGGCACCTTCAGGTATCTTGAAATTGCACTCAAGAATGAACCAGACTTGTGCAATTGCACAATTCTCTGATATCTTTGCTGATTTCTTAAGACTTTCCCATGATGTTACACAAAGAAGCAGAGTGTTTCAGGTGTGCCTTGATATACATCCACAGGTTTGTCTCTAATTAACTCAGATGTTGCCAATAATCCTTGCCATATGGTCTGTCCCAGTAATCTTTAAGTATATAAACTTTTGACTTTGCAGAAAGTAATACAAATGTCTTTAAAGCGACTCCGTACCCACAATCTGACCCCCCCAAACCACTTGTACCTTCGGATAGCTGCTTTTAATCCAATATCTGTTCTGGGGTCCGTTCGGCAGGTGATGCAGTTATTGTTTTAAAAACGACTTTAAATCCAGCAGCGCTGTGTCTAACGGTTGGGGCTTACATTAGTATTTGCATTAGTCTGGCACCACCTCTTTGTCCTTCCTCCCCACCCTCCTCATTATTAGGAATACTCCAGGCAGATTGCTTCCTATTCCCCTTCTGTGTGCATAATGAACATGGGCTGGATCGTTAAAACACCTGTGCAAAGCTCAACCAGCAGTTAATGTTCTCTGGATCATTCCTAATGCTGAGGAGGGCAAGAAAGAAGGAAGGAGAGGTTGTGCCAGCCTAATGCATATACAAATGTAAGCCCCGGCTGTTAGACACAGCGTTCCTGGATTAAAAGTTGTTTTTAAGACAATAACTGCATCACTTGCCGAACGGACCCCAGGACAGATCTTGGATTAAAAGCAGCTATCTGAAGGTACAAGTGGTTTAGGGGGGTTAGATTGTGGGTACAGAGTCGCTTTAAAAATTATCTCTCTCTCATTATTCTGGCATTTGGCAAATATAAATAAATTGACCCTCTGTCTGCCCGAGACAGCAGCAGTTAGCGGATGCTGTTTGATCGCCACTGATCTAATGAATCAGTACTGTATTATGTATACTGCACTGATCTATATGATAGATCAGTGCAGTTGTATTAAAAGTCCCCCAGGGGGACTTTTAATTACTATGTAAAAAAAAAAAAAAAAAAGAGGATTTTTTTTTTTTATTTAATAAAAAATACTCTCCCCTAATAAAAATTTAAGTAACCCCCTTTTCCCATTTTATAAATAAATAAATGTGAACTATTAAATTATCACATTCCTGAAACTGTGTAAGTGCAAAAACCTGCCAAAGTGCAAAGTTGCAGATTTTTTGTCACAATGAATCCAGAAAAATTGTAATAAAAAGTGATCAAAAAGTTGCATATCATGGTGCAAAAAATTACACCTCATAGACCAAAGTATAAAAGCCTTATAAGAAGGTCATACAGCAATTTTAAGGAACATTTAGTTAAAAAAAAAAAAAAGGTTTCACCGCATAAATAATTTATTTCAAGTGTTGCAGCATATTTTATGGAAAAATTAAGTCTTCCTGTCAGGAACTTACTTTACCAGGGTCCTGCAGCGTCCTCCTCCGACTCCGCCTGCCGGAGCCGAGTGACGTCATGGACACCTGACAGCGTTCCTGACAACCAGGGACGCCACATGCTCACGTGACAGGCGGCCGGCCGGCAACACAGCTGAGCGGCTTCTCTGCTCAGGCTGAGTGAAGGATCGCTCTGCCACTAAGCCTGCAGTGCCGCAGCTGTTGTGTAGCTGGAGTCAGGACGCCGGATCAATCAGCCTTTGGTCCGGGCTCCTAATCCAGTATAAATAGTAGTCAGAACCTGCATCTAATTGCTGGCTATTAGGTAAACTCCTGGTCCCTGCTTCCCCGTGTCTATTCCTGCATACCCCGTCCTAATTACCTTTGACTTCTCAACTCATGATCTGACCTCCAGCCTGACCTGTGACTATCCTATTGTATTGCTGATTCTTTACTGCGTTGCCTGTGTGGTTTGACTTGACCTGTTCAGTACTCTCTATTGTGTTATGTCTGCCTGTCTTGTTTAGTGTACCAAGTACTTAGTGTAGGGAACGTCTTTGTGGTTGTCCATGGCCGTCTAGGGCCGACTGAGGCAAGTAGGCAGGGACAGTGGGTGGGTTCAGACCTAGGGCCCACTGTCTGATTGTGTTTGTACCTTCCTGCCTTGACACTTCGTTGCAAAGTACAATTATTGTGTCTCAAAAAAAGGGCTCATGTGAGTCTTTATGTAAAAATAAAAAAAGGAAGTGCTATGGCCTTTTAAATATGAGGAGGAAAAAATGAAAGCGCAAAAGCGACAATTTGCCCGATCCTTAAGGGGTTAATTGACCTAAAATGTCACATAATTAGAAAAAAAAAGCATGTCTTTTTTTAAAGTGTATGTAAACTTCTGGCTTCAACTGTATTTTTATTTAGTTAGTTGGTAGAGTTTGAAGGAAGGTGTGAGTAATGTGGTTACTTAACCCCTTAAGGACAGAGCCAATTTCGATTTTTGCGTTTTAGTTTTTTCCTCCTTGTGCTTAAAAGGCCATAGCACTTGCATTTTTCCACCTAGAAACCCACATGAGCCCTTATTTTTTGCGTCACTAATTGTACTTTGCAATGACAGGCTGAATTTTTGCATAAAGTACACTGCGAAACCAGAAAAAAATTCAAAGTGTGGTGAAATTGAAAAAAAAAAAAAACATTTTGTTTATTTGGGGGTAATGTGTTTTTACGCCATTCGCCCTGGGGTAAAACTGACTTGTTATATATGTTCCTCAAGTCGTTACGATTAAAACAAAATGTAACATGTATAACTTATATTGTATCGTATGGCCTGTAAAAAATTTAAACCATTGTCAACAAATATACGTCACTTAAAATCGCTCCATTCCAGGCTTATAGCGCTTTTATCCTTTGGTCTATGGGGCTGTGTCAGGTGTCATTTTTTGCGCCATGATGTGTTCTTTCTATCGGTACCTTGATTGCGCATATATGACTTTTTGATCGCTTTTTATTACAATTTTTCTGGATTTGATGCGACCAAAAATGCGCAATTTTGCACTTTGGGATTTTTTGGCGCTGACGCCATTTACCGTGCGAGATCAGGAATGTGATTAATTAATAGTTCGGGCGATTACGCACGCGGCGATAGGAAACATGTTTGTTTATTTATTTATTTATTTACTTTTATTTATAACCTGGGAAAAGGGGGGTGATTCAGACTTTTTTTAGGGGAGGGGGCTTTTTACTATTAACAACACTTTTTTTTTTTCCTTTAACACTTATACTAGAAGCCCCCCTAGGGGACTTCTAGTATAAGTGCTTTGATCTCTCATAGAGATCTCTGCAGCATAGATATGCTGCAGAGATACGTAAATATACGCCCGATGTCGTTAAGGGGTGAAAGAATAAAACAAGACCGGAGTCTTTTTGTAACTTCCCCCACATATCATTATTTATAAACCTACCCACTCAACAGTTATTAGTTGTATCTTTTCTTAATGCATAGTTAAGAGCCTAAACCACTATAGGTGCTAAATTGTGGTGCTGATTTGACCAATAAGAAGCGTGGAGAAATGATTATAGTAGTAGAGCTTGATACTTTCAGTTTTCCAATAATATCTTTTGTGTTGTCTATGAAAGTTAATGTGTTCATGTGGGTGAAGGGCAAAAACATGTTTACAAGAAATCTCAAGTGGAAAAAATACTTTGAGCTTCTGAATAAAAGACAAGGACAAGCTTTCGGCTTGAAAGGAGAAGCTGTACCTATATTAGATTTTATAAGACATTAGATATGTTATGTCATTATGAATGGTACAAGATCAAATAAAAACCTTTTTCTACCTTAAAGGGGTTATCCAGCGCTACAAAAACATGGCCACTTTTCCCCCTACTGTTGTCTCCAGTTCAGGTGGGGTTTGCAATTAAGCTCCATTTACTTCAATGGAACTGAGTTTCAAAACCCCACCCAAACTGGAGACAACAGTAGGGGAAAAGAGGCCATGTTTTTTTTAGCGCTGATTAACCCCTTTAAAACCTTAGCGTGCAGGAAAGACACTGATATGATATCCTTGGTTCAAAATTCCCTTCTTGTCATCAAGCCCTCTGATAAAGTTGGGAATATCGTGGTGATGAACATGGAGATATACAAAACAATATCTGAATATTTTTGAACATAAGGAATGTTATATAAATTGAAAAAAATAATCAACAGAAGAATTTAGCACATAGCTCATACAAATTCCAGCTAGGGAAAAAGCTCGTGTTGAATGGGATATATTCTTAAATGTGATATAGTAACCCCAAAACCCTGAAACAGGGAATCTTGTAAGGTCAGTATTTGAAGTTACATTACATGAGTTCAAACTAGGGATTGAACTTTTGAAATGCTTGGTTCGGTTCGAAGTTCGGATTCAACCGAACCGAAAACGAACCTTGCAATAACGGTGGAATAATTGCAGCTACAATAGTGGGAGTGTGATAGAGTATAGTTTCGTGCAGTTGCAGTTGCTATTACAATGAAAAAGTGGAAAAAAAATCAAAGTGCAAAAATAGTGAAAAAAAAAAAAATAGCCGGCAAATCGGCAATAATGCTGACTCCTCTAATAGTTAATATATTTAACCCCTTCAAGACCAAGCCTATTTGCACCTAAAAGACCAGGCTCATTTTTCAAAATCTGACCTGTCTCATTTTATGCTCTTATAGCTCAGTGATGCTTTAACGTATGCTAGCGATTCTGAGATAGTTTTTTTGTCACATATGGCACTTTATATTAGTGGCAAAATTTGGTCACTACTTTGTGTGTTTTTTGTGAAAAACATCAAAATATCATGAAAAATTGAAAAAATTAGCATTTTATGAACTTTGAAATTCTCTGCTTCTAAAAAAGAAAGTCGTATCACATAAATTAGTTACTAAGTCACATTACCGATATGTCCTCTTTATTCTGGCTTCATTTCATAAACATATTTAACTTTTTTAGGGTGTTACGGGGCTTAGAAATTTATCAGCAAATTACCACATTTTCGTAAAAGTTTCCAAAACTGATTTTTTTAGGGACCAGTTCTTTTCTTAAGTTGATTTAGGAGGCTTGTATACTGGAAACCCCCATAAGTGACCCCATTTTGGAAACTAGACACCTTAAAGAATTAATCTAGGGGTATAATGAGCATTTTAACCCTACAGGGGCTGGAGAAACGTATTCACCATTAGGCCGTAAAAAAATGAAAAATTTCAAATTTCCAATAATATATACGTTTAGATTAAAGTTTCTCATTTTCAAAAGGAACATGAGAGAAAACGCACCCCAAAATTTGTAACGCAGGTTCTCTTGAGAACTACGGTACCCCATATGTGGGCGTAAACCACTGTATGGGCACACAGCGGGGCTCAGAAGGAAGGGAGCGCCATCTAGCTTTTCCATTGCAGATTTTGCTGAAGAAGTTTCCGAGCGCCAGGTGCATTTGCAGTGCCCCTGTAGTGTCAGCAGAGAGAAAAACCCCCAAAAGTCACCCCATTTTGGAAAGTACACCCCTCAAAGAATTCATCTTGGGGTAGGATGAGCATTTTGACCCCACAGGTGTTAGAGGAAAGTATTCAAAATTAGACAGTAAAAATGAAAAACTCGAATTTTTCCAATAATATGTTCCTTTAGTTTGAATTTTCTCCATTTCTCGAGGAAAAGGAGAGAAAATTAACCCCAAAATCTGTAACGCAGGTTCTCCTGAGTAAAAAGTTACCTCATGTGTGGGCATAAACCACTGTATGGGCACACAGCAGGGCTCAGAACGGAAGGAGTGCCAATTAGCTTTTTCAATGCAGCTTTTGCTGAAGAAGTTTCTGAGCGCCAGGTGCGTTTGCAGTGCCCCTGTAGTGCCAGCGGAGTAAAATCTCGCCCATAGTCACCTCATTTTGGAAAGTACACCCCTCAAATAATTCATTTTGGGGTGTGGTGAGCATTTTGACCCCACAGGTATTAGAGGAAAGTATTCAAAAGTAGACAGTAAAAATGAAAAACTCGAATTTATCCAATAATATGTTCCTTTAGTTTAAAATTTCTCAATTTCACGAGGAACAAGAGAAAAAAAGTACCCCAAAATTTGTAACACAGGTTCTTGTGAGTAAAAAGGTACCTTATATCTCGGTATAAACCACTGTATGGGCACACAGCCGGGCTCAGAAGGGAAGGAGCGCCAATTAGCATTTTCCGTGCAGATTTTTCTGAAGAAGTTTCTGAGCGCCAGGTGCATTTGCAGCGCCCCTGTAATGTCTACAGAATAGACCCCCCCCCAAAAGTTACCCCATTTTGGAAAGTACACCCCTCAAAGAATTCATCTTGGGGTAGTATGAGCATTTTGTCCCCACAGGTATTAAAGGAAAGTATTCAAAATTGGCCAGTAAAAATGAAAAACTTGAATTTTTCCAATAATATGTTGGTTTAGTTTGAAATTTCTAAATTTCACAAGGAACATGAGAGAAAATGTACCCCAAAATCTGTAACGCAGGTTCTCCCGAGTACAACGGTACCCCATATGTGGGCATAAACCACTGTATGGGCACACAGCAGGGCTCAGAAGGGAAGGAGTGCCAATTTGCTGGAGCAAAACAGTAGCTAGTAATAGTTATTAGAATAGCGCAGTTACTAAAATAAAATAAAAAAAATTAGAATACAGGTAATGTGGTTCCGGGTAATTTGGAGGTGGTTACGGGCAGTCTGGGGTGGTTACGGGCAGTCTGAGGTGGTTATGGGTAATCTGGGGTGGTTACGGGTAATCTGGGGTGGTTACGGGTAATCTGGGGTGGATACCGTCAACATGGGGAGGTCACGGGCAACCTGCTGTGGTTACGGCAACCTGGGGTGGTTACAGGCAATCTGGGGTGGTTACAGATAATCTGGGGTGGTTACAGGCAACCTGCTGTGGTTACGGATAAACTGAAGTGCTAATAGGTAATCTGAGGTGGGTACCTGTAATCTGGCGTGGTTGCGGGCAATCTGGAGGGGGTCACTGGCAATTTGGGGTGGTTAGAGGCAAGGTGCGGTGGTCAGAGGCAAGGTGCGGTGGTCAGAGGAGACGTGCGGGGGTCAGTGGCGACGTACGGTGGTCAGTGGCGACGTGCGGTGGTCAGTGGCGATGTGCGGTGGTCAGTGGCGACGGGCGGTGGTCAGAGGCGACGTGCGGTGGTCAGAGGCAAGGTGCGGTGGTCAGATGCGACGTGCGGTGGTCAGACGCGACCTGCGGTGGTTGCGTGCAATCTGGGGGGTTACATGTAATCTGGCATGATTACGGGCAACCTGTGGTGGTTATGCGCAACCTGTGGTGGTTACGGGCAACCTGGAGGGGTTACAGACAATCTAGAATTGTTACGGATAGACTGAAGTGCTTATAGGTAATCTGGGGTGGGTACATGTAATTTGGGGTGGTTACAGGCAATCTGGGGTGATTACGGACAATATGGAGGGGGTCACTGGCAACGTGCGGTGGTTACGGGCAGTGTGCGGTGGTTACGGGCAACGTGCGGTGGTTACGGGCAACGTGCGGTGGTTACGGTCAACGTGCGGTGGTTGCGGTCAACGTGCGGTGGTTATGGGTAATCTGGGGGGTTACGTGCAATCTGACGTGATTATGGACAACCTGGGGTGGTTACGGGCTAGCTGCGGTAGTTACGGGTAATCTGGGGGGGTTAGGGGTAATTTGGGAGTAAACTGCAATTATTACTATAATAGAAAGTGTGTGTTTTATTTTTTTGTATGTTTGTCACTTTTTGTACTTTTCACATTCTTTTTCACTGTATTACTATGATTACTGTGATATTTTCTATCACTGTAATCATAGTTTAGTGACAGAGACCAAATTGGTCTCTGTCACTTTAAATTTTCAGAGCTTGCTGGTTGTGGAGCGCATGCGCACTTCATAACCAGCCAGGACACCGAGGAGGAAGGAGCTCCAGGATCAGGTGAGTATATGGGGTAGGGGAGGGTGACTGGTGGGGCGACTGGGGGGGGGGCGACTGGGGAGGTGATGGGACATCACTTTTTATCCCCTGTCACCAATCATTCATGGTGACAGGGGATAAAATGTTCCGGCGGCACATGGCACAAGCGATCAGCGGTATATAGTATATACCGCTGATCGCTTGTACCGGGACCCCACAGGGGGGGTCCCCGATGACTGCCCCATGCTCTCCGCTACCTCCGGTGGCAGAGAGCATGGGGTTTTCATTAATTTTTACAAAGAGATCACTGTGAACAGACATTAGTCTGTTCACAGTGATCGCGGCGGCCATCTTGGATCTGATGGCCGCCGCGGGGAGGGGGGTTAGATACCGGGGCACTAGGGGGGCTGGTCTGGGGTCTGATTTTAACTATTTCATCATCCACGGTGGGGGGAGTTGAAATATAGCGGCGGCACCGGCCCATTAGTGACCGCCGTTTCGGATCGCAGCTGATTCTCATTATCTCCGGTGTCTCACTCAGATGAGAGCGGGATCGCTGTCCATGCAGCGATCCCGTTCTCATCACAAACCCCCGTCAAAGCAGGAACGTATATGTACATTCCTACTGCACGGGGCATGTGCAATAGGAACATATATATACAGATGGCTGACGTGAAGGGGTTAATTAATAAAACACATTTTCATTGTAATAAAGTCACTTTCGTTGTTCAATAATTTAATTAAAACGAATCCATCATTGTTCAATTAAATATACTGGTAAAATAAATATATATATATATATATATATATATATATATATATATATATATATATATATATATATCAATGTATATTTATATATATATTTATTTTTTTACAGTATATTTAATTGCACAAGTATGGATTAGTTTAAATTAAATTATTGAACAACAAAACTAATTTTATTACAACAGAAATGTTTTTTTATTAATTAAATATTAATTATTACAGAAAACTCTATTAAAGCCGTTAATTCATATTGCCGGAAATAGAGTTTTCTGTCATAATTAATACTTTACTTTAATTAAAACATCAAATGTTTCTTCTAATTATGCTATCACAATAGCATTATTAGAAGAAACATTTTGAATCATATGTGCGCTCAGCTGATCAGCTGATCGGCTGAGCGCACATATAATGAGCGCTTCCGCAGCACAGTGACTTCATTGTGCTGCGGACCAGCGAAGAGGACGCATCGGGACATCAGATGGTGAGTATACAGCTCTCCCCACCCCCTCCCCAGCACTGCACCCATCCCAGCAAGGAAGGGGGGGTCACTTAACCCCTTCCTTGCTGGTATGGGTGCAGTCTGACATCAGTCTGGCCCCCAAGGGGTTAAGGGGGATGCAATGCATCCTCCCTTAACCCCTTGGGGGCCAGACTGTAAGCAGCAATCTGTAAAGATGCTGCATACTGTAAAGTGCACAACACCGCTCACAATGATGGGTGTTGTGCACCTGTTTGTGTGTTTTTTGTGTGTTTCTCCCTTTTTGTTTTTCAGATATCGGTATCCTGTGGATTATGTCGGATTCGGTGGACTACGTAGATGAGTAGCGGTTGTTTGGATTTTTTTATATATAAAATGGTCAATGAGGGGTGTGTGGGTGTTTATTTGAATTTAAAAAAAAAATCACTTGTGTCTTGTCTTTATTTCTTTACTTTATAGACTTAGTAGTGGAAGCCGTCTAATAGATGGAACCATTACTAAGTCGGGGCCTAGTGTTAGCCGGTAGAAAATAGCTAACACTAACCCCCCATTATTACCTCAGTACCCAGTGCCACCAGGGGTACTGGGAAGAGCCGGGTGCCAGTGGTCTAGTGGTCCAACCGGGTGTCAGTGGACCGGGCGGCAGCAGGCTTGTAATATTTAGGCTGGGGAGGGCCGAAACCAATGGCTGTTCCCACCCTGGTATTACCAGGCTGCTGTTGCTTGCTTTTTAACCCGGCTGGTTATGAAAATAGGGGGAACCCTACGCGTTTTTTTTTTTTTTTAATAAATAGATAATAAAAAAAAAACGCGCAGGGTTCCCCCTATTTTCATAACCAGCTGGGTTAAAAACCAAGCAACAGTAGCCTGGTAACACCAGGGTGGGAAGAGCCATTGGTTTAGGCCCTCCCCAGCCTAAATATTACCAGCCTTCTTCCGCCCAGTCCAGGAGCGCCAATTTTGATGCTCCAGGACCACTGCCACCCGGGTCTTCCCAGTACCCCTGGTGGCATTGGGTACTGGGGTAATAATGGGGGGTTAGTGTTAGCCATTTTATACCGCTAACACTAGGCCCCGACGTAGTAATGGATTCCGTCTATTAGACGGCTTCCACTACTAAGTCTATAAAGTAAAGAAATAAAGACAAGACAAAAGAGATTTTTTTTTCTTATTCAAACAAAAACACCCCCACACCCCTCATTGACCATTTTATTTGAAGAAAAAAAAAAGAAATCCAACAACCGCTGGTCATCGACGTAGTCCAAAGAATCAGACGTAATCCACAGGATACCGATATCTGAAAAACAAAAAGGGAGAAACACACAAACAGGAGCACAACACCCATCATTGTGAGCGGTGTTGTGCACCTTACAGTATGCAGCATCTTTACAGATCGCTTCTTACAGTCTTGCCCCCAAGGGGTTAAGGGAGGATGCATTGCATCCCTTTTAACCCTTTGGGTGCCATACTGAGCAATCTGGTTAAGTAAGGGTCCCCTTGGGGGCCAGCCTGATGTCAGATTGCACCCATACCAGCAAGGAAGGGGTTAAGTGACCTCCCTTCCTTGCTGGAATGGGTGCAGTGCTGGGGAGGGTTTGGGGAGAGCTGTATACTCACCCTCTGATGTCCTGATGCGTCCTCTTCGCTGGTCCGCAGCACAATGAAGTCACTGTGCTGCAGACCCGCTCATTATATGTGCGCTCAGCCGATCAGCCGGTCGCTAAGGGGTTAAAACATCAAATGTTTCTTCTAATTATTACAATAGCATTATTAGAAGAAACATTTTGAATCATATGTGCGCTCAGCTGATCGGCTGAGCGCACATATGATTCAAAATGTTTCTTCTAATAATGCTATTGTGATAATTAGAAGAAACATTTGATGTTTTAACCCCTTAGCGACCCATGACGTATCTGATACGTCATGGTGCCGCTCGGGGTGTTCAGAGCGGGGTCCCGCCGGGACCCCGCTCTGAACGGCGCTGATCCCGGCTGACATGTGCATCCGGGCAATGCCTCTCATATAATGAGCGGGTCTGCAGCACAGTGACTTCATTGTGCTGCGGACCAGCGAAGAGGACGCATCAGGACATCAGAGGGTGAGTATACAGCTCTCCCCAAACCCTCCCCAGCACTGCACCCATTCCAGCAAGGAAGGGAGGTCACTTAACCCCTTCCTTGCTGGTATGGGTGCAATCTGACATCAGGCTGGCCCCCAAGGGGACCCTTACTTAACCAGATTGCTCAGTATGGCACCCAAAGGGTTAAAAGGGATGCAATGCATCCTCCCTTAACCCCTTGGGGCAAGACTGTAAGAAGCGATCTGTAAAGATGCTGCATACTGTAAGGTGCACAACACCGCTCACAATGATGGGTGTTGTGCTCCTGTTTGTGTGTTTCTCCCTTTTGTTTTTCAGATATCGGTATCCTGTGGATTACGTCTGATTCTTTGGACTACGTCGATGACCAGCGGTTGTTGGATTTCTTTTTTTTTCTTCAATAAAATGGTCAATGAGGGGTGTGGGGTGTTTTGTTTGAATAAGAAAAAAAAAATCTCTTTTGTCTTGTCTTTATTTCTTTACTTTATAGACTTAGTAGTGGAAGCCGTCTAATAGACGGAATCCATTACTACGTCGGGGCCTAGTGTTAGCGGTATAAAATGGCTAACACTAACCCCTCCATTATTACCCTAATTACCCAACACCCGCCAGAATACCCAAATGCCACCAGGGGTACTGGGAAGACCCGGGTGGCAGTGGTCCTGGAGCATCAAATTGGCGCTCCTGGACTGGGCGGAAGAAGGCTGGTAATATTTAGGCTGGGGAGGGCCTAAACCAATGGCTCTTCCACCCTGGTGTTACCAGGCTACTGTTGCTTGGTTTTTAACCCAGCTGGTTATGGAAAATAGGGTGGGAAACCCTGCGCGTTTTTTTTTATTATCTATTTATTAAAAAAAAAAAAAAAAAACGCTAGGGTTCCCCCTATTTTCATAACCAGCCGGGTTAAAAAGCAGCACAGCAGCCTGGTAATACCAGGGTGGGAACAGCCATTGGTTTCGGCCCTCCCCAGCCTAAATATTACAAGCCTGCTGCCGCCCGGTCCACTGACACCCGGTTGGACCACTAGACCACTGGCACCCGGCTCTTCCAGTACCCCTGGTGGCACTGGGTACTGAGGTAATAATGGGGGGTTAGTGTTAGCTATTTTCTACCGGCTAACACTAGGCCCCGACTTAGTAATGGTTTCCATCTATTAGACGGCTTCCACTACTAAGTCTATAAAGTAAAGAAATAAAGACAAGACACAAGTGATTTTTTTTTAAATTCAAATAAACACCCACACACCCCTCATTGACCATTTTATATATAAAAAAATCCAAACAACCGCTACTCATCTACGTAGTCCACCGAATCCGACATAATCCACAGGATACCGATATCTGAAAAACAAAAAGGGAGAAACACACAAAAAACACACAAACAGGTGCACAACACCCATCATTGTGAGCGGTGTTGTGCATCCGGCGCGGGTCCCGTTGCCGCGCCGGCTAATTAAGCCTCTAAGTGCAGCTGTCAAATCTGACAGCTGCACTTAGAGGCTTCAGACCTCACGTCTCTGGTGTCTAGTGGGACGGATCTCCCCCCCGCGATCGCATCTGCCCGTGCCGGGCCTCAGCGTCGGAATGACGCTGATCCCGGCTCGGCAATAGATTGCTATGGCCTGCAGCAGGCCATAGTAAACTATGACCGATCTAATCGATCTTTGCTGTGTATATACACAGCATTGATCTCTATGAGAGATCAGTGCTGTCTATATACAAGTCCCCCAGGGGGGCTTATAGTTACAGTAAAAAAAAAAGTAAAAAAGTGTTTTTATTAATAAAAAATCCCCTCCCCTAATAAAAGTCCAAATCACCCCCCTTTTCCCATTTTATAAATATAAATTAATAAATAAATAAACATATTTAGTATCGCCGCGCGCGTAATCGCCCGAACTATTAATTAATCACATTCCTGATCTCGAACGGTAAACGGCGTCAGCGCAAAAAAATTCCAAAGTGCAAAATTGCGCATTTTTCGTCTCATCAAATCCAGAAAAAATGTAATAAAAAACGATCAAAAAGTCGTATATGCGCAATCAAGGTACCGATAGAAAGAACACATCATGGCGCAAAAACTGACACCTCACACAGCCCCATAGACCAAAGGATAAAAGCGCTATAAGCCTGGGAATGGAGCGATTTTAAGGAACGTATATTTGTTAACAATGGTTTGAATTTTTTACAGGCCATCCGATACAATATAAGTTATACATGTTATATATCATAGTAATTGTAACAACTTGAGGAACATGCATAACAAGTCAGTTTTACCATAGGACGGACGGCGTAAATGCAAAACTCCCCGAAATCAAAACAAATTCGTTTTTTTTTTCAATTTGACAGCGCAAATGATTTTTTTCCGGTTTCGCAGCATATGTTATGGAAAAATAATGCCTGTTATTGCAAAGTACAATTGGTTTCGCAAAAAATAAGCGCTCATATACGTCTCTAGGTGAAAAAATGCAAGCGCTATGGACTTTTAAAATTAAAATGGAATAAGCAAAAGCGCAAAAACGAAAATAGGCTTTGACCTTAAGGGGTTAATTAAAGTAAAGTATTAATTATGACAGAAAACTGTATTGCCTGCAATATAAATTAACGGCTTTAATAGAGTTTCCTGTAATAATTAATATTTAATTATTAAAACACATTTTTGTTGTAATAAAATTAGTTTTGTTGTTCAATAAATTAATTTAAACAATTCCATTCTTTATATATTACTATATAATTTATATATATATTTATTTTAACAGTATATTTAATTGCAGAATGATGGATTCGCTTTAATTAAATTATTGAACAACAAAAGTTACTTTATTACAACGAAAATGTGTTTTATTAATCTATATCATAAAAATCAAAGTCTGTCTGTCTGTCTGTCTGTCCTTCTGTCTGTCTGTCTGTCTGTCTGTCTGTCCTCTATAGACTTCCAAACGCCTGAACCGTTTGACCCCAAATTTGGCACACAGATACATTGGGTGCCCGGGAAGGTTATTGCGAAGGTCCCGTCCCCGCCAGATGTACAGGAGGGGAGGGGGAGGGGAAAGAGAGGCGCCCCATAGAGATGAATGGGAAAATCTCCTCACTGCAAACACAGGTGATATAATTAGCTGCAGCAGACACGGCAGTTGGAGCCTTAGCAACCAATAGGATTACTGCTTTCATTTTCACAGGGAGCAATGGTTGCTAGGGATGCTGCCTCACAACATCCACAGTAATAACTGGTAGACCCCCTACTCCATCTATACAGTACATGTATATACAGGACCCCCTACTCAATCTATACACTACATGTATATACAGGAGCCCCTACTCCATCTATACAGTACATATATATTAAGGACCCCCTACTCCATCCATACAGTACATGTATATACAGGACCCCCTACTCCATCTATACAGTACATGTATATACAGGACCCCCTACTTCATCTATACAGTACATGTATATACAGGACCCCCTACTCCATCCATACAGTACATGTATATACAGGACCCATACTCCATCTATACAGTACATGTATATACAGGACCCCCTACTCCATCTATACAGTACATGTATATACAGGGCACAACAGGTATACCAAACTGTGACTGGGTAACACTGCTACACCAGCCCTGACCAATACCGCCATACTGTGCTGGATAACACTGTCATACCAGACCTGACCAATACCGCCATACTGTGACTGGATAACACTGCCGGACCTTACCAATACCGCCATACTGTGACTGGATAACACCTCCATACCAGACCTTACCAATACCGCCATACTGTGACTGGATAACACCTCCATACCAGACCTGACCAATACCGCCATACTGTGACTGGGTAACACCGCCACACCAGACCTGACCAATACCGCCATACTGTGACTGGATAACACTGCCACACCAGACCTGACCAATACCGCCATACTGTGACTGGATAACACTGCCACACCAGACCTGACCAATACCGCCATACTGTGACTGGATAACACTGTCATACCAGACCTGACCAATACCGCCATACTGTGACTGGATAACACTGTCATACCAGACCTGACCAATACCGCCATACTGTGACTGGATAACACTGCCATACCAGACCTGACCAATACAGGCACACTGTGACTGGATAACACCGCCACACCAGTCCTGACCAATACCACCATACTGTGACTGGATAACACCATCATATCAGACCTGACCAATACTGCCATACTGTGACTGGATAACACCATCATATCAGACCTGACCAATACTGCCATACTGTGACTGGATAACACCGCTATACCAGACCAATACCGCCATACTGTGACTGGATAACACCCCCATACCAGACATGACCAATACCGACACACTGTGACTGAATAACACTACCATACAGGTAAATACAACCCTGCAGGTATAAAGGACACTACAGGTATACAGAACCCCAAAACTATACACTACAAGTGCACGGGACCTCCACAAAACTATATACTACAGGTATACAGGACCCCAAACTTTACACTACAGGTATACAGGACCCCAAAACTATATACTACAGGTATACAGGACCTCCACCAACTATATACTTCAGGTATACAGGACCTCCACCAACTTTATACTTCAGGTATACAGGACCCCAAACTATACACTACAGGTATACAGGACCCCAAAACTATGCACTACTGGTATACAGGAACTCCACCAACTATATACTACAGGTATATAGGACCCCAAACTATACACTACAGGTATACAGGACCTCAAAACCATACACTACAGGTATACAGGACCTACACCAACTCTATAATACAGGTATACAGCACCTTCACCAACTCTATACTACAAGTATACAGGACCCCAAATATACTACAGGTATACAGGAACTCCACCAGCTATATACTACAGGTATATAGGACCCCAAACTATACACTACAGGTAAACAGGACCTCCACCAACTCTATACTATAGTTATACAGGACCCTCAAACTATTTACTACAGGTATACAGGACCCCCGAACTATATACTACAGGTATACAAGACCTCCACCAATTATACACTACAGGTATCCAGGACCCTCAAACTATAAACTACAGGTATACTAGACCTCCACCAACTATACATTACAGGTATACAGCACCAACTATATACTACAGGTATACAGGACCCCCGAACTATACAGTACAGGTATACAGGACCTTCACCAACTGTACACTGCAGGTATACAGGACCTCCCTCAACTATACACTATAGGTATACAGCCCCCCCAACTATGCACTACAGATATGCGAGACCCCTAAAAACTATACATTGTGGGTATAAAGAACCCCTCCAACTATGCACTACAGGTATACACTAATTCCACTGATTAACTCAGATGAAACAATACCTTTAGCTTGGCCTCCTGGGCACCTTAGAACAAATCTAATTAACACACTGACACTTTATACCCGGGCAGCGCCGGGTACATTTTCTAGTTAAATATATTAATCATTAGAGGAGTCAGCATTATTGCCGATTTGCCGGCTATTTTTTTATTTTTTTTTCCCACTATTTTTGCATTTTGATTTTTTCCACTTTTTTCATTGTAATAGCAACTGCAACTACACAAAACTATACCCTATCACACTCCCACTATTGTAGCTGCAATTATTCAGCCGTTTTTGCAAGGTTCGTTTTCGGTTCGGTTCGTAAGAATCCGAACTTCAGGAAAGTTCGGGGGATCGAACCGAACCGAACTTTTCAAAAGTTTGCTCATCCCTAATATTAACCATTAGAGGAGTCGGCATTATTGCAGAGGATCGCTAACCCCGTAATGCCGATTCCTCTAATACTGTTTCACTGCTTTCCCAGATGCATTCCAGAGGTGTTTGCATCACTTTCTAAAGATGTCTTGGATGTCTTTGATTTTATTTGTTATTGTTATTTTAACCAGATTCGTTACAAACTTTCTCAAAGTTCGGTTCGGCTCATCCCTAGTTCAAACTCAATCCAGGAGAATTGAAGAACAGAATAGTTAAAAGGGGCTACACAAACAAAGTATTTAAAAATGCATTTAGGAAAAACAGGGGTAAACTATTAACACCAAAGCAAATAGAAATGGAAATGGAGAAGGAAGGGGTATGTATTAGTGTATCATTGGTATGAAATCAGATTAAGTGGAAAAGATATTCTCTTCTATCTTGTTGGAAAATATGAAAATTGCAAGCTAAAATAACACCTTGTTCTAGAATGCCCTATTGTAACTCATAGATGAGGACTTACAAGTAAGTAATTATACTAACAATGACCATAATAAAATAATATTATATTTTCCCCCCCCAAAATTCTTTATCTAGTGCATTTTTTCTCGTGTCTGTCTCTTATTTGAGCACCTTAATTTTTGACCTTTTAAATATTCTGCTGTGCTATCTGTTCTTTCTTCATCTTTACTAGGGAATCCTGTAGGGAAAAGGACCGAATGACCATCTGATCAAATGTGGAATATTGAAAAGGTTAACTGTGCCAAAAAAATTTTACAGAACATAATAAACATCGAAATACAGTACCTTTTTTTAAAATGTCTGCAGAAACTTTTACATGAAATAGATTAAATTTGCACCAAATTATTAAAATATTCATCATTAGTACTCCTATTGACTTCTCAACTAAGCGTCTAATAAGTAGATTGAAAGAAATGGAGGTTGATGTATTAATTTAAACTTATCATTCAGTGAATGTACAGTATAATCAACTGGAAAGTTATGCAATATATCAGAGAATGAATTACATGTAAATGTATTAAAAACCCTGCACAGCAATGAAATATAATATGCTTCACCATGGGATGTATAATGTAATACAAGATTTTATCTACAGTTTATTCCAATGTTTACTTGTCTTTATGTTTTAAAGCACCACGATTATATAGAATCGGGCGCATCAGCACGCGCATCAGAACTCCCCACAGCACACTATGAAGCAAGCGGCCGGAGCCGCTCGTTTCATAGTGTGCACTGACACGGTTTCCTACGGCCGCTATTCACTGAATAGCGGCAGCAGAAAACTGACATATCAGTTGTTTGTGGCGCCACTGGGGGTCCCGGCCAGAGCATATACTATGTGCATACGCTCCGGACAGGGTCCCATAGACATACAGCTAACATATTTTTTCGTATTTATACGGCCGTTCTTGCAAATTGCTTAAAATTGCTCTGTTCTGATTCTTTTGATATTTTTATTTTTTGGTCAATGGGGCTAAATGAGGGCTCATTGTTTGAGCCATAATGTGTAATTTTAATTGGTACCTCATATATGTGTCTTTTTGATCCTTTTGTTTATTACATTTTTCTGGATTTGATAAAACAAAATATCTTCAATTTTGCAATTTGTTGGTCTTTATGACATACACAGTGAGAGAAAGTGATAATTAAAAATTATATATATATATATATATATATATATATATATATATATATATATATATATGTAGTTTGGGCAATCCTTCATGCCGTGAAACCAAATATCTGTTTTTCAGTTTGTTTGTTTGTTTGTTTGTTTAGCATGGAAGTGGTAAATAAAGGTTTGTATGATTGGAATAAACTAAAGAACTACAGTATGGAGTTAAAAGGTCATACTTGCTGCTGCAATAAATTCATTTAATCTATAAGTAATATTCCTTATGCTTGATTTAGGAACCACTTGTACTTTTAATACAAACTCAACGAGAATATGAAGAGTTGTTTAATCACTTCAGTAGTATTTTTCCCTATTAATGACCAGACAGCTTTAGAAATTTTAGGTACTGGGGAAAGTATTAGTGAGTTCGTGCATACAAACTTGCCAATACATACCTGTTGCTGCTATGGTGCGTATTCAACATCGGTTGCCTTCTCATTCTACAAGGTACCATTTAAAAGTTATTTTTTTCTGAAATAAGCATGCTAATTAGTCCTTTTGGTGCACTGGGATTCCCGTATGTAGCTCGTACGTCCCTTCCCTCTCTCTCTGAAGAGAGAGGCATGCCTTTTTATGTATATATGAATATACTTAAAGTGGCTTTCCAACATTTTTTTCTTATTGGAAATAAAAATAATATGTAATATGTCCCTTTCTCTTAGTGCTTTTCTCTCACCTTTTTTCTCCCCTGTGTCCCTTTGCCTCCTCCTCTGTTGCTGCTTTTTGGATTTGTGTTTGTTTACATAAAGAACTTCCAGGTCACAGGGGTCAGCAGTGACATCACAGCTCTGCATGCCTATAGCTCCACCCTCTCCTCTCTGAATATAGCTCCTCCTACTCTACCCATAGGCAGGAAATGTCTCTATTTCTACAAGTGCCTGTTGAGCAGCATGGTGGCCCAGTGTCTGCCAATTACTTTTGTTACCAAATAATTTTTTCACTCTTTTATCTGTTGTAGGACTACAAACCCCAGCCCACATGTACATGATAGGAGTTGTAGTCCTGGATAACATATACACTGCAGTAGCCATCCTACTGGTGGGCGGGGTCTCAATGAGGCAGGATTCTGTTACCTCAGCAAGAAATAGATCGAATGGTGACTGCCATGAGGTGAAGTCTTCTCTCTCCTCTCCATATTACACACAGCAGCAGCACTGCCCTAATACTGTGCATCCTTACAGTACAATAGTAACAGTATAGGGGAAGATTTAGCAAAGCCTGTGCAGGGGAGCAGTTACCAATAGCAACCAATCAGATTGCTTCTTTCATTTTTAAAAAGGCCTTGGAAAATGAAACCTAGAATCTGACTGGTTGCTATGGGTGACTGCTTCCCTGTTCCTCTGCACAAGTTTTGCAGAGGAGGAAATTAGCAAAATTTCAGTAAAGGAGGATACTTTAATAGTGGGTGTCTTCAACATGCCAGATGTTGATTGGAATATCTCTTGTGCACTAACATGCAAAGCAAAAATGTAAAAGATATTCTTACGTCTATATTACCGCTTGTGAATTTGGGGAACTTGCCCTTTAAAGTTCAACAAGATAATGGGTCTGAATGGTGGTCATCCCAGGGGCTTAAAATAACTCCCATATGTGATTGTTGCCACCTTTACTGAGCTGTATAACCAATCCCTTCTGACAGGAGATGCTTCTGATGAGTGGAGAATGACTTATGGTGTACCTATTCATGAGAAAGATTACAGGCCAGTTAGCTTAACATCTGTAGTAGTACACATGATGGAAATACTTGTAAATAAGAAGATATTGTCAATCTAAAAAATCAACAACTTAAGGAACTTAGTGCCAGCATTGCTTTACTTAGATCATATCATGTCAGACTAATCTCATAGTTTTTTTTTTTTTTTTTTGCTATGTGACAAAAGTGATAGATGAAGGTAGTGCCATGGATACCCCCTGTCTTGATTTTACCAAAGCCTTTGATACAGCTCTAAGTAGCAGTTAGTGAGGTCTTAGTTAAAATTTGATTTTTCTCAGGGTTTAGAGTTGTGACATCACAGGTCTATTTAGCTAAGTATTGTCTACAGTGGGGTCCCACTGGCTGCAGCATGAGTGCTATAAAGTTTTTTTAAACACCCCCACCCCATTCCCGGCATATCTAAAAATTCTGCCTGAACAACCTTTTTAACCCTTGTATGCACTGCTGGTTACTGTTTATACACAAGATAACCAGTATGATACTATGCCACATGAAATTTGTTAATAACAAATTTTATAGGAGGCAAGTATCAATGGAGACTCTTAAATGAGTACTCCATTGGATTTTTTGTCACTGATCTCCCTGAGCTCAGTGATTATTGTGTTTTGTTGAACCATGATAAAGAATGTATACTTAAACACCCCCCCCTGCACCCACTGTGCTGCATCACTGATATTGGACCGGCAAACAGCCTCCTCTCGCTCCTCGCTCTCGTATATTGTCAGTGACTGAGGCAGGACACCTCTGCAGTCACAGGATAACTGAGGGGTAGCTTTCGACCGGGTGCTCCAACGTAGCAGGAAGCCATGTGGCACCGCGGTTGCACGGGGATAGGTAATTATGTTACCTATAGGTTATTATGCCCACCACCACTGCCTTCCTGCACTGGATTTTCAGTGGTGGCCGGAGTTCTCCTTTAACCTAATTTTAAGATATGGTAAGTTTGGATATTAAAGGGAACCTGTCACCCCCCGTGCCGGGGTGACAGGCTCCCGACCCCCCGTTAGAGCCCCCTATACTCACGTGATCCCGTCGGGTCCCGCTTCTGGAGATGGTCGGGTCACGGAGATATCAGCCGCTGCAGCCCGTCGCGCGCGTTCCTCAGATGAGTCCAACGCTCATAGAGAATGAAGAAGCGCTAGACTCTCCTGTCATTCTCTGCTGGACTCATCTGAGGAGCGTGCGCTGCGGCGCTGCCGGGCTGCAGCGGCTGATATCTACGTGACCCGACCATCTCCAGAAGCGGGACCCGGCGGGATCACGTGAGTATAGGGGGCTCTAACGGGGGGTCAGGAGCCTGTCACCCCGTCACCGGGGGTAACAGGTCTTCTTTAAGCCCAATATGTTAATTTCCTGCTTATAAATGTATCTACAAATGGCATACAACCACCAGTGTGCATATATTAATTAAAGATAAGTGTGGACAATGTAGAAAGTGTGGTAAAGAATATTTTGTATATCAGGAGGTTGGGAGGGCATTTAAAAAAAAAAGCTCAGTAGCACCTGGCCAAGTTTAGGTAATTTATGCATTCCTGTCGTTTAGGTAGTTAAGTATTTCCTGAGTTTATCGTTCATATAATTCTCTAAAGCATGATACTTGAGCTTGATTTTTAATGTTACCATAATGTAAGAATAAGACTTGGGCAGCTGCAACTCCTTGCATAGACTAATTATTCTACAACAGCTGCATGTTTGATTGTCCATAATTGCAACCACTTGTCTTCTATTCATATTTCCTGAACTATTAAAAAAGATTTTTTTTCTATATTTTACCTTTACATTTTAACTGTAAAAGGATCTTTGATGCTAAGACTTAAAACTCTTATGCTCTTTGATTACCCTGAGATATGTACTGTATATATATATATATATATATATATATATATATATATATATATATATGATAAAGGGGAAGATGATTTACATTTTTGGCCAGGTTAACAGCATTTTGATATATGCTATACCATAGCCACATTTTTTATAGGGAGCAATATTCTAAAGCTTAATTACTAACTCATATGTTAAAATTGTCTTAGAATGGGACCTGTGTAGAGCAAGTAGGAGAAGTGACCCTATTCTATTGGAGGATGTTAAGCTTAATACTAGGTAATTATAGGCTTAAAAGGACTCTGTACCCACAATCTGACACCCCCCCCAAAAAAAAAAAAAACTTTGCTTTTAATCCAAGATCTGTCCTGCAGTCCGTTCGGCAGGTGATGCAGTTAATGTCATTAAAAACAACTTTTAAACTGGCAGCCCCGTGCCCTTTGGCCGTGGCTTACATTGTGTATGCATTAGGCTGGCACAACCTCTCTGTCCCTCCTCCCCACCTTCCTCATCATTAGGAATGCTCCAGGCAGATTGCCTCCTATTCGTCAGCTGTATGAGCCCATCACATGGGCTGGATCGTTAAGGCACCTATGTAGTTTTCATTGCAGAAGAATAGGAAATATGGTGAAGAGGAGAGAACGAGAGGTTGTGTTACACATGCATACACAAACTAAGCCACGGCCAAAGGGCACGGGGCTGCCAGTTTAAAAGTTGTTTTTATGACAATAACTGCATCACCTGCCGAACGGACCACAGGACAGATCTTGGATTAAAAGCAGCTATCTGAAGAAACAAGAAGTTTGGGGGGGTTAGATTGTTGGTACAGAGTCGTGTTGTCTCTAATAGAAAGTGGCCATGTTTTTATAGCACTGGATAACCCCTTTAATCATATTGTGCACAAACCTGCAGATAACGTACATCCTCCCTGTGAAGTGTAGTCCTGACCGGAAGGGGGGGGGGTGTAAACCCCAAACCTTTATTGTCTTAGGATACGAGTCTGCACCTGATTCCTCCTTTCTCCCTTGAATTTCGAAATAAACCTTTTTTGGTTGCATGGACTTGGTGAGTTCTGGATTTCTTCCCATTTACAAGTGTATCCCCAGCACAATCCAAGAGAGCCCGGCACATGGGCTCAAGAGAGCCCCCTTTATCATATATATATATATATATATATATATATTTATTTATATATATATATATATATATATATATATATATATATAATGATAAAGGGGAAGATGATTTACATTTTTGGCCAGGTTAACAGCATTTCGATATATGCTATACCATAGCCACATTTTCTATAGGGAGCATATGGTGAAGAGGAGGGACGGAGAGGTTGTGTTAGCCTAATGTATATACAAACTAAGCCACGGCCAAAGTGGACAGGGCTGCCAGTTTAAAAGTTTTTTTTTTATGACAATAACTGCATCACCTGCCGAACGGACCACAGGACAAATCTTGGATTGAAAGCAGCTATCCGAAGGTACAAGCGGTTAGGGGGGTCAGATTGTGGGTACAGAGTCGTTTTAGTTACTGAAGAGAAAATGGCAATACTTCAGGATTATTTTTAAATACTTCTTTCCATATTAAAAATATTTTTACATATTAAAAAAACATGGTCTTTGTGGCTATCATCTTCATTCTCCTCCCCTGCGTTTACTAATGTTTTTGTTTCACTGACCTCAGTCTTAGTAAATTCAAGTAAAGCCTCTTTTCTGCTCACACTACTAGACTATTACTCCAGGCCAGGGGCAAAGCTAGGGGGAGCAGAGGGGCATGGCCCCTCCCAGGCCCACACAGACTGGGGGTCCACTGATGGGCCCCTCAGCCACTGGGGGCTGTGTCTGTCACTTAAATTGTATATGCCCCTGATGTTCATACAGTTCCTTGCTCTGCCCTGCCAGTCACTTTTGTGGCTGCAGGCAGCATTATGCTTCTGTCTTAAATACTATATGTGAGCACAGAGAGCTTTTATGATATATAGAATCACAAAATAGGGAATATATACTCAGAACCACCCCCTTCCTCGTCTGACCTCCTAGCTAAGCCTCTGTTCCAGCTTTCAGTCAAACCTACCTTTCTAGTATTTCTTTTCTATAAAATAATTTTATTAAAAGTAGCCCATACTTCAGTGATGTATGGTGCCATTTCCTCAGCTATTATGCTATTATTTGTACTGCATTTTTTATTATTATTATTATTATTATTATTATTATTATTATTTTTTTTTTTTTTTTTTTTTTTTTACATTGAACCATAAGGCTATGTTAACACTTTGTTCTTCTTTAGAAAAGAACAGACGCTGATTGCAATGATCCCAATGTGTTTTCTTAAATGTCAATGAAACATGAATAGGAAAATGATTTTTTTGGTCAGTACGGTGATGTTTTCAAATGTATGTATTTTATGTATGTATGAATGTATTTTAAAGCGACTCTGTACCCATAATCTGAGCCCCCTAACCCCTTCTACCTTCCGATAGCTGCTTTTAATCCAAGATCTGTCCTGCAGTCCGTTTGGCAGGTGATGCAGTTACTGTCCTAAAAAAATACTTTTAAACTTGAAGCCCGTGCCAAATGGGAGTATCTGTGCCCTAACTTTGCACAACCTTTCTGTCCCTCCTCCCCACCCTCTTCATCATTAGGAATGCTCCAGGCAGATTGCCTCCTATTCCCCACCTGTGGCAGCCCAGCACATGGGCTGGATTGTTAAGGACCTGTGCTATGTTCAGCATAGAAAAAATGTTTCAGTGGCATTCCTAATGAGGAAGAGGGTGTGGAGGAGGGACGAAGGGGTGGTGAAAAGTTAGGACACAGATACTCCAGTAGGGCAGGGGCTTTAAGTTTAAAAGTATTTTTTTAGGACAATAACTGCATCACCTGCCAAAAGGACCGCAGGACAGATCTTGGATTAAAAGCAGCTATCTGAAGGTACAAGTGGTTTGGTGGGTCAGATTATGGGTACAGAGTCGCTTTAAGGAATATTTACGAAATAGGCTTATAGAAGCTTCTTGAACCATGAGACCTATTAAGCAGCTGCTAGAACTGTCCAGAATTGTCTAAAACCTTCTAGAACATTTTGGGGCTCTCCAAAAGTGTTGAGAACGTTCTAGGACTGCCCCAAAGGTGTACATAGCAGTATAAATTTTGTTACCTTGAACTAACCACTTCATTTGATGTTCTGCAGAAAATCACTTTTTGCAGGGGGTGTGTGTGGGGAAGAGGTAGTATAATAAAGAATGTATATTTACCATCCCCGCATCATGTCCTGCTCCAGGGCACCCATCGGCATTGTTTAAATCTCCCCTCCTGCTATGTCACAACCAAGCCAACATGCTCCGCTCAGCCAGTCAGTGATTGGGGCGAGATAATGCAGCAGTCACTTATCGACTGAGCGGGCTATATTCCACCCTTTCCAGACATTCCAGACGATTCGTAACATACCATGATGCCGCAAGCAAATTACATCTGTCAGTGTACAGGAGCCTGGGGATGCAGTGCAGCATGGGGCTCCGTTACCTATACTTTCTTTATTATGTTTCTTCAACTGCAGTGGAATTTTTTTTTATTTTGCTGGACATATTTTTCTACGTCTATGGCCAATTTTTAAAGACATATTTCATATTAAAGGACGTTGTCCAAACAACAGACGTTGTTATGAAATACAGCCGTTTTCTTTACATAGTGTGAAGATAGCCTGAAAAAGTTTTGTCACAATGCTTCCCAGGGAATCATAAGGCTGAAAAGTATTCACACGTGGCTTAGACTCTAATAAAGAACTATGCTGTTATGGGCTGCAGGAGGTCACTTAAAGTCCATATCCTTGATGCACATCTTGATAAATTCAAAGTATACTCAGGGGCTTATTTACAGGAACAAGGCGAGCGGTTTCAAAGGATGAAATGAACTTTGAATGTTGTTACCAAGGACAGTACAATGAGAACATGATGGCACACTATATTTGGGGGCTGATTTGTGACTTGCAGTATTAGTAAATCCAAGAAATACACTCAATTTTGATCTCTTACACTAAGCATTTATCAAATCTTACCTTCTTAGAGCCATAACACTTTAATTTTTCAAGCTACAGGCCTGTTAAGGGGGTGGGGTGGGGGTCGTCATCTTTTTTTTGCTCCATGATCTATAGTTTTTATTGGTACAATATTGGTGTAAATGAGAATTTTTTATTTTAATTTTTTTCCTGATATATCATAACATGAAATCAGCAATACTGGCATACCCCCCTTTTTGTGTTTAAGCTGTTAACTGTGCGGGAACAATAAATATAATTATGTCATGCCCGTGCCTGTTTGGACGGGCCTGCAGTCCCCGGTATATTGCCAACACTGCACTTTTAGCCATGATTTTGTATTTGAATTCTGTGCTTTATTTGCACCAGTCGTAACATTGTCTGCAAATATGCAAAAGAACACTGCAGAGACACCATCACGTGTCTCGACGTAAGTGAACTAGCCAGACCTTCCTCCAGGAAAGAACAACCAAGCCACGGAAAGTCTACCAATTAAGGAAACCACCTAACCAAGGTATATTTCCACAGACAGCTGTTTTGTCCCTCATCAGTGTAGAGCAGGTTTCTGGCTAGTGGGAGCAATGACTAGTAAGTGCATGCAAAAGGACGCTGGTTGACCTCACGGAGATCAACCAAAACACCGCAGAGACACCATCATGTGTCTCAACGTCAGTGTATTCTAGAACATTGCCCCCTGGGAAATCAAATATGCAAAAGAACACTGCAGAGACACCATCACGTGTCTCGACATCAGTGAACTAGCCAGACCTTCCTCCGGGAAGGAACCACCAAGCCAAGGAATGTCTACCAATTGAGGAAAACACCTAAGCAAGGTTTCCATCCACAGACAGCTGTTTCGGGTTTTTGTCCCTCATCAGTGTGGAGTAGGTTTTTGGCTAGTGGGAGCAATGACTAGTAAGTGCATGAAAAAAAAATATGCAAAAAAACACTGCAGAGACACCATCACATGTCTCGAAGTCAGAAACCTACTCCACACTGATGAGGGGCAAAACCCCCGAAACAGCTGTCTGTGGAGGGATACCTTGCTAAGGTGGTTTCCTTAATTGGTAGACATTCCTTGGCTTGGTTATCCTAAGAGAATGACCGTTTGGGGTTTACACCCCTCTTACGGTAAGGACTACACTTTACAGGGAGGATGTACGTTATCTGCAGGTTTGTGTGACAATATGATTAACGCTCTAGGGACGGGGCCCATTTTCGTTTTTGCGTTTCGATTTTTCCTCCTTGAAAGGCCATAGCACTTGCATTTTTCCACCTAGAAACCCACATGAGCCCTTATTTTTTGCATCACTAATTGTACTTTGCAATGACAGGCTAAGTTTTTGCATTAAGTACACTGCGAAACCAGAAAAAAATTCGAAGTGTGGTGAAATTGAAAAAAAAAAAAGGCATTTATTTTATTTGGGGGAAACGTGTTTTTACGCCATTCGCCTTGGGGTAAAACTGACTTGTTATGCATGTTCCTCAAGTCATTACAATTAAAACAATATATAACATGCATAACTTATATTGTATCTGATGGCCTGTAAAAAATTCAAACCATTGTTAACAAATATACGTTCCTTAAAATTGCTCCATTCCCAGGCTTATAGCGCTTTAATCCTTTGGTCTATGGGGCTGTGTCAGGTGTCATTTTTTGTGCCATGATGTTTACTTTCTATCGGTACCTTGATTGCACATATAAGACTTTTTGATCGCTTTTTATTACATTTTTTCTGGATTTGATGCGACCAAAAATGCGCAATTTTGCACTTTGGTTTTTTTTGCGCTGACGCTGTTTACCGTGCAAGATCAGTAATGTGATTAATTAATAGTCCGGGCGATTACGTGCGTGGCGATACCAAACATGTTTATTTATTTATTTGTTTACTTTTATTTAAAACCTGGGAATAGGTGGGTGATTCAGACTTTTATTAGGGGAAGGGGTCTTTTTACTATTAACAACACTTTATTTTATTTTTTACACATATACTAGAAGCCCCCCTGGGGGAATTCTAGTATGTACACTTTGATCTCTCATTGAGATCTTTGCTGTGTAGATATACAGCAAAGATCAGTGAGATTGGCACTCGTTTGCTTTCGGCTGCTGCAGCCGGAAACAAACGAGTGCCGAGCCGGGGACAGCGCCATCTTGGATGAGTCCCCGGCCGGCATCAGACAGGGAAATCGGGACAAGGAGACAGGGACAATGTCCCGGAGGAGCGATCTCCCCCCTAGACACCAGGGAACGGTTGCTTCCGGTAATTGGAGGCAGCTGTCAACTTTGACAGCTGCCTCCGATTAGCTAATTAGCGGGCACGGCGATCAGACTGTGCCCTCTAATAGCGGTGGTCCCGGGCTACACGCGGCACCCGGGACCGCGGCGCTTCAAAGCGGGGTCGCCGCGCGGCCCCGCTTTGAAGTGCTATTGAGGACATATGACGTACGGGTACGTCATATGTCCTTAAGAGGTTAAAGGGGTTATGCAGTGCTACAAAAACATGCCCACTTTCTATTAGAGACAACACGACTCTTGTCTCCAGTTCATGTGCGGTTTGTAATTAAGCTACATTGACTTTAATGGAACTGAGCAGCAAAACCCCACCCAAGCTGGAGACAAGAGTGGGGCTGTCTCTGGAAGAAAGTGGCCATGTTTTTGTAGCGCTGGGTAACCCATTTAAAGTGTAGTACATTAAAAAAATATTAATTGAAGACGCTGAGGTCAATCAAGCCTAGAAGTCCTATAGCATTTAAGTTTGCAATCCATATTGGTTCCTTTGTAAGCTAATGTCTATCACTGCCCCCGCTCAAAAGGTTAATCCTTCAAAGCCGAGAAACCTGGAGAATTCTTGTGTTCTCTGATAAAGCCTTACTCACATGTTCTATGAGCCTGGGGACTCCCTTCTCTGTCCTCACGGAATAACAATGCTCCTTGAAGTGGGTCTAAAAGGGTCTGTTTGTTTTTTCCACATAAAAATACTGGCAGGGCGAAATTATAGCATATACTGTATACATTGTTTTGCCCATAATGAAATTCTTTACAAAGCAGTTCTTTACAAGTCAGCACTTAGGCGGTGCTGAGCAATTGATGCCGTAGTTACACTGTCAGCACCATTTATTACCTTGTGGTAGTGCTTGGGACAGCCAATTGCCTTGTTCCATACCTGCAGTCACATAATTCAAAGCATCACCTAATGTTTTGTTCTTACTGTAGGTAATGGTCTCTGGGCAGTGATCTCTCTTAAGTCAGGGTCTAGCTCCAGCAAGAACAAATGTTTAGGAATCACTTTATTGAGGGAGGGGGGATTTTGAAATTCAAATGACAATCTCTTTATTTGACGCCTATCCAGTTTCTTGGGGAAGAGTAACTGGGACCTGTCCAGACACTTAAGATGTGAGAAAGCCTTACTAATCAGCTCTTTAGAGTATACTCTGGCCATAAATCTGTCCTTCAATTCCTAAACCTGAGCAAGAAAGGATACATCTGTGTTATTTACCCTACACAGACAAACCATTTGCCAATACGGAATGGCATCTCTCACGTGGGCAGGGTGAGAGTTTGATAAGTGAATGGGAGAGTTGCAGGCTGTGGGCTTCTTATGCATCAACATAAGAATGGCTCCATCTCTAACATTTACCTGGACATCACGAAACTTAAGGGGCTATTTGTGAGTTTGAGATTGACATTATTGACTTCATTAAGGTATAAATTCTTGAAACAGTGCCTCAGACGCCTCCTATTCAATAAACATGTCATCAACATAGCAAAAATACGCTTTTATGTTGACAGTATGAGGGTTAGAGGTAAAGAATATTGAATCTTTCTTGAGTTTAGCCAGAAATAAAATGGCATAAGTACAGGAGGCCGGCATGCCCATGACAGTGCCAGTCTCCTGCCTATACTACTACCCCTTAAAACACATTATTGTGAAGAATTGAATGTAGAGACTTCTTAACGAAACACCTGAATACTGGATACATCCTGAAATAAACCTACTGAGGTCCCACAGACTTGGTGAGTGCTTGATTTCTTTCTACTTACAAATTATGTATATTTCAACTGCATGAGACATAAACAGTTGGAAACTGTAAAGCCACATGGCTAAAGTGAAGAGTGAACCCTAAGGCTGAACCCACCCACTTTCCCTACCTACTTGCCTCAGTCGGCCCTAGGCGGCCGCGGACAACCACAAATACATGCCCTACACTTAATAACTGTAACACCGAACAAGACAGACAGACAAACAACAAAGGAGAGTCGACAAGCCAGGTCAGAACCAAACGGAAAATGCAGTACAGAATAAGGAATCAAATGGATGGTCAAAAGGGTCTACCGGGAGGTCAGGTAACGAGTCAAGTAAACAGAGGAATTAGGAACGGTTATCGCAGGAGTAGACAGGGGAAGCTGAGATCAGGGCATGAACCTTAATTGCCAGAGATCAGGAAATGACTGCTGGCCCTTTAAATACAGGACCAGGAGCCAAGACCAGAACACAATTGGTCCAGACTCCTGAGTCCTGATCAGAAACACATGTAGGGCTGCAGGCTGGGGGCAGCAGCATCTGTCACTCAACCTGAGAGCAAACACCGCTCAGCTGAGGGGCCGCACGTCACTGGAGCTTGCGGAGTCTCTGGTAATCAGGGATGCCGTCGAGTATCCGAGACAGAGGGAGATTAGGGAGGTAAATAAGTGGCTCAAGAACTGTTGTATGAAGGAGGGTTTGGGGTTTATGGTGAACTGGGCTGGCTTCTCTGTTGGTTACAGAGTTTTGCAGGAATTAAGTTCTGTGTTAGACAGACCCTTATTCCTAATTTTTAAAGATTCTATAATGACAGGGATTTTTATACATGACTGGTGCATGGGACATAATGTGGTACCAATATTTAAGAAGGGATCAAAGAATCATCCTGGAAACTATAGGCCTGTAAGTTTAAATTAAGTCAGTAAAGTATTTGAGGGGTTTGTAAAAGATGCTGTATTGGAGTATCGTAATGCAGCACCAGCATGGGTTTATGATGGATTGATAATGTGAGCCCGGGGGGGGGGCTGGTGGGCTATGGACGTTGTTGATCTAGCCTTTCCCAGGCATTTGATACTGTGCCCCATGAAAGGTTGGTCTATAAAATGAGGATGCTTGGACTAGGGGAAAATATATGTAAATGAGTAAGTACCTGGTTGAGTTATAGAAAACAAAGGGTGGTCATTGATGGAACATACTCCGATTGGGTAATAGTTACTAGTGGGGTACCACAGGTGTCCGTGTTGGGTTCACTTCTTTGGGCTATGTGCACACTACGTATGAGACCCGGCTGGGTCACGGAAGGGCCCGTCTCTGGCCGGATCATCTCGGCCGGTACTTAAGTACCGGCCGGGTGATCTTTCCGGCCACAGAGCTCTGATGCGGGCGCATCAGCGTGCGCCCGCATCAGAGCTTCCCATAGCACACAGTGAAGCAAGCGGCCGAAGCCACTCGCTTCACTGTGTGAACTGACAGGTCTTTCTGCAGCCGGAATTCACTGAATTCCTGCCGCATAAAACTGACCTGTCTATTATTTTCGGCGCCGCACAGATCCCGGCCTGAGCGTATACGATGTGTGTACGCTCCGGCCGGGATCCAATTGCACACAAGGCTATGTTCAACTCCGCAAAACTACAGCCGTAGTTCTGCGGTGAGAACTACGGTCGTAGTTTTACGTAGTGTGAACATAGCCTTGATATGTTTATTAATAACCTTATATAGGTTGTACAGAGTAGAATCTCAATTTTTGCAGATGATACTTAACTGGGTAAAGTAATCAACACAAAGGAGGAAAATATAATATTACAAAGGGATTAGGATAAGCTGGAGGCTTGAGCAGAAAAATGGCAAATGAAGTTTAATGTGGATAAATGTAAGGTTATGCATTTGGGCCGTAGAAATAATAAGTACAGTTATGTGCTAAATATTAAAACACTGGGTAAAACTGCTTCCGAAAAGGACCTGGGGGTATTGGTGTACAGTAAACTCAGCTTTAGTGATCAGTGCCAGACAGAGGCTGCCAAGGCTAATAAAATATAATATCATTTTGTCATGGCTAATTCATTAAATACGTTCAAGAAAGGCCTGGATGCTTTTCTTGAAAAATATATTACAGGTTATGGGCATTAAATTTCTGATCATATGTCATCTGATATATAAGGGGTTTAGCCTTTCTCTCGATCTACATAGTAGGGTTTCTCTCGGTTGAACCTGATGGACTCTTGTCTTCTTTCAACCTTACTAACTATATTACTATATTACCAGGACCTTGATGGGAAGATGCTTATTCACAACCCTGTTTGATGATTGTTCCGCTTTCAGCACTACACCCTTTTATTCTGATCATTTACAAAATGAAAACGCTACTGAAAAAAAGAGTTTATAAAATACTAAACGTCATCTTGTTGAAAAGTTACGTTTGTTTATGTACTACTTTGATTTGTTACACCTGCACTTACAATCAATAGCCAAGTCAGGCAGCCATGGAAGAACTATCAGAGGCTCAGGCTTGCACTGGCAACATATTGGCACCTCATGATCACATCCAGAGACGCTGATCCGAACCACTGTGTAAAAACTGGAATTGTGGATCCGCTGTACCACCGCCAGCAATGGCATAACCCGTACCAGAGAGTCTAAGAGGCCGCTGGTCTTTACCAATGCCCACCCCAAGACGGGATGGACTTGCTGCGGCAGGCAGCCCCTAGGTCGCTAACCCTACTTGGCTTGCTAGCGGCGGCAGGCGAGGTGCAGCTGGAGACAGGTAGGCAGGCAGAAACACAGCAGGATTCACTGTTGGAGCCAGAGGCAACAGGAACATAGCAAGGCTCATGGCTGGAACCACAGACAATAGAAACCACGGGCAGGAATCACGAGAGGGCTGGGACTACACATTAATAGGAAGCATACAGAGGCTCCAACAACTACGGCAGAGCAGGGTTGGAATTTATATAAGAAGGTTGCCTAAGTAGCAGCACACACTGGCCCTTTTTGTTTAAGCAGAACTAGCGCACATGCACACCCTACGAGACAGGGACGTGTGCGCTGGTCCGAAGAGGGAGCCTGCAGAGAGAGCAGGAGGAGCCCAGGGAAGCAGGAGGCCACTGGGCAGAACATGGGAACATGCGGCCGCAGCAGGAGATGACAGCACAACTGTGGCTGGTGATGATAGCGCGGCATTACTACCAATGTTATGATATAAGGCCATTTAAATGATGTCAGCAGAATCTAAATGGTTGAATAGCTGAAATGAAGATCACTCTGTGCCAGCTATTAGAGGTGGATCTCAGCAGCTGATAGAAGCTGGGAAGCACCTGGTATGGAGTGGCCAGAGCCCCAAGTTTTCCGTATACTCCTTAACAGCAAAATCACATACATGTACATAATTTTGCATTATGGGGTTAAGGTTCACCTAAAGGGGTTTCCTGGGTACCACTTCTGTCCTTCAAATAAATAAATATATATATATATATATATATATATATATATATATATATATATATATATGTCCTTATTTTTGAAGAAAAAGCACTGTACTTTTCAATCAATGAAGATAACTTTAAACTAGTCCTAACTTTAAACAAATACACTGTATACATTGCTAATGTGGTAAATGACTATTCTAGCTGCAAATGTCTGTTTTTTGGTGCAATAACTACATAGGTGTATAGAGGCCTATTTCCAGCAACTATCACTCCAGTGTTCTAATGGTACAATGTGTTTGCTCATTGGCTCAGAAGTCTAATTGATGATTAGAAAACCCTTGTGCAATCATGTTCACACATCTGAAAACAGTCTAGCTCATTACAGAAGCTACAAAACTGACCTTCCTTTGAGCAGATTGTGTTTCTGGAGCATCACATTTGTGGGGTTAATTAAACGCTCAAAATGGCCAAAAAAAGAGAACTTTCATCTGAAACTCGACAGTCTATTCTTGTTCTTAGAAATGAAGGCTATTCCATGCGAGAAATTGCTAAGAAATTGAAGATTTCCTACAACGGTGTGTACTACTCCCTTCAGAGGACAGCACAAACAGGCTCTAACCAGAGTAGAAAAAGAAGTGGGAGGCCACATTGCACAACTAAGCAAGAAGATAAGCACATTAGAGTCTCTAGTTTGAGAAACAAATGCCTCACAGGTCCCCAACTGGCATCTTCATTAAATAGTACCCGCAAAACACCAGTGTCAACATGTACAGTGAAGAGGCGGCTGCGGGATTTTGGGCTTTAGAGCAGAGTGGCATAGAAAAAGCCATATCTGAGACTGGCCAATAAAAGAAAAAGATTAAGATGGGCAAAAGAACACAAACATTGGACAGAGGAAGACTGGAAAAAAGTGTTGTGGACGGATGAATCCAAGTTTGAGGTGTTTAGATCACAAAGAAGAACGTTTGTGAGACGCAGAACAAATGAAAAGATGCTGGAAGAATGCCTGACGCCATCTGTTAAGCATGGTGGAGGTAATGTGATGATCTGGGGTTACTTTGGTGCTGGTAAGGTGGGAGATTTGTACAGGGTAAAAGGGATTCTGAATAAAGAAGGCTATCACTCAATTTTGCAACGCCATGCCATACCCAGTGGACAGCGCTTGATTGGAGCCAATTTCATCCTACAACAGGACAATGACCCTAAACACACCTCCAAATTGTGCAAGAACTAGTTACAGCAGAAGCAGGCAGCTGGTATTCTATCGGTAATGGAGTGGCCAGAGCAGTCACCAGATCTGAACCCCATTGAGCTGTTGTGGGAGCAGCTTGACTGTATGGTAGGCCAGAAGTGCCCATTCAACCAATCCAACTTGTGGGAGCTGCTTCTAGAAGTGTGGGGTGCAATTTCTGCAGCTTACCTCAACAGATTAACATCTAGAATGCCAAAGGTGCGCAATGCTGTAATTGCTGCAAAAGGAGGATTCTTTGAAAGCAAAGTTTGATGTAAAAACAATGTTATTTCAAATACAAATCATTATTTCTAACCTTGTCAATGTCTTGACTCTATTTTCTATAATTTCACAATGTATGGTGGTGAATAAGTGTGACTTTTCATGGAAAACACAAAATTGTAGTGTGTGTATATATATATATATATATATATATATATATATATATATATATATATATATATGAACTTGTGGGAAAGATACAGAACAACCCCTTTAAATATGTTTTAAAGGAATATTTCAACAACTGTGTATATAACTGGTGTCTGGCAGCTGAGGAACTGCTTGAGCTCCACGGAAGAATTCCTTGAGATTTATGTGACCATTGTTGTATAGTAGAAGTCATGGCATATCAGCTGTGCATGTCACAGGACCTCTGAATACCCATAAACTGGGGTTTCAACAGATGGACTTCTCCCCAGTGATATATTTGAAGCAAATCCTATGCTTTTGGAAGACAAATGGTTAAAGCGAAAAATGGTAGTTCAGAAAAACTACCATTTTTTTAAATCAACTGGTATCAGAAAGTGCCAGAAATTTGTAATTTACTTCTATTAAAAAATCTATATGTCCTGCAGGAAGTCATGCATTCTTTCCAGTCTGAGAGAATGCTCTCTTGTGCCACCGTTGTCTGTGACAGGAACTATCGAGAGCAGTTGGAATCCTCATAGAAATCCTCTCCTGTTTTCCAGACTGGAAAGAAAACATCACTTCCTGCATGACATACAGCAGCTTATAAGTATGGGAAGACATGAGGTTTAAAAAAAAAAATAAAAGTAAATTACAAATCTTGGGTACTTTATGGCAACAGTTATTATTATTATTATTATTTTTTATTTACTGAGCTACCCCTTTAATGATACGACATAAACACACAAATACCTATGTAATTGTTTCCTGTTAGGGTGCGTTCACACCTACAGGATCTGCAGCAGATCTGCAGCAGATTTGATGCTGTGTTCAGTTATTTAAATTAAATCTGCTGCAGAAAATCAGCTGCAGATCCTGTAGGTGTGAACGCACCATTAAGGCATATTTATTACACTGAATGATTTCTTAGAAAATTCATTATATTGACATTGGTAATTTCTGAAATACAATGTTTAATTTAAATGCAATCAATTGAATGATTTCATATCTAGTTTACATTTCAAAGGATGCAGAAAAACAGCAAGTTTTACCCTTCAGTGTTCTTTATTAATTGAAGCAGATAATATATATTGACCTTATGAAAAAAATTGAAGCAGCAAAAAAATGTATAATGTTACCAAAACATCATTTCTCTTTACTGAAATTTTGTAGTTGAGGGGCAATCAAAAAAGTTCATTGACATATACAGCATACAGATATAAACAGCTATAGTCTAAAAGCTTTGGTGTATGTCTACATGCCATAGTCTGTGAATTTAAGAAAAAAAAAAAAAAGCCTTGCTTTCATAGGTCCACGTTTATTTCATATCTGTCACAGTCATATGAGATGCAAATGGGGGGAACCCTATGCAGTTTAAAAAAAAAAAATAATAATTTTAGGGGGGGGGGTGCATAGGGTTTCTCCTATTTAGATAACCAGCCAGGTTTAAAAACCAAACAGCAGCAGTTTAGTAGTAGCAGGGTGGAAAGGGCAATTTTAATTTAGCCCTCCCCAGCCTAATAATAGCCTTCTACCGCAACAATTTTGATGAACCAGGACCACTGGCACATGGCTCTACCCAGAACCCCTGGTCCAGTGGGTACTGGGGTAATATTCGGGGGGTTAGTGTTGGCCACTTTATATTGGCTAACTCTAGGCCCCAACTTAGTAATGGATGCAGTCTATCAGACAGCTTCCACTACTAAGCCTGTAATTAAAAAAAAAAAAAAAATAGAGAAAAGTTTTTATTTAAAAAATGACACCCCTCGTTGACAATTTTATAAAAAAATAAAAAAAAAATGCTGGTCATCGACCTAGTCCACTGAATCTGATGTAATCCCCTGGATACCGATATATGAAAAACACACACGCACACAAAAATAGGAGCAAAACACCCATCATTTTAACAGGTGTTTAGCTCCTTAAAGTATGCAGCATTTTTCCAGGTAGCTGCCTACATGCTTACTGCTGCTTACTGCTGGCATACAAGGGGTTAAGCAAGGATGTAACCCATTTAACCCTTTTGGTGCCATACTTAAGGCCCTATTACATGACATGATTATCGGTCGTTATGGACGATAATAGTCTTGTGTAATAGAAGATAACGATGAGCGGACATGAACGATGTCAGGTGATCGTTGCAGTCATTTGTCTTTAAACATGTTAACTCCTTCCTGCTTGAGGGCGTAAATGTACGTCCTCATGCGGGTGGGGGAAATCAGAGGGGGGTCGTGCAGCGACCCTGCTCTAAACTCTCACGATCCGGGCTGCCACTTCTAGCCCGGGACCGCGGCAATTAGCGGACACGGTCCGATCACTGTGCCTGCTAATTAGCATTTTAAATGCAGCTGTCAAAGCTGATAGCTGCATTTAAAATGCTGCTTTGTCACTTCCATGGTGTCTAGTGGGGGATCGCGGAGGAGCGATACCTGCGCCTGGTGCCGGCCAGGATCTGCGCCGTAGTTGCGCTGATCCCGGCTTGGCACTCTATTGCTTTCAGCTGCAGCCTATCTTATGGAGTGCCTATCTCATGGATGTATGCAGTATAACTATACTGCATAGATCTCAATGAGAGATCAGTGTGCATATACTAGAGGTCCCCCAGGGGGGCTTCTAGTATATGTGTTAAAAAGTAAATAAATGATTTTTTTTTAATTAATAAATAACTCCCTCCCCTATTAAAAGTTTGAATCTCCCCCCCCCCTTTCCCCTTTTTATAAATAAAAATTATTTGGTATCGCCACACACGTAATCGCCTGAGTTAAAAATTTATTAAATTTCTGATTTCGCGCAGTAAATGGCTTAAGCGCAAATAAATTTCAAAGTGCAAAATCGGGCATTTTTGGTTGCATCAAATGTGCAATCGAGGTACCGATAGAAAGTACAGACCATGGCGCAAAAAAATTACACCTCAACCAGCCCCAAAAACCAAAGGATAAAAGTGCTTAAAGCATGGTAATAGAGAATTTTAAAGGAATATTAATTAAAAAAAAAAACTTTTAATTTTTTAAAAGCCATAAAATAAAACAAAATGTTTATTGTTATAATCGTAACAACTTAAGGAACATGGATATCAAGTCAGTTTTACCCTAGGTAAATACAAATACTCCCCAAATTAAAAGAATGCATTTTTTTCTTTCAATTTTATCACACATTTAATTTTTTTTTCTGGTTTTGCGGCGTACTTTATGCAAAATTAAGCCTGCCATTGCAAAGTGCAATTAGTGGCGCAAAAAATAAGGACTCATGTGGGTCTGTAGGTGAAAAAATGTAAGCGCTATGGCCTTTTAAACACGAGGAGGAAAAAACAAAAGCGCAAAAAAAAATTGTCCGGTCCTGAAGGGGTTAAAAGACAAATGACTAATACAGCAACAATCTGCTGCTCTCCATGGAATAGAAGCTGCGGCAGCAGACCTCTGCTATCTGCTATGGGCTGCCCAGATGAATTAGCGATCACCCGGGAAGTCCCCCCGCAGCTGCCTCACCCCCCCCCCTGTACTCACACGCTCGCTGTCAACGTATGTAATAGCGCCAGCAGTGAGCAGAGATCAACGAGCAAGCGAGCACTGACAGCACTTGTTTGCTCCTCTCCGTCGCCCTGTGTAATAGGGGCTTTAACAATCCAGCCCCAATTAACCCCCTGGGGGCCAGACTGATCGTGCACTTCACCCATAACAGCAACAAAGGGGGGGATTAAGTTCCCCCATTTTTTGCTGGGAGGGAAGAAGTGCTGTATGCAGGCACATAGAAGACAAAGCAGCTCCCCTGTGCCTGCATCATCAGCTCACAGGCTGCCCTGCAGAGTAAGGGATTTATTGCTTTAACCCTTCCTCTCTTGGCCAGCCTCTGAGCTGGAAGTATAAGTGCCGTTCTTTCACAGATCCAATGCTCCGTTCTTTTTTTCTGCATATATTAATGAAGAGGTCATAACTCGGAAATGGCCGTTCCATAGATATGCAGCACTTCTACTTTCAGCTTACAGGCCGGTCCAGAGAGGAATGGTTAAAGCATTAAATCCCTTCCTCTACAAGCCAGGCTGTGAGCTGAGGATGCAGGCACAGGGGAGCTGATATCTTTCCCCTGTGCCTGTATCCTGCACTGCATGGCAGCAGGTGGCACTGTCATGTCTCTGCAGCATAAGTTATAGGCTGCAGGGACATTAACAGTGAGAGCTAGAGAGCAATCTTGCAAGATTTCTCTGAATTTTAAGAGCTCAGGGGATGCCAGGAACATCTGTCATAGCTGTCACATGCAGACATATTTAAATAATGACATATATGTTCAGTAACGCAATGGAACTTAAAGCGACTCTGTACCCACAATCTGACCCCCCCCCCCCCCCCCCCCCAACCACTTTTACCTTCGGATAGCTGCTTTTAATCCAAGCTCTGTTTTGTTTTTAGGGGTTTCGCATATCTGTAGTGCATAGTTGGGGGGGCTGTATACCTATAGTGTATAGTTGGGGGGGTCCTGTATACCTGTAGTGTGTATTTGGGGGGGGGCTGTATACCTGTAGTGTATAGTTGAGGGAGGTCCTGTATACCTGCAGTGTACAGTTGGTGAAGGTCCTGTATACCTGTACTGTATAGTTCGGGGGTCCTGTATACCTGTAGTATATAGTTGGTGCTGTATACCTGTAATGTATAGTTGGTGGAGGTCTTGTATACCTGTAGTTTATAGTTTGAGGGTCCTGGATACCTGTAGTGTATAATTGGTGGAGGTCTTGTATACCTGTAGTATATAGTTCGGGGGTCCTGTATACCTGTAGTTAAAAGTTTGAGGGTCCTGTATAACTATAGTATAGAGTTGGTGGAGGTCCTGTATACCTGTAGTGTATAGTTTGGGGTCCTATATACCTGTAGTGTATAGCTGGTGGAGTTCCTGTATACCTGTAGTATATTTGGGGTCCTGTATACTGGAGTCCTGTAGTATAGAGATGGTGAAGGTGCTGTATACCTGTATTATAGAGTTGGTGTAGGTCCTGTATACCTGTAGTGTATAGTTTTGAGGTCCTGTATACGTGTAGTGTATAGTTTGGGATCCTATATACCTGAAGTATATAGTTGGTGGAGGTCCTGTATACCTGTAGTATATAGTTTTGGGGTCCTGTATACCTGTAGTGTATAGTTTTGGGATCCTGTATACCTGTGGTGTGCTGTATATCTGCAGGGTTGTATTTACCCGTATGGCAGTGTTATTCAGTCACAGTGTGTCGGTATTGGTCATGTCTGGTATGGCGGTGTTATCCAGTCACAGTATGGCGGTATTGGTCAGGTCTGGTGTGGCGGTGTTATCCAGTCACGGTATGGCGCGATTGGTCAAGTCCGGTATAGCGGTGTTATCCAGTCACAGTATGGCAGTATTGGTCAGGTCTGATATGATGGTGTTATCCAGTCACAGTATGGCGCTATTGGTCAGGTCTGGTGTGGCGGTGTTACCCAGTCACAGTTTGCCGGTATTGGTCAGGTCTGGTATGGCAGTGTTATCCAGTCACAGTATGGCGGTATTGGTCAGGTCTGGTATGACAGTGTGATCCAGCACAGTATGGCGGTATTGGTCAGGTCTGGTATGGCAGTGTTATCCAGTCACAGTATGGCGGTATTGGTCAGGTCTGGTATGACAGTGTTATCCAGCACAGTATAGCGGTATTGGTCAGGTCTGGTGTGGCGGTGTTATCCATTCACAGTATGGCGGTATTGGTCAGGTCTTATATGACAGTGTTATCCAGTCACAGTATGGCGGTATTGGTAAGGTCTGGTATGACAGTGTTACCCAGTCACAGTATGGTGGTATTGGTCAGGTCTGGTGTGGCAATGTTATCCAGTCACAGTATGGTGGTATTGGTCAGGTCTGGTGTGGCGGTGTTACCCAGTCACAGTATGGCGGTATTGGTCAGGTCTGGTATGGAGGTGTTATCCAGTCACAGTATGGCGGTATTGGTCAGGACTGGTATGGCGGTGTTATTCAATCACAGTATGGCGGTAATGGTCAGGTCTGGTATAGTGGTGTTATCCAGTCACAGTATGGCGGTATTGGTCAGGTCTGGTATGACAGTGTTATCCAGTCACAGTATGGCGGTATTGGTCAGGTCTCGTGTGGCAGTGTTATCCAGTCAGAGTATGGCGGTATTGGTCAGGTCTGGTGTGGTGGTGTTTCCCAGTCACAGTGTGGCGGTATTTATCATGTCTGGTATGACAGTGTTATCCAGCAAAGTATGGCGGTATTGGTCAGGTCTGGTATGACAGTGTTATCCAGCACAGTATGGCGGTATTGGTCAGGTCTGGTATGGCAGTGTTATCCAGTCACAGTATGGCGGTATTGGTCAGGTCTGGTGTGGCGGTGTTATCCAGTCACGGTATGGCGCGATTGGTCAGGTCCGGTATAGCGGTGTTATCCAGTCACAGTATGGCAGTATTGGTCAGGTCTGATATGATGGTGTTATCCAGTCACAGTATGGCGCTATTGGTCAGGTCTGGTGTGGCGGTGTTACCCAGTCACAGTTTGCCGGTATTGGTCAGGTCTGGTATGGCAGTGTGATCCAGCACAGTATGGCGGTATTGGTCAGGTCTGGTATGGCAGTGTTATCCAGTCACAGTATGGCGGTATTGGTCAGGTCTGGTATGACAGTGTTATCCAGCACAGTATAGCGGTATTGGTCAGGTCTGGTGTGGCGGTGTTATCCATTCACAGTATGGCGGTATTGGTCAGGTCTTATATGACAGTGTTATCCAGTCACAGTATGGCGGTATTGGTAAGGTCTGGTATGACAGTGTTACCCAGTCACAGTATGGTGGTATTGGTCAGGTCTGGTGTGGCAATGTTATCCAGTCACAGTATGGTGGTATTGGTCAGGTCTGGTGTGGCGGTGTTACCCAGTCACAGTATGGCGGTATTGGTCAGGTCTGGTATGGAGGTGTTATCCAGTCACAGTATGGCGGTATTGGTCAGGACTGGTATGGCGGTGTTATTCAATCACAGTATGGCGGTAATGGTCAGGTCTGGTATAGTGGTGTTATCCAGTCACAGTATGGCGGTATTGGTCAGGTCTGGTATGACAGTGTTATCCAGTCACAGTATGGCGGTATTGGTCAGGTCTCGTGTGGCAGTGTTATCCAGTCAGAGTATGGCGGTATTGGTCAGGTCTGGTGTGGTGGTGTTTCCCAGTCACAGTGTGGCGGTATTTATCATGTCTGGTATGACAGTGTTATCCAGCAAAGTATGGCGGTATTGGTCAGGTCTGGTATGACAGTGTTACCCAGTCACAGTATGGCGGTATTGGTCAGGTCTTGTGTGGCAGTGTTATCCAGTCACAGTATGGCGGTATTGGTAAGGTCTGGTATGGAGGTGTTATCCAATCACAGTATGGCGGTATTGGTCTGGTCTGGTATGGAGGTGTTATCCAGTCACAGTATGGCGGTATTGGTCAGGTCTGGTATGGCGGTGCTATCCAATCACAGTATGGCGGTATTGGTCAGGTCTGGTATAGTGGTGTTATCCAATCACAGTATGGCGGTATTGGTCAGGTCTGGTATGGCGGTGCTATCCAATCACAGTATGGCGGTATTGGTCAGGTCTGGTATAGTGGTGTTATCCAATCACAGTATGGCGGTATTGGTCAGGTCTGGTATGACAGTGTTATCCAGTCACAGTATGGCGGTATTGGTCAGGTCTGGTGTGGCAGTGTTATCCAGTCACAGTATGGCGGTATTGGTCAGGTCTAGTGTGGCAGTGTTATCCAGTCAGAGTATAGCGGTATTGGTCAGGTCTGGTGTGGCGGTGTTACCCAGTCACAGTATGGCGGTATTTATCATGTCTGGTATGACAGTGTTATCCAGCAAAGTATGGCGGTATTGGTCAGGTCTGGTATGACAGTGTTACCCAGTCACAGTATGGCGGTATTGGTCAGGTCTGGTGTGGCAGTGTTACCCAGTCACAGTTTGGTATACCTGTTGTGCCCTGTATATACATGTACTGTATGGATGGAGTAGGGGGCCCTGTATATGCATGTAATGTATAGTTGGAGTAGGGGGTCTACCAGTTATTACTGTGGATGTTGTGAGACAGCTTTCCTAGCAACCATTGCTCCCTGTGAAAATGAAAGCAGTAATCCTATTGGTTGCTAAGGCTCCAACTGCCGTGTCTGCTGCAGCTAATTATATCACCTGTGTTTGCAGTGAGGAGATTTTCTTATTCATCTCTATGGGGCGCCTCTCTTTCCCCTCCTCCTCCCCTCCTGTACATCTGGCGGGGACGGGACCTGTGTGCCAAATTTGGGGTCAAACGGTTCAGGCGTTTGCAAGTCTATAACGGACAGACAGACAGAAGGACAGACAGACAGACATACTTTCATTTTTATGATATATATATATATATATATATATATATATATATACTTTTTTTTATAGTACATTTAATTGCAAAAGTATGTATTCGTTTTATTTAAGCTATTCAACAACAAAAATAACTTTATTAAAATGAAAAAGTGTTTTATTAATTTAACCCTTAGACGACCCTGGACGTAGGGTTACGTCATGGAAGTCTGTCCCCAGACGACCCATGACGTAACCTTACGTCCTGGGTGTTTTTCCCGCTATGAAGCGCGCTCCGGAGCGGAGCGCGCTTCATAGCAGGTGGGGGCCGGCTGCAATCAGCAGCCGGGACCTCACCGGTAATGACACGCTGCAGCGATCGCGCTACCGCGTGTCATTAACCCCTTAAACGCCGCGATCACGGCGCGACCGCAGCGTTTAAGTGTAAGTGACAGGGGGAGTCCCCTGTCACTTACCGATCGGGACCCCCGCAGTGTGACTGCGGGGGTCCCGATCATTGAAACGGACTGCCGGAGGTCCCTCACCTGCCTCCGTGCGGTCCGATCGGCGATCTGCTACACTGAGCCTGCACAGGCAGGCTCAATGAGCAGATCGCCGATAACACTGATCAATGCTATGCCTATGGCATAGCATTCATCAGTGTATACATCAAAGTAATGTATGTACAAGTCCCCCAAAGGGACTTCAAAAGTGTAAAAAAAAAAAAGTTCAAAACACTATTACACTACCCCAAAACCCCTCCCCCAATAAAAGTCTAAATCACCCCCCTTTCCCATTATATAAATAAAACATATAAAAATGAATAAATAGATAAACATATAATATACCGTAGCGTGCCTAATTGTCCGATCTATTAAAATATAACAAGCGTCATTGTGACCGGTAAACGGCGTACACGAAAAGAGGGGAAAAAGTGCGCAGATTACCCATTTTATGTTACATTATATATTAAAAAAAATCAATAAAAAGTGATCAAAACGTCCGATCTTCACAAATATGGTATTAATAAAAACTAGAGATCATGGCGGAAAAAATGACGCCCCATACAGCCCCATAGGTGAAAAAATAAAACCGTTATAAGCGTCACAATAGGCCCATTTTATTAATATTTAATTGCCAAAAAAAACGATTTCATAAAAAAATATATATATAACATTAGAGAATCTGTGTAACCTGCATATGGTTGTGTTCGGGCTGACCTATAGAATAATAGTATCATGTCGCTGTTACCATATAGTGCATTACGTAGACACAGGAACCCACCAAACGTTACCATATTGCACTCTTTCTTACGATTTCACCTATTTATATCTTCATAAATAATATATTTGGAATTCCATCATACATGTTATGGTAAAATGAAAGACGCCATTACACAGTACAACTATTCCTGTAAAAAACAAGCACTTACATGGCTTGTAGATAGAAAACTGAGAGTGCTAGAGCTCTTAGAAGGGGAGGAGGGAAAAACGAAAACACTAAGATCAAAATTTGCGCGGTCCACTGGGTCATTTTGGGCCTGGTCCTCAAAGGGTTAATATTAACTACCACAGGAAGCTGTATTAATGCCGGCAATTCCTATTGCCGGTAATACAGCTCAATGTACTAATTAATACTTTACTTTAATGCTTTACTTTACAGCAAATGTTTCTTCTAATGATGCTTTTTTTTTTATCACAATAGTAACATTGGAAAAAACATTTTGATTTTTATGTCCGCTTTAGCTGATTGGCTGAGCGGACATATAAAGAGACGGTCCCGTCACACTAAGCTTAGAAGAGAGAAAATAGGACACATCGGAGGGTAAGTAGAAAGCCCCCCCCCCTGCACTACAACCATCACAGCAAGGAAGAGGGGTCACTTAACCCCTTCCTTGCTGGTATGGGTGCAGTCTGACATCAGTCTGACCCCCCAAGGGGTTAAGTGGGGGCAGTTACTTAACCCCCTGGGGGCCAGACTGTTCAGTATGGCACCCAAAGGGTTAAGGGGCATGCAATGCATCCTCCTTTACCCCCTTGAGTGCCACACTGTAAGCAGCGATCTGTAAAGATGCTGCATACTGTAAGGTGCACAACACCGCTCACAATAATGGGTGTTGTGCTCATGTTTGTGTGTTTTTTTGTGTTTGTATGTTTTTTTCCCTCCCTTTTTATTTTCAGATATTGGTATCCTGTGGATTAAGGCGGATTCGATGGACTATGTCAAAAAACATACAAACACAAAAAAACATACAAACAGGAGCACAACACCCATCATTGTGAGCGGTGTTGTGCACCTTACAGTATGCAGCATATTTACAGATCGCTGCTTACAGTGTGGCCCCCAAGGGGTTAAGGAGGATGCGTTGCATCCCCCTTAATTCTTTGGGTGCCATACTGAACAATCTTGCCCCCAGGGGGTTAAGTAAGGGTCCCTGGGGGCACCCATACCAGCAAGGAAGGTATTAAGTGACTCCCATTCCTTGCTGGGAGGTTTTTAGTGCAGGGGGTGAGAGTTTTCTACTCACCCTTCAATGTGTTCTATCTTCTCACTTCTTTCTTTGCCGGTCCCCAGGACCGCCTCTTTATATGTCCGCTGAGCCAATCAGCCAATGTTTCTTCTAATGTTGCTACTGTGTTAAAAAAAAAAAAAAAATAGCATCATTAGAAGAAACATTTGCTGTTTTAATTAAAGCAAAATATTAATTAGTACATTAAGCTGTATTACCGGCAATAGGAATTGCTAACAATAATACAGCTTCCTGTAGTAGTTAATATTTAATTAATAAAACACCTTTTCATTCTAATAAAGCTATTTTTGTTGTTCAATAGCTTAAGACTAATACATACTTTTGCAATTGAATATAATATATATATATATATATATATATATATATATATATATATATATATATATATATATTCATACAGACGTAGCCAGGGTTAACTTGATCACAATGGCGCATTTAACTCGACACTCTAATTGCCTTAGCATAGCTCCCTGACACAATTGTTGAGTCAGGGATCATGTTAACCCTGGCTACATCTGTATATATATTATCTATATATTTATTTTTTTCGAATCGATCCGAACCCGAACGTTCGGCATTTGATTAGCTAGGGCTGCTGAACTTGGATAAAGCTCTAAGGTTGTCCGAAAAACATGGATACAGCCAATGATTATATCCATGTTTTCCACAAAGCCTTAGGGCCTTATCCAAGTTCAGCAGCCACTGCTAATCAAATGCTGAAAGTTCGGGTGCGGATCGACTCGAGCATGCTCAAGGTTTGCTCATCTCTATTCATAACCCTTCATCCTGTAACACAGGGGTAGGGAACCTTGGCTCTCCGGCTGTTGCAAAACTAAAACACCCAATATGTTCGGACAGCCAAAGCTAAAGCTTTGGCTGTCCATTGATGATGGGAGTTGTAGTTTTGCAACAGCTAAAGAGCCAAGGTTCCCTATCCCCGCTGTAACAGGAAGGGTGCAGTGTTTATTTCCACCTCACTGGTGAAACAAAGATTTTTGGAACAGTGCTCAGTAAAAACAAAAAATACACCTTAGTGTTTTAACTTTCACCAGTAGCCAAAGGAGAAAAAGCACCCCACAATTTTTATAATGCAACTCCTCCTGAGGAATAAACATCATGAACATTTGAAGCATTTAAATTAGTGATTTGCAAAGCAGTAGCTGACCTTTGCAAAGGTTCTAGAGTCAAGCCTTAACAAAAAGGGAAGAAAAAATAAAATAAAAACAAGTGACTTAATTTTGGAATTTTCAACAACCTTAAGGAATTTAAAGGAGTTATCCAGCGCCACAAAAACATGGCCACTTTCATCCAGAGACAGCCCCACTCTTGTCTCCAGCTTACAAGGTTTTGTTGCTCAGTTCCATTAATGTGAATAAAGCTTAAAGGGGTTATCCAGCGCTACAAAAACATGGCCACTTTCATTCAGAGACAACACAACTTGTCTCCAGTTAGGTGCGGTTTGCAGTTAAGCTCCATTCACTTCAATAAAAATGAGCAGCAAAACCCCACCCAAGCTGTAGACAAGCTGGTGTTGTCTTTGGAAGAAAGTGGCCATGTTTTTGTCTGACTGGATAATCCCTTTAATTACAAACCGTACCTGAACTGGAGACAAGAGTCGTGTTGCCTCTGAAAGAAAGTGGCCATGTTTTTGTAGCACTGGATAACCCCTTTAAGAGATGTAGCATTTACTTTGACCCTACAACTGTGTACCCACTATGATGAGACCAGTGTGGCAGTGCAAAAAGTTTTTGCACAAAAAAAAAATCACTTTATCATATATAAAAACATGCTACATGTGGTCCTAATATTTTGTCTAGAAGTATGACAGGGATAAGGACTCAATGCACTTTGAGGCTTAAAGTAGTGATTTGGACAGCGATGGCTGAAAGTTGTAAAGAAAAACACCCCAAAGGGACTCCCAATAAACTATACCCTTTAGGGTACAAACACATATACTCATTGGTATTTACAAGTGTTGTGAGTAGCAAAACGGATAAACAAAACAGGGACGTGACAAGGCGTTCCAACTTTAGAGATTTGGTGAGTGGGGGGGTGTTCCGGCTTCGAACCTTGCAGGATCTACAAAACTTACTGTAAAGTAAAAAGAAAAAAAACATACACAAAGAACAAACAACTAGTCAATAAGTTCAGGGTTTTAAGAAGGTTAATAGACTTCAGTTATGTTTAGAGCCATAGCTGTACTTTCTAATTGGTACCTCGCTGCATAAAATTCCTATGTCTCGACCCAGTAGGGCAAAGGTAAGGGCACCTAAATAGCTTAGTTTATGTTAATGGTTTGCGGCTCTGTAGTCCATCCATTTACTCTATAGTTCCCGGAACTGGGGTAACTTATGTGATTTACTAGCTACTGCTTGTTCCATAGTGTGGTTGTACTCGACCCCAGCTACAATTTCAGGAATGGTTGGAATTTGGGTGCTCTTCCAGTAGGTTGCAATTTTTATTCTCGTGGTTGTCAGCACATGCACTATAACGGAGGCTTCAAAATGGAGCAGGTTATCTAGGTTCAGATGTAGTAGTGCTACTTCTGGGCCCCAAGGGGGATCAAAAAGAAGAATCCTCTTCAACAGGGAGAGAATCTGATTCCATGAAGGCATGATTAGTTGGCATTGCCACCACACGTGCAGCATGGTACCCATTGATCCACCACAACGCCAGCATTTGTTAGAGCAGCTGGGGTATATTTTGAATAATCTATAAGGGGGTTAGATACCATCTGTATAATATTTTCCTGGTTGCTTCTATGTAATTCACACAATGGGATACCACTTTAATCAAAGTGAATGCATGGTACCACTGCTGCACGGTAGGGAAAACGCTCAATTCTTGTTCCCATTTTGCAATTACAGAAGGCATCTTGTCATCGTTAGATAACAAATAGTATGCTTTTGTAATTGCTTTGGTCATAAAATTAGAATTGTTAAAGTAATTTTCATATAAGGTTACTGGAGGAGTGGGTACCTGTGGAAGAGAGTTCACAAAATGACGTAATTGTAGAAATTTGTAAAAGTCTTTGTTTGACAAGCTAAATTTCCCTGCCAGTGTCGTAAAATTACATAATCCCTGAGGCTCCATCGCTTTTCCAAGGTCAAAGAACCCTTTTGCAATCCAATCTTCAAATTTAGTGTTAGGGATCTGTTGTTATATTACATGCATAGGCATCATAGGATATCTAGTGGGGAGCAGTCCTACTTTTATGGCAGGGTGGAGCCATAGTTGGGTGGCTGCCTTGATAGTGGGATAAGGGTAGGGAACAGCTTTCCCAGTGATGCGTAAACTCCATAGAAAATGCTTTAAGGAAGCTACTTTTAAAATATTCAATTCCATGATTACCCATCTTTTAGACTCATCATGGTGCCACCAGTATTTAAGTTGTTCTAAAAGGGCTGCTTGGTGGTATTTTTTTTAAAATCCGGGCAACCTAGCCCACTCTTCGCCATAGGTAAACACAAAGTGTTCATTGATACTCATTCTGCAGCTTCCATATAAATTTCATAAAAAGGCGTTGTAGAGATTTTATTCTGTGCATGGGGATAGGGATGGGAAGATTGCGGAAGAAGTACAATGCTTTGTTTTTTTTTTTCATTTTATAATGTGGGAAGATATGTAATGTGTTTGTGTTTTAGACAGATGAGATATAAGGAGTTCCCTCTGTTCCTACATTGAAGCGATCAATCCTACCCCAATGGCAAAAATCTACACCTCAGGTGTTCTTTCTGATAAAAGTAAACTTTTCTATTTAAAGGCAAATTATCTGAAGGTTTGTGGCTCAGGAAGGCAGATGTATATTTGTGGCCCAGTGAGGCAGGTGCATGTTTAAAAGCTATCTGATGTTACTGATGTCACAGCGACATTGGGCAGTTATTGGATGTTGCATGTGGGTATGATTTTTCCTGTTCACAAAACTCACAACATGCTGTGCGGAGTACCTAAAGTGGTAAGATTTCCACTTATTAGATTTAATTGGGTCAGGAATGCTCAAGTTTGTCTAAAAAGATTTGAGATGCTAAGATGCCATTCACTAACCTTAAAGGGGAACTCCAGGTAGAGGTAAAAAAAAAAAAAAAAACTTCTGCAGAAGCAAATAGAATTACTTACCTATCGATCCCATTTTTTTAAACTACAAAAATCAATTTATTTGGTGTGTGTGTGTGTGCTCTGTATTGTTTCCTGGTTGAGCAGTTGTACACAGTACTACAGGTTCCAGAATGTATTGCTTTCCCTCAGATGTTCATCACAGTCCCCAACCTTACCTATTCCCTGCCCAAAGCTGTTGCAGAACATCAAGGCTTTGTTCACACATTATTCCTATATAGACTAGTATGTAATGTAGTATGGAATGTAATTGGCTGCCATATACACACAAATCCTACAAATAAGGTCAGCTCAGAAACGATGTACCATTAATAGATTAATAATCAATTCACTTTATTAAACACATATTTATACAAAAAAAATCAGAAAAAAAACAATTCTTAAAAACTACAACATGACTTTGCAGAAATTCATAGGATGCACGATAAATCACAAACCACAGGTACTTGGATAGAATTTTACAGAAATATGTTTTATCTCTTTTGTCATAGAGAAGAGATTCAAAGCATCTTCTAACTCAACTGGAGACACTGAACTGGAAAAATGTCGATTTACTGGTATCTTTAGACGTAGCAGCATTGTACTCCAACATCCCCCATGATAGAGATATTAGAGCGGTAGGGAAGGTCTTGAAGGAAGATATTTTAAAGCCGGATACATAAAAGCACTTAATTTTGGAAAGTCTTGAATTTATTTTAAAACATATATATATATTTATTTTTTTTTTGAGGAAGATTTTATGTACAGCACCTTGGTACCGCAATGGGTGCGAAATGCGTACCGGTTTTTGCAAATATCTACATGGGGGTATTAAAGCAGGAGTTTTTTTTATAAAATAAATTTTATGAAAAATATAAAATTTAATGGGTGTTTTATTGATGACCTGTTTTTTATCTGGAGTGGGGCAAATAGGCAGGGACAATGGGCAAGGTCAGCATAGGGTTCACTGTCCGTGTCTTGTCAGACTGCCTTTTGCCATACCCGAAGCTGACAGTTATCTTTATTTATAAGTCTGAACACTTATTTAATTATTTATTTCTGCAGTAAAGCTTTTTTTTTTTTTTTTTGCAAATAATTATTAAATGTGCTCTATTGTGACTCTATTGTAACAGTTTTTGCATCCTAATTTTTGCATCCTAAAATATTACCACCACACCACTACCAGCACCACCACATACTGACTAACACCGCCACATACTGACTAACACCACCGCATACTGACTAACACCACAGCATACTGACTAACACCATCACCGCTGCTACTAAATAACATCCACTGTACACAGATCACCATGACCTCATCAAGTCATATAGAGGCTGACCCAGCCCTACAGAGCAGGTATATCAGGTGACCCACAGGGGACGTTTGCTCTGATCAGAGTTCTTCTCTTTTCATCTTCTTCTTTTTCTGACCTGGGCCGTTATGAGAACTTCTCCTAGCCACAAAACCACAGAATCTGCCAGACAAACATATTAGGCTCCTCACTCCATTAGGCACCACCCTCATCTCTATACATACTGCACACCTGTATTGGCCCCTTTGTGCCCTCATTTAGTGGGTAGGCTGACTCTATGTGAACCCCATTATAGTACATACCCCCCTCTGTGTGGTCCACTATAGTACATGCATCCCTCTGTACATGCCCTATTGTATACGCTCGCTCATGTATTCCCCCTTATAGATGGCCCTCAATGTTATCCCCCTTACATATGGCCCCCTTTGTGTTATCCCCCTTATACATTGCCCCCCTTGTGTTATCCCCCTTATAGATGGCCCCAATGGTTCCCCCTTATAGATTGCCCCCTCTGTGTTGTCCCCCATATAGATGGCCGCCATGTATCCCCCTTATAGATGACCCTCATGTATCCCCCTTATAGAAGCCCCTCCTGTTATCCCCCTTATAGATGCCCCTCCTGATATCCCCTTTATAGATGCCCCTCCGGTTATCCCCCTTATAGCTGCCCCCCATGTATCCCCCTTATAGATGCCCCCCCATGTATCCCACTTTTGTTGCTCCCCCCATGTATCCCCCTTATAGATGGCCCCCCATGTATCCCCTTATAGATTCCCCCCCACAAATCCCCCTTATAGATGGCGACCCCCCTGTGCAAAGCCGATGAGAGAGAAAAAAGAACACTCACTTGCAACTCGTTCCCCCGCCGTGTCTGTCTCTTGCAGGCTCGGTCCCCTAACCGTCTGACGTGCGGCTCCCGGATCTCCGGCACGGTCCTGTCCCCGGCAGCACACACACCAGTGACCTCTATGTGCGCTGGGGATGTTACTTCCGGCACAGAGGGCACTTGATATAGACGCTCCCTGCGCCGGAAGTACTTCCCCAGTGCACACAGAGCACACTGATGCGTGCTGCCGGGGACTTCACCAAGCCGGGAGCCGCACGTAAGCCGGGGGACCAGCCTCTTGTGACTGCAAGCAAAACACTGCTTGCGGTCACAAGAGGGAGGGGGGCAGTGTGGCTGTGTGTGTATACTGTATATGTATATATATATATATATATATATATATATATTTACACACACACTACCGTTCAAAAGTTTGGGGTCACCCAAACAATTTTGTGTTTTCCATGAAAAGTCACACTTATTAACCACCATACGTTGTGAATTGAATAGAGAAATAGAGTCAAGACATTGACAAGGTTAGAAATAATGATTTGTATTTGTAATAACATTGTTTTTACATCAAACTTTGCTTTTGTCAAAGAATCCACCTTTTGCAGCAATTACAGCATTGCACACCTTTGGCATTCTAGCTATTAATCTATTGAGGTAAGCTGGAGAAATTGCACCCCACGCTTCTAGAAGCAGCTCCCAGAAGTAGGATTGGTTGGATGGGCACTTCTGGTGTACCATACGGTCAAGTTGCTCCCACTAAAAGCTCAATGGGGTTCAGATCTGGTGACTGCACTGGCCACTCCATTACCGATAGAATACCAGCTGCCTGTTTCTGCTGTAAATAGTTCTTGCACAATTTGGAGGTGTGTTTAGGGTCATTGTCCTGTTGTAGGATGAAAATGGCTCCAATCAAGCGCTGTCCACTGGGTATGGCATGGCATTGCAAAATTGAGTTATAGCCTTCCTTATTCAGAATCCCTTTTACCCTGTACAAATCTCCCACCTTACCAGCACCAAAGCAACCCCAGACCATCACATTACCTCCACCATGCTTAACAGATGGCGTCAGGCATTCTTCCAGCATCTTTTCATTTGTTCTGCGTCTCTCAAACGTTCTTTTTTGTGATCCAAACACCTCAAACTTGGATTCATCCGTCCACAACACTTTTTTCCAGTCTTCCTCTGTCCAATGTATGTGTTGTTTTGCCCATCTTAATCTTTTTCTTTTATTGGCCAGTCTCAGATATGGCTTTTTCTTTGCCACTCTGCCCTGAAGCCCAAAATCCCACAGCCGTCTCTTCACTGTAGATGTTGACAATGATGTTTTGCGGGTACTATTTAATTAAGATGCCAGTTGGGGACCTGTGAGACATCTGTTTCTCAAACTAGAGACTCTATTGTGCTTATCTTCTTGCTTATTTGTGCAACGTGGCCTCCCACTTCTTTTTCTACTCTGGTTAGAGCCTGTTTGTGCTGTCCTCTGAAGGTAGTAGTACACACCGTTGTAGGAAATCTTAAATTTTTTAGCAATTTCTCGCATTGAATAGCCTTCATTTCTAAGAACAAGAATAGACTGTCAAGTTTCAGATGAAAGTTCTCTTTTTCTGGCCATTTTGAGCGTTTAATTGACCCCACAAATGTGATGCTCCAGAAACACAATCTGCTCAAAGGAAGGTCAGTTTTGTAGCTTCTGTAACGAGCTAGACTGTTTTCAGATGTGTTAACATGATTGCACAAGGGTTTTCTAATCATCAATTAGCCTTCTGAGCCAATGAGCAAACACATTGTACCATTAGAACACTGGAGTGATAGTTGCTGGAAATGGGCCTCTATACACCTATCTAGATATTGCACCAAAAACCAGACATTTGCAGCTAGAATAGTCATTTACCACATTAGCAATGTATAGAGTTTATTTGTTTAAAGTTAGGACCAGTTAAAAGTTATCTTCATTGAAAAGTACAGTGCTTTTCCTTCAAAAATAAGGACATTTTAATGTGACCCCAAACTTTTGAACGGTATTGTGTGTATATATATATATATATATATATATATATATATATATATATATATATATATATATAAAGTCAGCAACCCTGGCGTTTTTTCTCAATTTGTGTTTAAGCTGGTAAATATTTTATTTGTATGTTCACACAACGTCAAAAATAGAGAAAAAGCGTCCGCTTTTGCAATTTAAAATAACGCCCATTTTTGCCGCCATTTAACTGACTGCAATGGCAGTGCATTGAAATCAATAAAAGCACGGATGTCCAATGCACACAGAGTATTGAATAACGGACGCTTTTACCACGGACGTCAAAATAATGAACATGATCATTATTTTTGGACGTCTTTTCAAGCAGCGGACGTTTTTTGTTAGTTCTTCGCACAGTTTTTCTTTTTATACCATTCTTTCTCAGTTTTTACTATTGAATTCAATGGACTTTTCAATTAAGACACACCCAAAGGCCAATTGGTATCCCAAACTAGAATAATGTACCAACAGCCGTCATATCACTAGGGGAAGGCTAGACAGCTAAATGACGTCCATTATTTTAGAATCAAAATAACTGACATCATCTTAAATGGAGCTCAAAAGATGTTGTGTGAACATTGGTTTTTACAGGCAACTGAGCCTGGACTTTGGTCTACCTAAATTTCCTACAATCACAGTTTTTTATTTTAATATTATTTTTACAGAGAAGTATGCATCTAGAAGCATTTTAACTAGTGATCCTAGAATATAGACAAATTTTCAGCAAGTGAGTTTACTAATTCTTTTACATACTTTATTGATTTTTCTAAGAAATATATGAAATATTCAAATATTTTACAAAGTACAGAAATAGCATTCAATATAACAGCCCAGAAAATGTGTCATTGTTAAAAATAAGTCAAATTGTTAAATAATGCACAAAGTTTAACAGTTTCATGCCCACCTGATGTACTGTAGAAATAATAAACACTTTCTGTTCTGATATGTTGCGTTTTTTTTCCCACTGCTTAATTTCCCTGGAGACTGTATGAATGCATTCCAGCATGCCCTAGATTACATGCTGTATGTCCTTATCACAGGCCTGATAAATTGACCACAGTGATCCTGAGAGACTGTTCTACTTTAAAGTCTTAGTTATACAACAATAGAGTCTATTCAATTTAGCATATGTTCATTTCATTAAAAAACAACCTTTCTATAATACTTAACAGGTTACACTTTAATATGTGTAAATCATTGCCTTGTAGAGAAAGACAAAAATTATCTGTTTCCTCTGCTGGGGATTTTTCATTGGATTTCTTTCACAACCTATTGACCTATTTACCACAGATAAATAACTTAGGAGAAAACTAAAAGTAAACACCATACAATTGTATAGTTGAGGTTACAATTGTAAGGCTGCATTTTTTTAATCATCTGAACAATTTGGAATGTATAAATGCAATGAGTGCATTTAACCCCTTCAAGACCTAGCTAATTTGCATTTTTGTGCTTTATTTTTTTCCTCTCCACGTTTAAAAGGTCATAGCATTTGCATTCTTTTTACCTACATACCCACATGAGCCCTTATTTTTTGTGACACCAATTGCACTTTGCAATGGAAGACATAATTTTTCCATAAAGTATGCTGTGAAACCAGAAAAAAATTATTTGTGCACTGAAATTGTGTGTGTGTGTGTGTGTGTGTGTGTGTGTGTGTGTGTGTGTGTGTGTTTGTGTGTGTAATTTTTGGGCTTTCGTGTTTGTAAACCAGACTAACCTCACACAACTGAACCTCATACTCTCTTTTTTACCCCTCTTCTCAGGTGGCGACAGCAACACCCACCACCACCACCCTTTGTCTCCCTTCTGTTACCTGTCTTGTGTCTGTCGTTTTGTTCTCTTTACTAGTTTGTTCACTCCACCGATAATGTCCATCATATGGGTACCTACATAAGTGCATTGGTGTTCCCTCTGGGATGTTTCCCCCGAGGGGCAAGCAGTCCACCTAGACAGCTCAGTAATATACTATTTCTTTTTATATAACCACCTATAACAAATTCCATACCATTATACCATGGACGGTGAGCCTTACATTTTTTCACCCTGTTGGTGTATTTGTTTTACTATCATAACTTCATTGTATTTTATCAGTTGCTTCTCTCCGATTTTGTATGTATAAGCTTAAAAAAACTTTAAATAATTATTATTTTTTTTTTAAAGTTGCATATGCGCAATCAAGGTACCGATTGAAAGAACACATCATGGCGCAAAAAAATGACACCTAACAGTCCCATAGACAAAAGGATAAAATCGTTATAAGCCTGGGAATGGAGCGATTTTAAGGAACATATTTCTGTTAACAATGGTTTAAATTTTTTACAAGCCATGAGATAAAAGAAAAGTTATACATGTTACATATCGTTGTAATCGTAACGACTTTAGGAACATATATTACAAGTCAGTTTTACCAAGGCGACCAGCGTAAAAACAAATACCCCCAAATAAACAAAATGCTTTTTTTCTTTAAATTTCACCACACATTTTGTTTTTTTCTGTATTTGCAGTGTTTTTTATGAAAACATTCAGCCTTTCATTACAAAGTAAAATTAGTGGCGCAAAAAAATAAGGGCTCATGTGGGGTTCTAGGTGAAAAAATGTAACTGCCATGGTGTTTTAAGCATAAGGAGGAAAAAAACGGAAGTGCAAAAACTGTGAAATTAGCTCTGTCTTTAGGGGTTTAAAAATCTCAATTCTTACCATATTTATAATCTACTATATGTCCCGGAGGAAGTGTTGTTTCATTTACATTAAGAAACAAAGCTGTCTTCTGACTTCTCTGTCCATGTCAGGAACTGTCCAGAGCAGTAGCAAATCCTCATAAAAAACCTCTCCTGCTCTGAATGTAAATAAAACAACACTTCCTGCAGGACATCTAGTAACTTGTTAGTATGGGAAGACTTGAGATTTTTAAATAGGAGTAAATTACAAATCTATATAACTTTCTGACACCAGATGAAATGAAAGAATTTTTTTTTTCCCCCGCTGGAAAACCCCTTTAACAATGATACAATTATGAGAGAAAAATAAATAAAGACCTCTACTTCATTTCCATCAGGGGATTTAAACCAGAGAATGAACTGCTGTCAGGTCTGTAGATAGATGAATTACCCCTAGACCACAGCTCCAACACATGTGGGATAAGAAATTCGACTATAACTGAGTGTTTCTTTCAGACATAAACTGCCTACTGAGGACTGATCTGCAATCAGAGACACTGGCTGACAGCTGAGCGAGCAGGAGGCCGGGCAGCATTGAATATTCATTAAGAAGTGGAAGGAGGAAGGAGTGGTGTAGTTTGGTGGTGAGTGTGGGACAAACAACTCCTCTTTGCCTCTTCATTGCAGTAGATGTGAGATTGTACATAATCCAATGCACGGAAAATTACCAAAAGGCACCATGCTCACTAGGGGGACTTCCAGCTACAGGACACTGCCACACCTTATCAAAATGTGTGAAACATAAACTAGTGTAAACTGCCAACAGCAATCAATCACTGTTCATTTATAAGATCAGGTCAAAAAAAAAAAAAAAACTAAGCCATGATTGGTTGATATGGGTAGTTTACACCAGTTTCTGTTTTACATACTTTGATTAATCCGTGCTGATGTGTTTCATACAACAGAAAAGTCAAGAACAGTTTATACTAACCCCTTCTGCACTGAATAGTAAATAAAGGGTTTATAGCTAAATATTTTTAACTTTGTGTTTAGAAAGGTGCAGAATACAAAAAGACACATAACTTCCTGAGCTATGCTTGCAATGCACCACACTTTTGTAGCTGTGCTCAGCGTGACTGATCTAATCCAGTCAAGCTGGACATGGCTGTAGGGCAATATTTGGAAAACCTTTTTGAAGAAATATTATCAGCTGTAGTTCCAAACTGCTGACACTGTTATATAGCTTTCAAAGATACACGTTACCGCCTTTGCTTCCCAAACATAGAAAAATACTTTTTTTTCTATAGTACAAAGAGTCAAAAAGGCTTTCCTGGGCTCCTGAAGTGCAGCAAGCTCTAATACCTCCTTATTTTCACCTCCCATACCTGAACTTGCTTGAGGCTCAGATTTCAGATGAAAGTCAAAAGGTAAGGGGGGGAGAAGAAGCATTCCAGCTTGCACCTTTATGGGAGCTTGGAAAAGCCTTGTGTTTCCTGCATGATCAAACAATATGATATTACAAATCAAAGCTAGAACACAAGATGCAGCATATACTAGAGGGTGGCAGCTTGCATAACCTTCCAGGACTTAATAGCATGATATTTCATATAGTGGCATACTCACTACACTAATATTTTAAAAACGGACCCTTATTCACTTCAACTGTTGATTAATATTTCTGAGATGCCTTGAATCCACCCCCACCACCCTTCCTCAGTCAAAACCACAATGTCTAAATTGGATTAAGATCAAGACTCTAAATGGGCCATTTAGAAACACAAATCTTCTCTTTTAACTATTCTATTTGATGTACCTGTTTGCTTTGGGCCATTGTCATATTTCATCACTCAACCACTCTCTTTAGCTTGAGTATGCAAATTGTTGTCCTTACATTCTCTTGTGAAATGTTTTCGGTGATCACAAGACATTCAGATTTTAACAGGTTGTCCACTGGTAGGTAGAATAACTGTCCAGAATTTTCTTCCTTTACAGACATTTTGTCTAATGATTGCTTATGAAAGTTCCATAAGAGGACTTTAAAGGTGTACCAAAAATTTATATACATTAAAAAAAGCACCAGAATTTTTTGTCACATGACATCTCAGATAAAATTGAATAACAAGTTATCATAAAGTCCCATCTGTACCCTACTGATAAAATTAAAAACTACATATCATGGTACAAAACAATTTCCCCCTAAACAGGTCTGTAGGTTTAAGGGAAAAAAATATATATTTTACTTTATCTCTTGGTTTGGATCCAGGGATCCCATATCTTTTGAACAATGTCTCATCTTTTAGCATAATAAAGCAATTCAATTTTAATTTAATATTATTAGTCACTCTGTTTTCAAACTTTTTAATCATTTAAATCCTTAGCTATCTGTTTTCAAGATATGATTAGTCTGGTGGACAGTGTCCCTGAGGTGGGACTTCTTGCCTGTGTAACCCACCCACCTTTGATCATCTCTAGTTATAACTCTAGCTCTACAGCCCAGCATACAATTAGCCTTCCTTTCAGCCTGGTTGCACTATTGACTAATTTTAAGGCTGTCAGAAATCTCTACTGCTGAGTGACATTTCTAGTGACTTTTTGTCTCACTAGGCTGAAGAGATGGTTTTTCCAGTCACTTTTAAAGGTCTTGATAGTGGGTTACAGTTGGATATGCTTAGATAGGGAGTTCCAGTGTATAGGGAAACACAGGAAAAATCTTTGAGACAATTGTGGTTGAGGGGAGAACACTGGTGGAGGGAGTGCTTGTTTGCATGTCTTGAAGTCTAATTTAGAGTATGTTTGCTGTGAGCACTGCTCTGTTGTTGTTGTCTGTTGTTACAAAACACTTTATACTATACATTGAAAACACATGGTGGAGAAAACACATATTATCTATTGCATCCAGTGGCGTAGCTACCGTGGTCGTGGCGGTGGCCGCCACGACCGGGCCCGCCACGAAGGGGGGCCCGCGAGGCCCTCCCAATCAATCACTCTTGTGACCGCAAGCATTGTTTTGCTTGCGGTCACAAGGGTCCGGCTCCGTCTTCCCCTGGCTACTGCACGGCTGCCGGGGGTGTCGCGTCTTATCCCCGGCAGCCGCGCATCCCAGAGTTCCCTGCACGCCTTGGGCCCTAACTTTCGGTTCCGGCGCGCAGGGAGCTCTGGGATGCGCGCGCTGCCGGGGATAAGACGCGACACCCCCGGCAGCCGCGCAGCAGCCGGGGACAGACCAGGAGAAGTGAGGATTAACGTGGGAGTGCGTTTTCAGGTGAGTTATGTTTTGTTTTTTGTTTTGTTTTGTATCAGCCTGCAGGGTTTGGGGGAAAGAGGGGGGCATCTATGACGGTGATGGAAGTAGGGGGGTATCTATGAGGGTGGGGGGAAAAGAGGAGCCATCTATGAGGGTGGAGGGAAAATAGGGGCCATCTATGAGGGTGGGGGGGGGAAGAGGGGGCCATCTATGAGGGGGGGAGAGGGGGCCATCTATGAGGGTGGGGGGGAAAGAGGGGGCCATCTATGAGGGTGGGGGGGAAGAGGGGGCCATCTATGAGGGTGGGGGGGGAGAGGGGGCCATCTATGAGGGTGGGGGGAAGAGGGGGCCATCTATGAGGGTGGGGGGGAAGAGGGGGCCATCTATGAGGGTGGGGGGGGAGAGGGGCCATCTATGAGGGTGGGATGTGGAAAAGAGGGGGCCATCTATGAGGGGGGGGCAGAGAGGGGGCCATCTATGAGGGGGGGGGGAGGGCCATCTATGAGGGTGGGGGGGAAGAGGGGGCCATCTATGAGGGTGGGGGAAAGAGGGACCATCTATAAGGGAGGGGGGGAAGGGGACCATCTATAAGGGAAGGGGGGGAAGGGGACCATCTATAAGGGAAGGGGGGGAAGGGGACCATCTATAAGGGAAGGGGGGGAGGGGACCATCTATAAGGGGGGGAAGGGGACCATCTATAAGGGAGGGAGGGGGACCATCTATAAGGGAGGGGGGGAGGGGACCATCTATAAGGGAGGGGGGGGAGGGGACCATCTATAAGGGAGGGGGGGAGAGGGGGCCATCCATAAGGGAGGGTGAGGAGAGAGGGGGCCATCTATAAGGGAGGGGGGAGAGGAAACCATCTATAAGGGAGGGAGTAAAGGGGGCCATCTATAAGGGAGGGGGTAGAGGGGGCAATCTATATGGTGGGGGGAGAGGAGGCCATCTATAAGGGAGGGTGGGGGGAGAGGGGGCCATCTATAAGGAGGGCAACATGGCGGGAGAGGGGCCATCTATTTGGGGGGGCAACATAGGGGGAGAGGGAATACACAGAGGGGGGGATATATTATTAGGGGGTCACATAGAGTCAGGGCTACCCACTAAATGAGGGTGTAAAGGGGCCAATACAGATGTGCAGTGTGTATAGGGATGAGGATGGTGCCAGAGTGAGGAGACTAATATGTCTGTCTGGCAGATTCTGTGGATTCGTGGCTCGGAGAAGTTCTCATAACGGCCCAGGACGGATGGAGAAGAATATGAAGGAAAGGAAAGAACTCCGATCAGAGATGATGTCCCATGTGAGTCACCTGATATAACTGCACTGTAATGTACATGGTGTATAGAATCTGTGTAGAGCTGGGGCCACCTCTATATGACTGGATGAGGTGATTTAGTATACTGGATTTGGTCAGTAACAATATGGTGGTGATGGTAGTGGTTGTGGTGTGGCAGTAATGTTTCCTTCCTATATACTGGTATTACTGGTAATATTGGTCTCAGTATACAGGATTTGGTCGGTAACAGTATGGCGGTAATATGTACGGTGATAATACTTTCTCTTCCAATATGCTGGTGTTATCGGTAATATCTGTCTAAGTGTGTGTGTGTGTGTGTGTGTGTGTGTGTGTGTGTGTATATATATATTGTGACAGGACCAGGAGCAAAGTAGTGGATGGAATGTATGTTTCACCTAGGTTCCTGTCATATGTGTGTTAAATAAGCAGGCAGGGAGTAAGGATAGCAAGGAGAATATGTTTCCTTGCTATAGGTTTTGTCAAAGACTAGAAAATAGGGCCTGGCTGCTTTGGAGTAGGGGAGAGATGGGTGGGCTCCTACTCCACTTGGCCACTCCAGGTATTGGGAGTGACTCTGGTTACTCAGGTGCAAGCCTGTGTGTGCTATAACAGGGCAGACAGCACAGAAGTTGATGGCTCTCTCTGCTCCTGGGTAAAACTTAATTTTAAGTAACAAAGTGCTGCATGTTTTGTTTGAGAGCTGTGCAGTAGGCTTAGCTCTGGTTAGTGAGTTGATAACTGTTTAGTTAGTCGCCAGACGGCGTAGGTTTTCTTTTGTATTATTGTTTCTTTTATCTGCTGCAAAGAAAAATAAAACTGGTTGCGGCCAGTTGCACCTTACTTGCTGGTGTGGACTGTGTTTTGCGCCAAAAAGCGCCCATCTAACCCAGGAGATGGTGATCCCATGAGCTAATCCCCTCACAAATGGTGGAGGATGCGGGCACAAAAAGTGAACAAGTTGCATGTCGTGGGTAAAGTCTGCTGCTGTAGCAAAACCAAAGACTGCAGATATGGATGAAGTGGTGAAGCAACTGATCCAGGCTAACATTCAGCTGCAGAAAGCCAATGCTAACCAGCAAGAAACCAATCGCTTGCTCATAGAGTCTACGCAAACTGCCTTCAGAGAGCAAAAAGCAATTAATGCTAATCTGGTGGAGCAAATGAAACTGCTGGCGGAAAGGCCTCATGTTCAGACCGAGTCTGTATCTGCTGCAAGGAGAGTGCAAGCCTCTCTGCAGAAAATGACTACAGAGGACGATGTGGAGGCGTTCCTGGTCATCTTTGAAAGAGCTGCTGAAAGAGAGAAACTTCCAGTGGACCAATGGGCGGACACAGTTGCTCCTTTTCTGAGTGGAGAACCTCAGAAAGCCTTCTTTGATTTGGGTGAGCAAGATGCAAGACTTTATCATAAACTGAAAGCAGAAATTCTTTCTCGCTTAGGTGTTACACCTGCTGTCAGAGCCCAGCGGGTACATACCTGGACTTTCCAGCTGGATAAACCCGTGAGGTCACAAATGTATGACCTAATCCACCTGGCTAAAAAGTGGCTGCAACCCGAGGTCTCCACGGCAGCCCAGGTGGTTGAAAGAGTGGTCCTGGATCGATTTGTCCGAGCCCTGCCGGTCCGTATACAGCGCTGTGTGGGACAAGCGAAGTCCAGTGATGCGGATCACCTGGTCGCACTTGTGGAGCGGTACCTGAACACAGAGGAACATCTCCAGAGCCCCTCACCTACACGGCCGACCCCAAGGAACCAGAAGACCTCTGAACCTGGTAAGACTGTTCCTAATTATAAGGGGGTAAAGGAGGCCCATAAAGGAGGGGTGGGGACAGACTTTGTGGCCAGACATCTTAGGCCAGTTAGCCCTAAACATCCTCAGACTTTCAAGAACATTATTTGCTGGCATTGTCAAGGGCTGGGACATGTAGCTGCCAATTGTCCTCTTGTGGATGAGCCTATGGAGTGTGATAGTGGGCGGAGAAAGTCACTGTTTGCTAGACCTGCCTACTCTGCCTTGCTCTCACAAAATACAGAGCGACAATCTTGTAGCCTGGTCGTGGAAGGACATTCCATGGAAGCTCTGTTGGACTCCGGCAGCCTGGTGACCCTTGTCCACGCCAGTTTGGTTGACACCAGAAAGTGGCAAAGCAGACATATGGGGGTCATCTGCATACATGGGGACACAAAAGACTATCCCACTGCTGTTGTTTCCTTTGAAACTCCATGTGGAAACATCACCCATGAGGTTGGGGTTGTAAAGACTTTAATGCACAAGGTCATTGTGGGATGTGATTTTCCATTTTTTTGGCAGTTGTGGGAAATGCTTGATAAATGTTTATCTGTGTCTGCTGTAGACCCTGCCCCACTAGCTGATGCTAACAATGTGCAAACAGTAGGGGTGACCCTGAGTGAGACCAATAATTTCCCTTTAGAGGTTTTTGCAGGAGATGTCGCAGTAGATGCTCCTGAAATTGGTCTCCCTGACTTGCCGGTCTCCAGTGATAATTTTGGGACCGCTCAACTCAGGGACCCTACGTTATCCCATGCATGGGAAAGTGCAAAAGTTATTAATGGGGTGCCCCAAGAACCTGGGGCTAAGAAAAGGTTTCCACATTTTGCTGTAGAAAATGATCTCCTCTACAGAGTAAATGAGGTGTCTGGACAAGCTCTGGAACAACTAGTAGTCCCTAAATCTCATCCCCAGAAAGTGATGGATTTAGCCCACACACATGTACTAGGGGGACACTTGGCCTATGATAAAACAAAAGACAGGGTGTTGCAAAGGTTTTATTGGCCAGGGGTACATAAAGAGGTAAAAGAGTACTGTGACTCGTGCCCAAAGTGCCAGTTACATAACCCTGTACCGTCCTTTAGAAGTCCCTTGGTGCCTCTCCCCATTATTGAGACCCCCTTTGAGAGAATTGCAATGGATCTGGTGGGACCTCTTGTTAAGTCCGCTAGAGGTCACCAGCATATCTTGGTTGTCCTCGATTACGCAACCCGTTATCCAGAAGCAATCCCTCTAAGGAAACCCACAGCTAAAGCCATCGCAAGGGAGTTATTCCATATGTTTACCAGGGTCGGGATACCAAAGGAGATACTTACTGATCAGGGGACGCCATTCATGTCCAAAGTCACAAAGGAGTTGTGCAAACTGTTGAAAATAACTCAGTTGCGTACTTCAGTTTACCATCCACAGACAGATGGCTTAGTGGAGAGGTTAAATAAAACTCTCAAGGGGATGCTTAGAAAAGTGGTGGCACAGGATGGGAGGGACTAGGATTGCCTCTTGCCTTATCTCATGTTTGCGGTACGGGAGGTACCCCAAGCATCCACAGGTTTCCCCCCTTTTGAGTTAGGGTATGGTCGACACCCCCGAGGTCTCCTGGATATAGCGAGAGAAACCTGGGAACAAGAGGCTACACCATACACAAGTGTTATCGAGCACATCACACAAATGAAGGATAGAATTGAGAAAGGTATGCCTATTGTTAAAGATCACTTACAGCAGGCCCAAGAGAGTCAGTCCAGGGTTTACAATAGGTCTGCAAAGCCAAGAAACTTCAACCCAGGTGACAGAGTACTGGTCCTTGTCCCTACCGTGGAAAGTAAGTTCTTGGCTAAATGGCAGGGCCCATATGAAGTGGTGGAAAAGGTTGGAGCAGTCAACTACCGAGTTCATCAGCCAGGTAAACATAAACCATTCCAGATTTACCACGTAAATTTAATTAAACCATGGAAAGATCGGGAGGTATTGTTAGCAGACAGTACATGTAAAATAGATTGTGTGGCGAGGTAACAAAGGTAAGGATTGCAGAAACGTTGTCAGTATCCCAAATTCAGGAAGTAAAGGAATTTGTACAGGAAAATAGGGATGTGTTCTCTGATCTACCAGGGCGGACCAATGTGATCAAACATGATGTCATTACAGAACCAGGGGTCAGAGTAAAACAAAAGCCATACAGAGTACCTGAGGCCAAGCGTGAGGCAATTGCAAAGGAGGTGCAGATGATGCTAAAGTTGGGGGTCATAGAGGAGTCTCATAGTGACTGGTCTAGTCCTATAGTCCTAATCCCAAAACCTGATGGCACGTTGAGATTTTGTAACGACTTTAGAAAGTTGAATGCTGTGTCAAAGTTTGACGCTTATCCAATGCCTCGAGTGGATGAGCTAATTGATAGACTTGGTAACTCTAGGTACTTCACTACATTAGACCTTACAAAGGATTACTGGCAGGTGCCACTGACAGAGGAGGCAAAAGAAAATACAGCCTTTAGTGTTCCTGAAGGCCATTATCAGTATGTGGTCCTTCCATTTGGTTTACATGGAGCCCCAGCCACATTCCAAAGGTTGATGGACAGAATTTTAAGATCACATCGCAAATATGCAGCAGCCTATCTGGATGATGTGATCATACATAGTCCTGATTGGGAGAGTCATTTAGCCAAGGTTCAAGTGGTTCTGAACTCCATTAGGGAAGCAGGTTTGACAGCAAACCCAAAAAAGTGTGCCATAGGACAGGAAGAGGCCAAATACCTTGGGTACACAATTGGGCAAGGTATTATCAAGCCTCAAATAAATAAAATTGAGGCTATTCAGAATTGGCCCAAGCCTTTAAACAAAAAACAAGTCAGGGCATTCCTTGGTTTAACTGGGTACTACAGGCGTTTTATTGAAAATTTTGCCAGCATTGCAGCCGACCATGAGAAAAGGTACTCCATTGTCGAAAAAGAGTGTCTGGCAATAAAGTGGGCATTAGAAGCCCTCAGGTATTATCTGCTTGGGAGAACATTTAAACTTGTCACTGACCACGCCCCTCTGAAATGGATGTGTGTAAACCGGGAGAAAAACAGGCGAGTAACCCGCTGGTTTATGTCATTACAGGACTACAGCTGGGTCACAGTGGAGCATAGACCCGGGCGCCAGTTGGGTAATGCCGATGCCCTATCTAGGGTGTACTGTTTAAGGGCACAGAGTGTTCCGTCCCCAAGGTTGAAACAGGGGGGGAGGATATGTGACAGGACCAGGGGCAAAGTAGTGGATGGAATGTATGTTTCACCTAGGTTCCTGTTATATGTGTGTTAAATAAGCAGGCAGGGAGTAAGGACTAGAAAATAGGGCCTGGCTGCTTTGGAGTAGGGGAGAGATGGGTGGGCTCCTACTCCATTTGGCCACTCCAGGTATTGGGAGTGACTCTGGTTACTCAGGTGCAAGCCTGTGTGTGCTATAACAGGGCAGACAGCACAGAAGTTGATGGCTCTCTCTGCTCCTGGGTAAAACTTCATTGTAAGTAACAAAGTGCTGCATGTTTTGTTTGAGAGCTGTGCAGTAGGCTCAGCTCTGGTTAGTGAGTTGATAACTGTTTAGTTAGTCGCCAGACGGCGTAGGTTTTCTTTTGTATTATTGTTTCTTTTATCTGCTGCAAAGAAAAATAAAACTGGTTGCGGCCAGTTGCACCTTACTTGCTGGTGTGGACTGTGTTTTGTGCCAAAAAGCGCCCATCTAACCCAGGAGATGGTGATCCCATGAGCTAATCCCCTCACAATATATATATATATATATATATATATATATATATATATATATACACCAATAGCATCACTTGGTCGTGAAAGTGTGTGTGTGTGTGTGTGTGTGTGGGGGGGGGGGGACATTAGCTTTGCCTCTGATTGCATCCATACTTCCACTCACTTATGTGAAGTTGTACGAGAATTGCACATTTCAATGTAAAAAATATATGTGTTTTATTAAGGAATAGAATATGCCTAATTGATGTCAATGAGTCTTAATATGAGGCATTGTTGCTACAGCACATCACTATAAAACACTACTGTTATACGTCTAGTCCCCAAAGTAAAAATAACTTATCAGCCGATGGTCATTTTCTATTAATCATAAATGTGAGTCTAGAGGCAAGTTAAACTCATTACCTTGTGTCCAAAAGTCTTCAGAAATATGTTAGCCGATGGCAGATTCTAATCCTTTCAGCATGCTTTTTTTATTACTTTGAAAAGTTATAGAGTCATTCTTACGTAAAAGCTGGAAAGAAAATAAAATAAATATAAACAGTCAAACACACACCTGAAGTAAATATCTTGTATTTTTTTTTTACTTACTATTTTCAGTAACATAAAACAAGAAAGGCTTGCTACTGTATTAGCCAGTTGGAAAAAAAAAAAGTTTATTGCTTTTAGAGAAAGACAAACTGTCAGTCTTGCAGATATTATTAATGTCTAACAACAACAAAAATATGATGTTACATGAGCTTTCAAAATAACTAAGGTCTGTTCATCAGGCATGTGTGGAAGAAAATGCATTGTGGTAAACAGTAATTAAAAGAAATAAACCCATCAGCCTGCTGATAGCAAACTCAATTGTTGCTTTGTATGCCTGTAGTTTCACACAATATGAGTAAGAAGTTTTCCCATTGTGTACAATACACCACTTATATGTGATATAAGTTATATGTGAGAGATATTATCCTATTATATGGCATGGTTGTATTCTTATCTGGCTAATTAATGATTTCTGGAAATGAGACCCTAGGTTGTGGCTGAGCATAAGAATCAGAGACCTAAACACTTTGTGAATACTATACATATATGAACTTTTATTAGATAGATCACCAATTTGTGCTGTCTCTACTTTTGTTATAGGGCATTTGGGTTTTCACACAAATTACACACACAGATAACAGTTTTTTTTAAATCATATTTTATATTACCAAGCCAAAGTTCAACTTAAGTAGCATTTACCCTCAGAGACCTTGCTATATAAAAGGTTGGGTTTGGGGCAATATGACAATAAAATTATAAATTTTTTTAGCAGTTAATAAGTCAAAATTCAATAGGAATAGAATAGGGAATTTATTAAAAAGCTAAAATGCCTTTTTTAGGCGCAGATGGGCCCGATCAGTGTAAAAATATTGGCAAATGGTCTATTTGCAAATATTTTATTCGCATCGGGCTGATCTGCGCCTCCTGCACCAGTGGAGCGGAGAGGATGTGTTGCGAGGGGTGCGGCAGCATGCTGAGGGGGCACAGCCTCTGTGTGCACCGCATTTATAATTTTTCCAGTGGAAAAATGCTAGTGAAATCTACGCCAGCTCAGAGCTAGCATAGGTTTCATTTTATTTGTACTGGCGGGCTGCGTGCACTCGAGATTTATGTAGACGCAATGCGTCTCTACATAAATCCTCTAGGCTCCGGAGCTGCGGGAGCATTTCTAAGCCTGGGGGAAAAACGCCGGACTTAATAAATGTCCCCCTATGTGCTTAGCAATTACTTTGATATCAGCCAATCATTAACTGCATATTTTGAATGCTGAGGGGAATACATTGATCCAATATGCTTTTAGTTCATACAATTATTGTACCTCCACTTATATACAGTCTGCTCTGATGCAATACACGTGCCACTAGTGGCTGCTGCATACACCAAAATATTTGATTAGAACTTTATCATTAGTCACTATGTGATACATCAATAAGTGGTGGTGTGTATTTTTATCCATCATAACTACATTAATGGCGTCCATATCCATCCAATGCATAGTTTGCTGGGTTGGGATTTCTATCTTTTAGTGTTATGTGAGGCAAAAGATACTATATTATGCAATGTGTATATGCTTAATTTAGCAATTACTTCATTGTACAGATTAATCCATAATGTTTGGTATGTTGTCCCATTAAATTTGAGCTGTGCTATGAGTCATCTCAATAAAGATGGACGTTATTATTGCTTGAAACATGCACATTACACCTGTGATGATTCAGCGGACATCTATACTAAGGGCGGAATATGTGTATAACCTATTGGGCAGTAGTGCATTGGAGAGGAGTGCATTTGCACTTACAAGGGCACACGCCACGACCAGCTTTGTAGATGATACACTTGCCACATATTTGGGTATTGTCCAGCACCTAAGTTATCACCAGACCTCTTAGTAAACCTGGTTGGGTGAATGGAGGTGGGGCTTGATTCAAGGCCTAATAAATGTCCCCCATGGTACATTTCATATGTCATGCTTTCATATATTCATGCATCCAGAAAGTAGAAAAATGATTTTATTCTACAGTAAAATTATGTTCTGGACGCATAAATAGAATATGGCATATATGAAAGGTACTAAAAGCTATTTAACAGTGTCAGCAGTTTGAATGGCATCTGACAGATTCCCTTTACTGGAACAACAAGGGAGTGAGATGATCTTGCACTGTAAAAGAGAAGCCACCAGAACTGAGTGAAGGAATGTCACAGAATGGGGTGTAAGACTTCAAGATAGAACACACCCCTGCTTTGGGGAGAAATTTTAAAAAAAGTGGCACAGCAGCGGTCATCAGGGGACCTGGAGATGTCACAGGAGGACACCAAGGGAACATGGTGAGGTAACAATAAAATGTTTATTATGCTTTATATAAGGGCAGCAATGTATAAAAAGTTTTTAAGTGTCGGAGTACACATTTAAGCTTCTCCTGGTAGTAGAGTGGCATTGTCCCTCCCATGATGGTTAATTTGCTACCGAAAAATACTATTCACAAGTTGTGGTGCGTTCCTTAGTTTTGAAGATGAAGATTTTTGCAAAAGTGAGGAGCCGAAGTTGTCTTTGCATCAAACTCTGCAGACATGACACATAGATAAAAGAAATCATGATGATCTAGATCTTCCCCCATGTCTCTTGACAAAACATGGTTATGGAGGCATACTGTCCTGCCAGATCTGACATCAGGTGCAGAGAGATACAGCTGCAAGCTGGGCAGTATAGCTTTTGATTTAAGGGGGGACAGGGGGTTGCCCCTGTGCAGGATAACATCTCAAAAAGTTGGGGCATGGCCAAAAAAAAGTAGTAGGGAGTAGTGACACTATAAAAAAAAAAAAACAGCTAGAGAACAAATGTAGAATTAAGTTACATGACAGGGTTTAAAAACAGCATTTTAAAGTGGCAGATGTTAACCAGTCTGCAGAAAACTGCATCTAACGATTTCAGAAGAATGTCCCTCAATGTAATGAGAAATACACTGTCAGCTGGTGCTGATAAAAACATTAAAGCCTGTGGCAAAAATTTATATTCCATAACTATAATCCAACTTTATTGCAAATCAAGTGTATTTATTGTCTCAATGTAAACATATTGGTAGGGGATGTATCTAAATGACTTGCACAATGCAAGAGTACGTGGATTTAATGTAAAAAATACTTTATCTTCTGGGTCGTACAGGGGTTTTCCCATCTCAAACAGCATACTGTAGATAAACTTGTAGTACATGTCAAATTGAATATTTTTGCAAATTCATTTAGCATCCTTGCCTCCTATTGATATGCTACTCCTTTCCTCACCTTGATAAAAGTTTTGCTATGGCCAATAGGTGTATAGTATTTAGGGGTAAAATTATCAAACCTTGTAAAAAGGAACAGTGGAACAGCTGCCCATATGAACCAGTCAGATTTCTTCTTTCATTTTTAATAAGACCTCTGAATGAAGCTGCTCCACTGTTCTTTTGCACAAGGTTTGCTTTACCCTTGATAGAGAGATAGATACTGTAGATAGATAAATGTAAAGTGTACAGGAACAGATGTGCCACTGCTAGGTAACTGTATCTTGTCAGTCGGCATAGAGGTATTTTGGGTAAATGTTCCTATGCTCCCCTGTATTCCATTTAAGACCTGTACTTTTCCATTTTGGCCACTAGAGAGTATTTCTATGTTGTAAAACCAGCACATTAAAAGTCAATGGGCAGGCCCGGACTGGTAATCTGGCAAGGCGGGCAAATGCCCACTGGGCTGGCCAGATCACCAGTCCGTGGGCCGCCCGGGCTGCATAATTGTGGGAGAAAAATCACCGCTGCGGCCTGGTCCTGCCACCGCAGCCCGCTCCTGACGTGCTCCTCCAATCCAGAGGCCCCTCGTTGATTGGAGAAGCACGTCAAAAGTGGGCCAGCCGGGCCGAGGTGAGCTGGCTGTGGTGGCGAGAGGGGGCTGCGGCGGCGTGTCTCCGTCCCGCCTGACCCTCCCCAAGTGCCGAGGGCCGCAGACGTGCCACGCACAGGCACGTCTGCAGGCACCTACACCAGGCCCCCAGCGGTGACATCACTTCCCTGACGCACTGCTGAGGACCTGGAGGAGAGAGAGGAGAGGGGCCGCTGAGCTGCATCAGGAAGAAGATGCTGTGCACTGAAGATCCGGAGGAAGAAGCTGCTGGGAGCGAGGTGAGGTGAGAATGTTTTGTTTTTGTTTGTTTTTATTTTAACCCACATGTGGCCACACAGGGAGGGCATGCAGGAGGGCTATTCTATATTGGAGGGGGATGTAGGGGGCTATTCTATATTGGAGGGGGATGCAGGGGGGGCTATTCTATATGGGAGGGGGATGCAGGGGGGCTATTCTATATTGGAGGTGAATGTAGAGGGCTATTCTATATGGGAGGGGGATGCGGGGGGCTATTATATATGGGAGGGGGATGCAGGGGGGCTATTCTATATGGGGGGTGAAGAAGGGCTATTCTATATGGAAGGGGATGCAGGGGGGCTATTATATATGGGAGGGGAATGCAGTGGGGCTATTCTATATGGGAGGGGGATGTAGGGGGGCTATTCTATATGGGGGGGTGCAGGGGGGCTATTCTATATGGGAGGAGGATGCCGGGGGGCTATTCTATATGGGAGGGCGATGTAGGGAATGATTCTATATGGGAGGGGGGTGCAGGGGGGCTATTCTATATGGGAGGGGGATGCAGGGGGGCTATTCGATATGGGGGGATGTAGGGGGCTATTGTATATTGGAGGGGGATGCAGGGGGGGCTATTCTATATGGTAGGGGGATGCAGGGGGGCTTTTCCATTTGGGAGGGGGACCCAGGGGGGCTATTCTATATTGGAGGGGGATGCAGGGGGGCTATTCTATATGGGGGGATATTCTATATGGGGGGATGCAGGGGGGCTATTCTATATTGGAGGGGGATGCAGGGTGGGCTATTCTATATGGGAGGGGGATGCAGTGGGGCTATTCTATATGGGAGGGGGATGCAGGGGGGTTATTCTATATGGGGGGATGCAGGGGGGGCTATTCTATATGGGAGGAGGATGCAGGGGGGTATTCTATATGGTAGGGGGATGCAGGGGGGCTATTCTATATGGGAGGGGGATGCAGGGGGGCTATTCTATACAGGAGGGGATGCAGGGGGGCTATTCTATATGGGAAGGGGATGCAGGGGGGCTATTCCATATGGGAGGGGGATGCAGGGGGGCTATTCTATATGGGAGGGGGATGCAGGGGGGGATGTTCTATATGGGGGGAATGCAGGGGGCTATTCTATATGAGGGGGATGCAGGGGGGATGCAGGGGGGCTATTCTATATGGGGGGATACAGGGGGGGGCTATTCTATATGGGGGGAAGCAGGGGGGCTATTCTATATGGGAGGGGGATGCAGGGAGGCTATTCTATATGGGGGATGCAGAGGGGGGGCTATTCTATATGGGAAAAAGTACAGGGGGGTTTTATATGGGAGAGATGTGCAGCGGGGGGGAAGTATAGATGAGGATGTTGCTGGAGTAAGAAGCCTAAAATGTCTGTCTGGCAGATCCCGTGGAAAGGAGTCATGGTCAGAAAAGCCTTAATGATGGCTGGAGCCAGATGGAGAAGAAACGGAAAAGTTGACGTCTCTTCATGCAGAGAAGACGCCTACTGTGAGTCACATGATGTAATTGCACTATAATCACTTATAAGGTCTGCAGAACCTTTATACAGCTGGGATCTACCTTAGTATCAGGGGTGTCAAACCCGGCCCTCCAGGTGTTGCAAAACTAGAATTCTCATCATGCTTCAGCTGCCCAGTCATGATGGGATTTGTAATGATGTAACAGCTGGAGGGACGGAGTGTGACACCTGTGTTCTATTATCACTGTTCTGGGAGAATATTGGTCTTTATATAGTGGCTGTTATTTGGTGCCAGTATAGTGGTATTATCCAGTCACTGTATGGTGAGAGTAGTGGGCATGGTGTGATGGTATAGTGGTATTATCCAGTCACTGTATGGTGACAGTAGTGGGCATGGTGTAATGGTATTACTCGTATTATTGGTAATATTAGTGTTTTATATAGTGGATTGTATATAGTCACAGTATAGCGGTATTAGTCATTATGTGGTGGTAATGGCTCATGGTGTGGTGATATTATTTGTTACTTATATACTGGTAGTATAGGAAATATTGATGGGTTTGCTTAGTAACAGCATGGCAGTAATGTGTACAGTATGGGGATAATATTTGTTTTCTGGTGTTATTAACTATGACAGTATTATCATGCACAGAAAATTCTTACCTATGTTACCATTATATACTTATACCTGAGATAGATAGATAGATAGATAGATAGATAGATAGATAGATAGATAGATAGATAGATATCCTATAGAAAATATAGAGCAGCACTCCAAAAAAAACGTGTGGTGCCAGCGGTTAATCCTGACCAGGGTTTCTAGTAGCTAGTCCAATGGTATATATCCCGCAGCACACAAAAGATAAGTGTAAAAAAAGTGAAAAAAAACATGCAGCAAAAGAAGTGACGCGACGTTTCGATGATCTCCATCATCATTTTCAAGTGTACAATTTTACATCATTTTACAATTTCTGCAATAAAAATTTTAATGACAGTTTCACTTTAATCATGCCAAATGTTTTCACACCCAATCTAGGCACACCTCCAACAGTTGGCCATGCAGGCACAGTGTAAATACAAGTTGAGATATAGGAAATTAGCATTTCTGCATGAAATAGGTGATATCAGAGGGTTTTTTTTTCTGTGCACCTGTGCAGGTGACTGTTGATTTCATTTGACCTAAAGGTCACAGGGACGTAACATACAAGTCAGTTTGTGAGAAAGGGACCCTTCTTTTGCTGTACATGAACATAATAATGTAAAAGTAAAAAAAAAAAAAAATAGTAATGAATAATAATTAGTAATGTTATTAATTTTAGGTAATACAATACCATTTGCTATTTTTTAATCAGCAAATACATTTATACTATAATATGGATAAAACATACTGGTCATTCTACTGCATGTTAGACAGTTGTAGGTAAAAAGGACCGTATAACACTACACTTTCATGAGCATGAAAGATACATACTTTGTAGGTTTATTTGTTAATATATTGCCTGTATGCTGCGTTCATTAATAAATGTTGAAAACTCATTGGGATTAGATTGATTCCAATAACTGTGATGGTAGATTAATTTATAGCTGAGTTTTGAAGCACTTTATGATGATACATTTATCAGAAAGTCCGTAATAATGTTTTCATAATTCACTCAAATGGACAAGATAAAAGCTTTTTTGGTCTCATATTTTTTCACTGCAACTACAGTAAAGAAAACTTAAAAGGTACTTGTCAAGTTACCAATCTTATTTCCTTTTCATGCTTTTGACTTTGTTCTCAATATTGTCAGATTTTCATATTATTTGACTGATCTGCTCCACAGGGCTTTTTTTTTACCACTGCCCTAGTCATTTCACAAGATGATCTTTTCTTGAACAAAACAGACGCCTCCATTTTACACTTTGTAATGTACAAGTAATTAGTTTTAAAGGTACTGTATGTATATTCATTGTTAACAAAGGTATCCAACATACTGTAATAAAGCGCAACAATATAAATATCAAATACTGGCTTTTAGATGATAACAACATGGAAGTAAATAAGGCATATGTGGATGTGTGATATGTTGCAGCATTATTTCAAAAGAACAATAAACCAATCTGATAAAAGATAATTTAATATCGAACACACATCCATCATTTTGGCAGGCACTGAATAAATATTTAAGCATAATGCCACAACATGCCAAGAATATCTTAATGTAAAATGTAAAGTTTATCTACTAAGTTCATTATTCACCTCTCAGAATTATCCAATAGTAAATAGAAATCTTTATTATCTTTATGTGATGTAATATATTTGGGTATGGTTTAAACAGTATAATCTTTTATCTCAGAAAATCAGTTCTAATGCTTTTACATACTGTATTCTGATTTACATCTTCCAGTCAGGGCCTGATTGAAGGGAAGGGCACCCAGGGCCTCCATCACTTCCACCAGCCTAAATCCAACAGTAGCATTTGAGAGGCAGCCCAACGCCAATATCACAAGACCACCCGAGGGTCGTCGTGACAGGAGCTGAGTCTGACGCCAAAAGCAATTGACACCAGACTCAGCCATCCCACATGCAAGCTCCCACCTATCACCTCCTGCATGACTGCGACTTCTAAACATCTCCCGACCTGTCCCCACCCCAGCTCCCACCAATCAGTAATTGCTCCACTCCAACGCACCGCTGCATGGCCAGCAATCAATACTTCTGCTAGTCTCCTTACTCAGTCACACCACAGGTACACAACAGCAGCCATTACAACAGGGAACATTTGCCATCTGTAACTTTGCACGGTCTTGAAGTCTAATCTAGTAATATATACTACAACATTACAGTAAATAAACTACCTTAAACAGCATTAAATCACTCTGCTCTGCTACTGTACATCTGTTTGCTTTAACCAAGCAAAGTCAGCTGTGCTACATCTGTATATTTTAACCAGCCAAATTGAGCTCTGCTATATCTGTATGCTTTAACCAATCAAATTAAGCTCTGCTACATCTGCATGCTTTAACTAACCAAATTCAGCAGCATAATGTACCTTACTTATTTCTCTTTAAAACACATTTGCACACACATGGGGATGAGATTACTACCCCCTTTATTAAAATGTAATAAATGGCGGGGGGTTGTAATTGAATTGTCATGTCAGCCCAAATGTGTGAACGGGCCAACTCCCCTGCTCAGGTTGTCTAGTATGTAGACCACCAATACACTAGTCATAACTTTTGACGAGTATACTGATGTTTCCTGGACCTAACTAAACTACTGTAGCAGTTCACAACTACATATGCTAACTGTGGTGGCTAACACAGTGGGCAAGAGCGTTTAGAGCGATTCTTTTTTTTCTGTTCATTAACATAAACACAATGTGGGAACACACCCTGATACTCACCCCTCCCCACTCCTGTCTCTGGCATATTTCTCTGTGCTGCAGCCTCTAGGAACCATCACATGCACAACAGTGGAAGATGCTGAATCATACAGCCAGGAGGGGTAGACGCTAAGGGGAAGATTCATAAAAGGGTGTAAATTTTAGACTGGTGCAAACTGCCCACTGCAACCAATCGCGGCTCAACTTCCAGCTCTGGTGAAAGAAAGATTGGTTGCTGTGTCAAGTTTGCACCAGTCTAAATTTTACACCCTTTGATATATCTCCCCCTTAGTCTCTTACTATAAGCAGTCATTTGTATAGATCTCTAGTGCCCAGGGCCTCCACCAACCTTTATCTGGCCCTGCTTCCAACAGTTACCAAAACAAATGCTTTGAAGAAAATAATACAAATGGAGCTTAAGGTGGGGTTCACACTGACATGCTTTTTTGATTGCAGGAGGCTACCCTTAGATGTGTTAGTAATAACTTGTGGATGCCCAGTGCATTGCATCAGTGCAGCTGACACCTTGATGCAATAATCAGTGGAAAGTCAAGGTGTCGACCACAATTATCAGGAGCTAAATACCTATGTACCAGGGTTCAAGATTCCCCAATAATTGAAACCAGCACCTGGTCTCGCCATTGCTTAAAGAGCAATTAGTTAGGGACATTATGCTTAGATGTAGAACTCATGCAACACAATCCTCAAACTTGTACATAAAATTTGCTTCAGTGTGTAAAATCTACTGAAGGTGCTCTTTTGTGAAAACACTAAATCTGACCTCTGCTTTTGTCAAAGTCCTAAATCTCATAAACCAGATATTGCTTAAATCTGAGAACAAGTTAATTTAATTCTATTCCCTCCACTGTGAAATATAGAAGTATTCATGTCAAAGAACTGAAGAAGGATAAAAATAAAGGTTCTTGGTAGTAGAGTCATGTGCACTCTTATTAAATTAAGAGGGAGAAAAAACAGCACAAATAAAGAAGAAAATACATTAATGTTCAAAAATCAGCAGGCAAGATGTTAAAATGGAAGTTCTCCCTTTGCTGTTAAAATGTACAGACTTGGATTTAAAAAAAATTACATTATATTAAATATTTCCTTGTAGGACAAAGCCATTTAACTTATTTTGAATTACATAAAATTTTTGGAAATAATTATAAACTGAATAAATAAACTGAAATGTGTCGATTTAAAAAAATATATCTCTATCTATCTATCTATATATAAAAATATATATACATATATACACACACACTTATATATGTATATATATATATAGCGAGAGAGAGAGAGAGAGAGAGAGAGAGAGAGAGAGAGAGAGTATATTTGACAGAAATAAAAGGTGGAAATAAAGACAATATTTGGGATACTGAAAGGAAAACACCCTGAACCATTAACAAGGCAGCTATAGAAATATAAAACAGTTGCAAGGAAAAGTATTTGACCCCTTTGGAGTTATTATTATCTGAAACTGTGAGCCACATCTCACTGATAGGGAACAGCTCCAGGGCTGATGAGGCACGGGGTCTCTTCCTGTTCCTGATATTGGCACCCAGTAAGAACTCCAAATCAACGTAGACTCTGAACTGGTTGAGGACTTGATATAATTTTATTGTCAGTGTCACAGGATCGTGATCTTTTACTTAGGGGGCAGTGCAACTAAGCATAGGGACCTTAGACAAATTACTAAGGAACAGTATGTCCCGTGCAGAAGTGGGAGTTTCTGACACTCCTTTACCCAGCATCTCCCGGTCTGTCTGCTTAATGTCCACCTATTTACCCATGAGCATTCCGTCTGCATCCCTCCTTCTCTACAATAGATCTTACAGCTATTAATAGGGAAAACAGGTGTGGAGGTGAAATAAGGTGGTATCAGGTGAAACGGGGAAGTTTGTGTGTGTGGGGGGGGGAGGGGGGTGTCAGTGCCACATAAGGACATATCTGCTGCACTGAGGCGGTGGTTTACTACAGGTGGCACAGCATGTATTTCAACACTGTGCTGTTTGATAAGTACAGGTTAATCAGTAGTTGTTGCTGAACTGTGGTGTTTGGTTATTACAGGTGGAACATTATTTATTCTTGTCCTATGGTGTTGGTTTGTTACAGGTTGAAGCCGTATTTGTTGCTTCACTGTGGGGTGCAGCAACATGAATTTCCCAATCGGCTTCAGGGGTACTCTTTGAAAATGCTGATAGGTCATATGATACTTGAATTGGCATCCAGTATGAAACTTGTAATGAGATTTTAAACTGTTCCCAGATTCATCCTATGTCCCCAAATGTTCAAATGATGCTTGGTCAACCTTCCCTTGAGATTGCAATGACAAGAGGGAAAAGCCATTGGAAGAGAATATTGCATGACTTTGTGCAGCAGATACACCTGTTAGAAAAGAAAAGTAACCAAACTCTGAATCACCCCTTTGCTTAGGCAGAATTAATTATTAATCATGAGAGAAATGATATCAAACAGTGTAACAAAATTATACAGATTTTAAACCACCTAAATGACTTGCATCTTCTGACAAACAGCCTTGTGGGATAACCTTTCCCTGGTGTAAAAGGGATTGTCTGACATTAGACAACTTTTTATATACTGTTGCTGTGATAAACAAAATAAAAAAGTCTGTACTCCCACGGGTCTCCAGTGTGCCGCACTGATCTCAGCCACCTTCACTTCTGAGAAAAAATCCTCTTGGGAGTGACAGCCTGCTTAGTCAATCACTGGTCACAGCGCTGTCCCATCTCAGTCAGTGATTGGTTTACTTCCACTCCCACTGAGTTTGTCTTGAAAGTGGAGGCAGCTATGACCAGCAGGGGACAACAGAGACCCATAGGAGGACAAAGGGACAGTATGGAGAGGTAAGCATAGACTTTTTATTTATTTATTTTTTTTAATTTGTTTTATATAGCAGCAGTAGAATAAAAGTTATCTAACACCAGACAACTGCACTAAAGGTAAGGCATAGTCTGCTTTGTGCAAAGCAAATGAGGCCTCAGGAGACAAAAATACATTGACACTGCCCCCCTGACAGTTTTTTGCAATATGTTATTTAGTGTAAAGCCTAGCTCCTCCATGCCCATATGAGAGATACACCTAGCCAGGTGCACCTCATAAAGCCACAACCTAGAGTTCTTTCATTAACTCTTGCCATGTAGCTGAACTGCAGTGGCTTGCATAAAAACCATTAATATTAATATACTTAAGTGGCACACTAATACCTCTTCAGCAAGCAGAATGTTATGATTGTTTTTTATGAAAGAAAGATATGCAAAACAGCTTTCTGATGCCACATTTTGGACGTAACATTTTCCTGAGGCTAGGTTCTCACATAGCGTTTCAAAATCGTCAATTATACTGTATGTTTTTCACAATTTTATCATATTTAGCAGCAAATTGCTGTAAAATAGCTTTGGTGTGATTTTGACGGATTTGCTGAGCTATTTTACCGCTATTTTAAGATCTGCACTTATTTCTGTAATTTAAAGTGGTCACCACCAGCCAGTGACCCAGTTCTCTCAGCTTACATAGCACGTCTGTTTTATTGTACTATTCACTAGGGTATCTATAGTGACATGTAAAGTATACATGTGGGGGGTCAGCAACTCGTGAAAAGAATGGTTTCAAGATGGCTAACAATAAAGACATTTTAAAGGTATCGGTGCAAATAAGTGTATAGTTTATCGATTCTTCGAAGAGATACTCCAGTGGGGAAAAATGTTTTCAAACTAACTAGTGTCAGAGAGTTTACAGATTTGTAAATTACTTCTATTTGAAAATGTTAATTATTCCATTCCTTATCAGCTGCTGTATGTCCTGCAGAAAGGGGTGCATTCTTTCCAGTCTAACACAAGGCTCTCTGCTACCACCTCTTTTTATCACAAAAGAAAACTTTTGATATTTGTATAACAACGCACTCGACTCACGGACCAGTATTTATAATGACATCTTTTTATTTTGTTTTTTCATATATTATTAAAAAAAAAACTCTCATCATACACGGATTCTTATTAGTATACCCAATCGGGACGTTTCGGTCAAGAGACCTTTGTCAACCAGGTATTTGTAAACAATAATACATATATATGCATTAGTCTTAGCAGTAAAATGAATTTTACAGTATCATAGTTGCTGATTGTTACTAATGAGGAGTGAATCAACCCACTAATATAAATACAGATCACACCAAAAAAGTGAGTAACATCTATAACATGTAGCAGTGTAAACAGGTGTCTGATATTCCACATACATCAAGATCATGATTGCATAACCACTATTACATTAACATGCTAAGGTAGGCAGCTCAGACTATACTCAAGCTACAGATGAAATGAAAGGTGAGAGATGTGCCCAAAAAAACAAGGTGCCTGATAAAGTAAAAGCAATAGATTAAACAGCATAAATATTGTAAGCACAGGTGGCAGCAAGAGCTCTGTCATCCATTTACCTATGACATGTTGTTCAGGGGTACAGATGGCGGCCAGAGCACAACCACAAAGAGAATTGAATAGAGTGACACGCAACATGACCCGGAAGTGATTCCGGTCATGTGACACCCAGTATTGTGTCCTTGATCACATGGATGCAACGTGACCCGGTAGTGTAACGGTCATGGAACATTTGAACAGGATATAATTGGTGATAACAGGATACAATTACCCCCGTGCAGCGCCGCAAATAACTGACAAGTCAGCTTTCTGCGGCCGCAATTCAATGAATTGCAGCCGTAAGAAACCCTGTCAGTTTACCCTGTGTGCTGTCGGAGGTTCTGATGCGGGTGCGCGCTGATGCACTCGCATCGGAACCCTGCGGCTGGAAAGATCATCCGGACGGTACTTAAGTACTGTCGGGATGATCCGGGCAGAGACCAGACGTTCTGTGACTCGGGTCACGGAACGGCCAGTCATTCACATAATGTGAACATAAATGAAGAAACTTGATTCCTCCAGCTCATGTAAAATTCCAATTTTATTTATATCAAAGTTCTAAAATTGCCGACACGTTTCGAGCCTACTTAGCTCTTAATCATGGCATCTGGGTCTGTGATAATCTAGGGAAAATAAATATATCCCATGCTATGGATCACCAGGAGGCATCTGGGCTCTCCGGTACCATAGCTGCAGGAGACAATCGTACGAGGCGCCGCTCAGCTGGCCCAGATGCCTCCTGGTGATCCATAGCATGGGATATATTCATTTTCCCTAGATTATCACAGACCCAGATGCCATGATTAGGAGCTAAGTAGGCTTGAAACGCGTCGGCAATTTTAGAACTTTGATATAAATAAAATTAGAATTTTACATGAGCAGGAGGAATCAAGTTTCTTCATTTTTCGTTGACACCCCGGAATCCAGGGGCTTTACCTCCATGCTCTATTTTTCCTATGTGATTTAATAAAGCACAAACTCCTAATACTGGGAGCTGACCACAGCCATTATTTCTTCATATTCCAAATGTGAACATAGCCTCATACTTTTTAATCTATTGCTTTTACTTTATCAGGCACCTTGTTCTTTTGGGCACATCTCCCACCTTTCATTTCATCTGTAGTGTGAGTATAGTCTGAGCTGCCTACCTTAGCATGTTAATGTAATAGTGGTTATGCAATCATGATCTTGATGTATGTGGAATATCAGACACCTGTTTACACTGCTAGACATGTTATAGATGTTACTGAATATAGTCAACAGAGGACTTTTTTGGTGTGATCTGTATTTATATTAGTGGGTTGATTCACTCCTCATTAGTAACAATCAGCAACTATGATACTGTAAAATTCATTTTACTGCTAAGACTAATGCATATATATGTATTATTATTTACAGATACCTGGTTAACAAAGGTCTCTCGATCGAAATGTCCCGATTGGGTATACTAATAAGAATCCATGTATGATGAGAGTTTTTTGAAAAAAAATATATGTGAAAAATAAAAAGATGTCATTATAAATACTGGTTCGTGAGTCAAGTGTGATTGTTATACATATATTGACTGTTTTTGATCAACCTGCACCAATACAGAACGGAGTGCACAGACATATTATATTATCAATAGAAAACTTTTGTACATTTTCTGCCATGGGCAGAGGTGGCAGCAGAGAGCACTGTGTTAGACTGGAAACAATACACAATTTCTTGCATGACATACTGCAGCTGATAAGTACTAGAAGACTTGAGATTTTTAAATAGAAGTACTTGTTTGGCAAAGGGTATAATGAGAACCTTGGCTACAGAGATTATATCATGGTTAACTAGCAGAAGGGTAATTCCCTGAGTAATGTGTTGCACATAAAGAAAATAGTCTGCTTGTTACTCGATAAACGTCTTGTGTAATAGAAGATAACAATCAGCCGACATCGTTCGTGTCGGCTGATCGTTGCCTGTCGCTTGTCTATCAACATGTGGAACACGTGGAATAGGAGCGGAGGCAGCAGACCGCTGCTATCTCCTATGGGCTGCCTGGACAACCTAGCGATCACCTGGGCAGCCCACCCCAGCTCCCTGCACCCCTTGTGCACTTAACCGCTCACTACAAAAGCATGTAATAGTGCTGGCAGCGAATGGGGAACAAGGAGCAAGCGAGCGCTGACAGTGTTCGTTTGCTTCTCAACTTTGTCCCGTGTAATAGGGGCTTTACTTTTGGGGAACAGGCAAGTATCTGTAAATCTTGCAATTAACATAGACATTGAAGGGAGGTAATTGCTGTGAATCATTGTTGTGTTTTTTTCTATATGTATACTCTAAATTTGTGGCAGATAGACTTTGGTACATTCTTTGATGGACACTGAAAAAAATTTGAATCTGTCGCCCTATTTATGCTGCAGCTCTCTGCGTTCAGCATGTGGTAGTGACAGACACGCTGATTTCTGAAATGCCTCTCATATCTATAGACAAGCTGTAGTTTTGTTAAATTCCCAGTTACATTGAGCTGCCAGCGCTGTGACCTACAAGTCCAGCATATTCATGAGCTGCAGGCTTACCCCCTCTTCCCACCATTGATTGACATCTTTCTCCTTCTGCATAGTCATTTTAAGCTTCTAGTGATGCTGTAAGTTATTTGTTTGGATAAGTTAGGATGAGGGTACAAATTAATTTATCTGAGAGGCTCTGGAATCAGTTTTAACTTATAATGCTTTTATATTTGACAGGCAAGGGTTCCATCATCTTGAAGAGATAGGAGAATGCAAGTAGTCTCCACAAATTTACTTCTGACTCATTGGAAAAGAGTAATGTTTATCAGGCTGGTAATAAATTTGACTGAAATATTGAAATCCTTCCATGACTCAGAATGATGATCCTTTTTGACATGTAAAAGGACTGAAATTGAATTCAAGCTGTTCTCTTTGCATTTAAATCAGAATAATTTTAATATAGAATTCAACTACGTTCCATTAACTAGTAGGTGTTTTTTTTTTTCTCCTTGGTTTGTTCTTTTTATATATCTGCATGTATAAGAAAATCAAATCTGGAACATTCTTAAAACTAGAATATGTGTAGTTTTAAGAGACACGAGTTAATATATTTCATAACTATATTATGAAAAATGGAAGTCAACCTCAACATTAAAACAAATGAGCAATGCCAAAAATAACCTGCCATTACTGTCCATTTCCCCTGTGTTCTTAACTGGGAGACTGTAAGTCACATAAGGAAAGAAGAAAGAAGGAATCAAAACTAAAATGCACTGCACACTAACTGAATACAAATCCAATACTTAATATTAAAGGGAATGTGCATTATATACGAATTTATTTTCTGATTGTATATACAACAGTTGCATTACATCAGCTGCATGGACATAAGAAACCTTATTAATAAAACTGCATTCTGACTTTTCTTGGGAAGTTATTTGTGTAGACAGAGGTGGGGTCATGGGTTCTGCATCCGACAAATTCAGCTTTTTTTTTAACTTGCAGAAAAATGTTAGAGACATCTATGCCAGCTCTGAGCTGGGATAGGTTTCACTGCAAGCGCTTACTGGTGCATATGGGATTTGTGTACAGGCATAGCGCCTCTACATAAATTCGGGGAGCCTTGACACTGCGGAGACATTTTTAAGCCCAGCACAAATTACAGACTTAATGCCCCCCTTTGTGTCTACAAATGTCTATGACTAATAATAAATACAAATATGGGGGGGAGATTTATCAAACCGGTGTAAAGTAGAATTGTCTTAGTTGCCCCTAGCAACCAATCAGATTCCACCTTTCATTTTTCAAAGAATCTGTAAGGAATGAAAAGTGGAATCTGATTGTTGCTAGGGGCAACTAAGACAATTCTACTTTCCACTAGTTTGATAAATCTCACCCCATGGTGTCCAACAAGTGCACCATTATTTTGCTGAACATTGTATCAGAATTACGACATTGTTTAAATAAATAATCTATATTGAATATATAGAAAATGGTGAACCTAAAGATCATATATCACCTACATTTTCTTTTACGAATACTAAAACATGTTCTTTTTTTATCTGAACTGTTCCTATATTATATATTTTTTTTATTGTACATTGTTATGGGGGATGCCATTTTACCTGAGCTGTTTTTAACAGTATTTAGTGACATGTGATAAGACTCATGAACATTGAAGACAATAGACAAACTCTGTCCCCTTAAGAAGAATGTAAAACATTACTGAACGTTCACAGAGAGAAGCTTTTGTCTCCTCTTTCTCCTGTGTCACATGTTGCTGCAATGCTGTACAGATCACTTTACAGCAGCTTCCTCTTATCACCACAAAAATACAGGAAGTCTCAGTTTAGTTTTAGCCCCAGTGGTAACAATGAAATCTGCAAGATTTTAGGATTATTTTATAATTATTATATTTTATAATTTTATATTATTTTATAATGTAGATTTTCTAATGACACATTCCCTTTAGCCTTCTAATGCCCTGCACAGGGTTTATACTATAAAAGATTTTATGTTTATTATTTAGATGTAATATATAATGTATAATAGTATGTAGAACACATCAATTTCTTTTTTTTTTTTGTAAGTAGAAGATACAATATCTGTCATGTATTGCAATTAACAAAAGAAATATAAATGTATAATTACATTGAATAAAATATTCTATACTACATGTTGTACAAAACTAGCACTATGAGTAATAAAGAATTGTGTTATGACAATGCATGCATTAAAAATTATACAATTATTAAATTACTCATATACATATAAAACAATGTGTCTTAAATAATATAAGACAATAGAAATGCTCTAAGATTAAGGGAAAATATAAAATAGTGAGCTAGCCTGCCTATGTGTTTCAATATTGATGAAACTGTTTCTAAAACTGGGCAGGACCACCTGAACATTGTTAACATGTTATCATTTATATTGTGTCTTATTATTACCATTGAAGAGGAGTGATCGTTCCAAAATTCATTCTCAAGGGATTTCCCGGAAAATGGCTATCATTTTGATTCAGATCTGGCTCTACAATCACCGAGCGGGGTTAAGAGCATCTGGTCCACTGGCAATTGTACTAGGGAATGTAAGGATGGTGCATTGAGCATGTACAGGATCAAGGACACCACCCAACCCAGAGAAGTTAAAGTGGTGATACAGTATTGCTGCTTACTTCTGGGTAGCCTGACACATTTGCTTCACCTGGTCCAGCAAATGTTAAGTGAGCCGTGAGGGATACATTGTATGCCTTGCCGTGCTCCCATACAGATTTTTCATAGCACCCTACTCTTTTTATGTACAGTGCCAGGGCAACTTTGTACAGGATAAAGACAAGAGTGTCTGCTTCAGTTGTTACTGAGCAGCAAGGCATACACTGTATATTTCACTGCTCAGTGAACATCTCATGGGTGTTTTCTTTATTATATAGTTTAGGTTGAAGGGAACCTGTCACCCCCCGTGCCGGGGTGACAGGCTCCCGACCCCCCGTTAGAGACCCCTATACTTACCTAATCCCGCCGGCTCCCGCTTCTGGATTCGGTCGGGTCCCGGAGATCTCAGCCGCTGCAGCCCGGCGCGCGCGCTGACAGATGAGTCCAACGCTCATAGAGAATGACGGAGTGCTGGACTCTCCTGTCATTCTCTATGGGTGTTGGACTCATCTCTCAGCGCGCGCGCCGGGCTGCAGCGGCTGAGATCTCCGGGACCCGACCGAATCCAGAAGCGGGACCCGGCGGGATGAGGTAAGTATAGGGGTCTCTAACGGGGGGTCGGGAGCCTGTCACCCCGGTACGGGGGGTGACAGGTTCCCTTTAATCATTTTGTTTGAAGCAATACATTTTATGTAGGTTGTCCAATGTGTGCTGTGTCACAGTCTTTTTATGTTTTACATTTAGAGGGTGTGCAGTGATAAATGACAGTAAGATTTATTTTTGGTTCTCAATGTGCACATTTATAGTCAACAGCATCATGAACAGTGAGTGACATCTTCATTACTAGAGAAATTTAAGAACCTGTATTTGGAGTTCTCCACATCTCAGTCTCATGTCTGTGTCATCCCTCATGCCACAACCTATAAAATTAGACCAACAGTCAATAATTTGGCAATGCAAACTTCCTCACCTCTACCCTGCACCACCAGGCCTTATTATAATCTTAGATTATATTTTGTCTTTCCCCTTAGTTTAGTCAATTGGTTGCCATGGGTGTTTTGATGATCTGGCTTGTTGCATTCTATTATTCTGTTTTGAGTCACAGTGGCTAGGTTAGGTCTTGGTAACAATATACACATTGCATGTTGGTGACTATTCAGGACACCATAACCTGGTGAAGACCATAGCTATTTACAGAAGTTAAGGATAAAGAGTAAGGACATATCTCTGTGCCCTATTTTAGCCATCATCAAATTGATTCTATGAGGCGCATGTTTTTTTTTTTTTGTTTTTTTTTCATGTGTTTGCATTTTTTGCTGGAATTTTTTCCAGCGTTTTTGACCTTATGTGTGAATGATACTTTTTTTTTTTTTTTTTGGTTTAGGTGTTTTTGTGTGCTGAACTTTTTCCTCTGCCATCACATGACTTAGCATCTGGACCACAAAAGGTGGTAAAAACATCAGAAGAAAAGCGCCATTCGCAAAGCAATGATGTTTTTGAGACAACCAAAACAATCCCTTTGAAGTCTATGGGAGAAAAGACGCAACAGTTTGCTGGAGAAAACTGGAAAAACTGTTGCAGACCCTCAAAACTGACATAAAAAACAAACAAACGTGTGTAAGGCATATCATAAACTTCAATTGACTTCCATCTAACATCTGGCCGCTTAGTGTTTTTGCAAAAAAAAAGCCATAGAGTTTTTATAAGTCAAACTTTGGCTTTGACTATAAGTCAAACTTTGGCTTAAAATGCTTAATGTGCTCAATACTCAAATAGAGCACTTTAAATGCTTGAGTGCTTCACTTGAGTAACAAGCCCCATTTAAATCAATAGACTAAATTGTTTAACCAGGGTCCCCCTGCCTGGTTAAACTGAAACCTTAAAAAGTGACAGTCTGAGCCAGACTTTGCTCTGTTGAGGGTGGGTTTGAAATTATACTTACCATTCCAGTCCTCTATCTTCAATATGGATGCTAAGCCAATGAGTGGCTGCAGCAGTGCACATACCAAGGGAGCACCCTCGCTTAACATATGGCATGCTCACTCAACACAAGTAAAATCATGTGTTGTAGACTTGTCCTGTCAATCCACAACAGAAACATTACTTAGGCTTATGGGGTAATACATAATTCTGTATATTCTAACTGTAAAAGTATACATTTTACATTCATGCTCAGTAAAAGCTTGATATCTAAACTGAAAAAAATGGTGACTTGGTGGTAAATACACAGTTTATAATTTAAGTTATAAATGAACAAAGGCTGCAAACTGTTACAGAGTTTAAAGGTAAGGATATAAATCATCAGTGGATAATAAATTGTTTGTATCATTGGGTTTTGAATGATGTATGGGGTTGTCATAGCATACAGAACTCTAGACTGTCGAATAGTGTTTTAAAACTGCAGCTTTTTTCCCCTATGTTACTTTAAAATATGAAGTTCATAAAATAGTACAATTCAAATGAGAGTTTATTATCCACTCATTTTACTATTAAATAAGAAAAATGTAGCAGGATTAGTAATTGCTTTGATATTCATTAATGAAAGAATCCTTCGGTACATTGTTTAAGATTGCTTTATTTCATTTGTGGGATTTTTTGACTATTATTATAGTATATTAGTTATATAATTATTATATTATAGTGTATTAGATACTTTTTGTCTATATTTTATGTCTTGAAACTATAGTTTTTACAGGATTTTTTAAATTCTAATGTTCACCCTTAGTACAATATCATTTAGTGTACACTGTAAACAATATTAACCCTTAGGAGACACAGCCAGTTTTCATTTTTGCGTTTTCGTTTTTCCCTCCTCGTGTATATAAGGCCATAGCGCCTGCATTTTTCCACCTAGAGACCCAAATGAGCCCTTATTTTTTGCGCAACTAATTGTACTTTGCTATGGCAGATGTAATTTTTGCCTAAAATGTGCCGGGAAACCAGAAAAAAATTATATGTGTGGTGAAATTGAAAAATTTATTTATTTTTTTATTTTTTTTATTTGGGGGGGGGGGGGGTTGTTGTTTTTACTCCGTTCGCCCTGGGGTAAAACTGACTCGTTATATATGTTCCTTAAGTTGTTACGATTACAACAATATGTAACATGTATAACTTTTATTTGATTTGATGGCTTGTAAAAAATTAAAACCTTTTAAAGAAAATATACGTTCCTTAAAATCGCTCCATTCCCAGGCTTATAGCGCTTTTATCCTTTGGTCTATGGGTCTGTGTGAGGTGTCATTTTTTGCGCCATGATGTGATCTTTCTATCGGTACCTTGATTGCGCATATATGACTTTTTGATCGCTTTTTATTACAATTATTCTGGATTTGATGCGACCAAAAATGCGCAATTTTGCACTTTGGGATTTTTTTGCGCTGACGCCGTTTACCGTGTGAGATCAGGAATGTGATTAATTAATAGTTCGGGCGATTAGCGGCGATAGCAAACATGTTTGTTTATTAATTAATTTATTTATTTTTATTTATAAAATGGGGAAAGGGGGGTGATTCAGACTTTTATTAGGGGAGGGGATTTTGTGTTATTAAAAATACATTTTTCTCTTACTTTACACATATACTAGAAGCCCCCCTGGGGGACTTCTAGTATATGCACTCTGATCTCTCATAGAGATCTATGCTGTATATTTATACTGCATGAATCCATGAGATCGGTGTTCTATTGCTTTTGGCTACTGCAGCCAAAAGCAATAGAATGCCGAGCCGGGATCAGCGCCATTACGGCGCAGACCCCGGCCCGGGATGGATGCGGGGATCGCCCCCCCCCCCCCGCAATCGCGATCCCCCCACTAGACCACCAGGGATGGATATGAGCAAGTATTTAGAAGCAGCTGTCAACTTTGACAGCTGCTTCTAAGTACTTAATTAGCGGGCACGGCGATCGGACCGTGCCCGCTAATAGCCACAATCCCGGGCTACACGCGGCACCCGGGATCGCGGCAGTTCAGAGGGTGGTCGCCGCGCGACCCCCCTCTGAACTCCCATAGCGGCACGAGGACATTCAGTAACGTCCTGGTGCAGCTATGGGTTTAGAGACCCACTTACACCTGGACTCTGGAAAGGTATGTGTACAGTTATTTTTTTTTTTTACACAATCGTCAGCTATCAGTGGTTTTAGGTCAGGACCAATAGACAGGTTCAGCCAATGACAGTTGTCTCTATTACACAGAGCAATAATCAGCTGAATCAGTCTGATTTAGCTGATTGCTCCTTATAATAGGGCCCTAATGGTAGCAACCTGGAAGATCCCTTCCTCTCACGTCTATATCTCCTTAGGCTGCATTCACACGTTCAGTGATTTTCCCGGTCCGTGATTGTGGTCCAGCAGCAACCTCCGTGATCCGTGCAAAACAGTCCGTTTTGCATCCGTTTTGTATCCGTGTCCGTTTTTTTCCTGGATCTGTCTTACAGCATTTTAAATGACATTGATTACATCACATCCGTGTTTTTCACGGATGAACACGGATGCCACATCCGTGTACATCCGTGAAAAACACGTATCTCATTGATTTCTATGGGGAATCCTTTCCGTGCATCCGTTCCGAATAATGACATGTCCTATTTTTTTACGGAACGGATCACGGATCCGTGAAATCACGGAACATCTGAATAGCCCCATAGAAAGCAATGGGCTGTAAAATTGTCCGTGCGCACGGATCCGTGAGCACGGGCAACTTCCCGGAATGTGTGAATGCAGCCTAACTGGGGTTAAACTGAAAACCAGAGGCCTTTGTAGACCTAGGTAAGCCTGTTATACAATATTTTATTGTTAACAATTAAGAATAATAATCTGATGTGATTGGAGCATTTGATAACAGAGATGTAATATTTTATTAAGGATTGAAAATATTTTTTGTCAGTTCATTATCCCAATTTAAAAATATCAGGGTCTCTAAACAGATTTCATAGATCGTACATGGCTCACCTATTGGTGGCACAAGTGTAGAAAGGTCTTGTTTCGATGGCACCCAATTAAATTTGGATAAGTTTGAAGAGCTGCTTTTATGTGAAAATAATAGAAACTATGATTAGTTACACCATGTGAAACTATCTAAAAGATTACCTTTTAAGACAGCAGTCTATACTTAAGTCACTGTGTGTTAATGCACTCTGGAAAAGGGTTTTATTTTAAAGACAGTGAATAATATATCTAGATGCAGAGAAAACATCTCATCATATGTAATAGTCCCACTTGAAAACAGCAATAATTCATTTCATATTCTAAGGTGTTTTCATTTGCATGTTGAAGACTTATTATACAGTAAGTAAAGCAGTAATAATTTATCCTGTATGGTAGAATGTGGCTCATATCAAGCCTACACCTTATATGCCTTTTTTATGGCCTTAGGGTCATTAGTGTTGTATCTATAAGAAAAGTACAATGGAATACAGAAGTAAAATAAATATGCAAGACTTGCCCTATGTGCAGATGATGTTGCTCTTATTTTCATTTGATTATAAAGCTGGTAGTCTTCTGATTTTATAGGCTGTGCACACCTTGTGTATGTTCTCAGGTTAAAGTATGAAGTATTGTATATACATCAGAATTACCATGTTATTGAAAAACAAAGCCTTTCAGAAAAAAAGAAAAGCCTACTTTATGAATAGGAAGCATTGGAATAAAAATATATTGTCTCATATAGTTGTCCCTCTGCATTACAGAAGTTACTTTTAAAAACAATAATATTTCATCACTAATGGACAATCAGAGGTCTGTAATCCAAGATACACGATGTCCCTGTGGTCAATATATTCACAAAATCAATGACTCTTAAGACCACAGTAGGTAAAGAAAATATAAAAAATTAACCTTTATTAGTTACCATAAAAATTAGTAATCCACAAAAACAACTGTAACCAAAAATACACATACCTGTCTCAGTGCACTTGCCAGGTACCCCGATAGGGAACCAATTCCTGGGCCTTCTCAAGAAGTGGTATCAGAAGGACGGGGAGGGTAAAGTGCAAACTGTTCTATGTCCCAGATGGTTCTTTCCCTGCCTTTACCTTAACAGTGTGGCCCCAATCACAATGGCGGGCACTTATTATAGGAGAGGCACCGTCATCGTGGTTGGTCCACCCTGTTAAGGAGGAGAGGTACCTAGCATGTGCACTGAGAAAGGTATGTGTATTTTTGGTTACACTTGTTTTGTTCATTTGCCTTGCGGATTACTAATTTTTAAGGTAACAAATGCTGCGTTTACACGAAAAGATAATTGGCCCGATTGTACAATTAACAATGTCGGAGTAACATTTTTTTTTTCATAACGATCAGCGTTTAGCCGGTACAATATATCGTACGGAAAATTCATTTGCGATCGCTTAAGCCTATCTCACACATTGATTAAATCGGCAAACGACTGTTCACACAGAACGATCTGCAATTTTTTTGCGAATGATCAACGGCGATTTGAGAACATGTTTAAAGATCAAAATGAACGATTTCTCGCTCGTCGTTTGATCGTTTGCTGTGTTTACACGTACGATTATCGTTCGAATTCGATCGTTATCTCGCAAATTTGCATGATAATCGTTACGTGTAAACGCAGCATAATAAAGGTTATTTTTTAATATTTTCTTTACCTACTGTGGTCTTAAGAGTCAGTGATTTTAAAAACAATAATAAAAATTAATTACTCAGTGTATAAATAACAGCTTACACTTTGAGGCTATGTTTTCACGTAGTATTAGACCAGCCGGGTCACAGAACGGCCGATCTCTGAAAAGATCATCCCGGCCGGTACTGCAGTACCAGCCAGATGATCTTTCACGCCTCAGAGTCCTGATGTGGGCGCATCCGCATCAGAATTCCCCATAGCACACTTTAAAGCGTGCGGCCATAGCTGCTCACTTCATAGTGTGCACTGACAGGGTTTCCTGCGGCCACTATTCACTGAACAGCGGCAGCAGAAAACTGACATCTCAGTTGCTTGCGGCGAGATTCCTAGGCAGCAATGGACGTATATTTCCATATAAATCACGGCCGTTGTACAATGGACGTGGTTTTACGAAAATATACGGTGTGTGAACATTGCAGGATGTAGTGTTTTGCAAGGTTACTTTTTATCCTTTCTGTGGTCCCTCATCCCCTTTGGCCCCTTCCCCCTACATACAGAATAATGGGCACAGAAATCTTGCTTTTGCTTAAGTGAGGGGGGAGGTAGGACAGCTTTTGAGTACAGAAGGAAACTCTTTTGCTTAATAAAACATATTACAGAGTTTCTTAAAACCGCCTGTACTATTAATAGTTATTGATTTCTGAAAAGTGACATTTAAATGACAGTTACACTTAAAGTGTTCTGTTCCAGCCTGTGAGTACCATGAAAGTACAGTTGAGTGAGATGGTGGTGTCTAACTGCAGCAGTACACACAATGGTGAGTGGAGGAGCCAGCCTCTGCCTCCTGTCACCTCCAAATACATTGATAATAAATAAAAAAACATCACACAATATGCAGTTTACAAGAACATACTTAGTTCAATTCTATTATTTAACCTTAGTGTCACTGTCAATATAACTTTCAAAACTAAATCAACAGCAGATGTAAACTAAAGAAAGCTTGCAATGTATGTATATATATATATATATATATATATATATATATATATATATATATTTATTTATTTATTTAGTTATAAAAAAACACAGCACTTCCTGTGTTTAGACTAAAACAGGAAGTCCTGTGCTTCTCAGATCATCTGCGCTCACAAAGCAGGCAGTTATTTCATTTATGGACACATTGAGCAGTGACACTCTGTACAGGCCAGACTTCATGTGTTTAAGCCAGCACAAGACTTCTTGAGCACCTCCGTTCTCCACTTAAAGGGATCCTTCTGTTAACTAATTCTTTTTTTTTTTTTTTTCCCACTCTATACCTCCTTGACCCTGGGCTATCTTTTAGATTTTTACAGCACCTGAATGTGACTAATGGATTGGCGCCAGTTATATCTGACACCTGGATTGTTTCTACTCACCTGGACAAGTATCATAAAACCTGGTTAGTTCAGATACCTAAAATGTGATTGCCATGAACTGTATTCAGTCTTAGCCTAGACACAGAAGTTGGCACTGCAGCATGCCGATATCTTCTTGCTGGAAAGTACAACCATTATCAGAATTTCTGTAAGTACTCACATAGTTCCATAAAGTAAAGTCTACAGTGAACAATCCCAAATAAAGAATAAAGAGCAGAACTCACAACAGTAACTTGCACATCTTCATTCGACAATGGTGCACAAACATAGCTTGCACAAGAGCAGAAAAAGAGGGTGACAGCTGTTTTACACACAAGCATGTTTCGCCAGGACAAAAGCAGATGTCATCCTCAGTTTGTACTGGCGTCCACACCTGTTCTAGTTCTGTGCACTAGGGTTCGATAAGGAACCATAATTTGCTAAAATCTGGCTAAAATGTGGTTAATATCAACTACTTCTCACTACATAAATTGCTTACATTAAAAAATGCCTTACATTTTTTTTGAAAGAAGATGTAGAAGTGTTGAGAGGGGAAAATAAGAGTTTGAAATCAAAGGTTATTGATATGGAGGACAGGGCAAGGAGGAGTAATATCAGGATCATTGGACTCCCTGAGGGGGTAGAGGGAAAAAATCCAGAGGTTTTTCTCCAGAGGTGGCTGAATGAAATTATTGGGAAAGAAAAATTATCTCAACATTTCTGCATAGAAAGGGCTCATAGGGTCCCGGCAAAACCCCCTCCCCCTGGGAATAGACCACGTTCTCTTATTGCAAAGATCTTGTGTTATGGGGATAGAGATGTAATCCTTAGAAAGGGAAGGGAGGAGGGAGGTATTATGTATAATAACGCAAAAATATATATCTATCCAGATTATGCAATAGAGACCCAGAAGAAAAGATTGAGTTATTTCCAAGTAAAGAAAAAATTACAGGAGAAGAAGATCAAATATGCTCTCTTATTCCCGGCAAGGCTAAGAATAATATATGAAGAGAGGAGTTGGTTTTTTAATACACCAGAGGAGGCAATAGTTTGGATTGAAACTAAGGGGTTGTGAGAGAACTCTAGAATTGATGGTTAGATCAGAGGTCAGCGGAAAAAATTAGTCTCAGGTTAGAGGCTCTAAGGGGAATCTTGGAGTCACCTGGGGGGGGGGGATGGGGGGGTGGGGTGGGGAGGGGGGGTGGGGGGGGGGGGAGGGTAGGATTTGGAGGGGGGGGGGGGAAGATGAGCTGCCAAGAGGGGAATCTGGAGGGGGGGAGGAGGATACAATTGTCAAAGATGGGTTTTTTGTTTTTTTCTTTGCTTCTTCTTTTTTGTGTCTCTCCTCGGTTCATTTTATTCGGATTAAATGGTCTATAGAATAGTATGTTGGAATGTCAGGGGCTTGTCAGATAAAGTAAAACGGTTAGCAATATCAAATTATATTAGAAAAATGTTACCTGCAGTTGTATGCTTCCTCGAAACGCATTTGCTCAGTAATACCGTTAAGGTGCTCACTAAGAGATGGTGGTCCCACTACTATCATTCTGTGTATTCTAATTATGCTAGGGGGGTGTCGGTACTAATCCATCGTAGTATGGACTGGGAACTGATAGATAAAAAGATTGATAAAGAAGGGTGCTACGTTTTTCTACATTGTAAAATTGAAAGTTTCATTTGTATCCTAGCATTCATCTACATCCCCCCTCCCTTTAGTTCAACCATCCTGGAGAAGCTGTTCGAATATGCCACAGGAAAGAATACATTTAAAGTAAATTTTAGTAAAAACGGAGGAAGATCAGTGACAAAAAGAAAAACTGTGTGTGCCCCTGTGCGCCCACTTACGCCAACTTGCTCCTGGGCTGGTGGGAGGCCACCATTGCCCTGTCAGACGAGAGAGAGCACTTTGGAGACAAAGTGCTCTCTTAGTGCCATTTTACTGATGATATTTTCATCTTGTGCTCGGGTACTGAACAGGAATTCACCCAGTATTTAGCCTGCCTTAATGAAAATCAAATTGGCTTACACTTTACCTTTGAGATTAATCATCACAGTTTGCCCTTCTTAGATGGAAGGATTTCTAAAACACATCAGGGATACCTTGAGGCAACAATTGATAGAAAAGAGACTTCCACCAACAGTCCCCTAAGGTGGGAGAGCTGTCACCCTGCCCCCCTAAAAAGAGGGATACCCAAGGGACAGCACCTCTGCCCTAGGAGAAACTGCTCTAGAGACAGTGACTTCAAGACACTGCTATTGACCTTTGAAAGAGGTTACCCTGACTATACACTTAGGATGGCCTATTATGCTTCCATATCCTGTCAGCGAGAGGAGTTATTGACACCTAGGCCAAAAAGTGATGCACAAAGACTGATTCGGATTATCGGTACTTTCGACCAAGCATCTCGGGAAGTCAGGGAAATTTTGTCCAAACACTGCGGTGGTTACTTAGACTGCACCCAGACTTAAGGGATGAGATCAGTGATTATTCCTTAATTACCTACTGCAAGGACAAGAGTAGAGGGGACATGGTCACACAAGCCACTTGACCCCCCCCCCCCCTTCCTTCCCCTAGTACATAGTTAAACTACTTAGAAGGTAGGGGTTGATATAGGTGTGGACATTGCAAAGCCTGTGACTTCATTTGCAAGACAAAACAATTCAGGAGCACAAACACTGGTAAAACCTACACTATAAAATCATTCATGAATTGTGGCACCAAGGGTATAATCTATGTGGTTTTGTGCTCCTGCCCTAAACAGTATGTTGGTAAAACCATCAGAGATCTGTGGAAAAGGATCCTTGAACACCTGGGGGACATTAGGAACAAACGGGAAACCCCTTTAGCAAGACATCTCCAGGAACACCATGGTGGTACCCCCTCTTCACTGACCTTCATGGCTATTGACAACATAAGACCATCCCAAAGGGGGGATCTGGATAGAGCTTTGTTACAGAAGGAGACCCGGTGGATGTATATGCTAAATATGGTCTCCCCACAGGGTCCCAATGAAATCCTTAATTTTGCTTATTTTATCTGATGGCACTACTGTTAGCATACTGTCTGGGGTAGACAGTTAGGTATGGCCCTAGTGGGCCGAAATTTAAGCTAGGTATGGCTGGCTCAGCTAGTATAGGGGATAACAGGGCTCAATAGGATTAGGCTCCTGAGTGGGACCGTCCTTTTAGGATGGCCACCCCACCTAGGTGAGGGTTTTAGCTTGGGGTGGTTTAGGGTTTAATAGTCCCCAGTGCACAACAAGCTCATCCCCTGAATATTAGGGTGAACCCTGTACTCGGTAGCCCCTCTGTATTTTGCCTATCCTGTTACCTATGTTATATTGAATTTACCCTATAGACCTGCCCCTCTGCATCATACATTAGCACTTTGCATACTTACCCGCTTATTTTATTCCACTGCTATTTCCCAGCTATTTGTCTTGCATCCTATAATCTACCCACACTCATGGTGTATCTGGGATATCCTACAATCTACCCATACTAGTATAAATAACTGTATAAACAGCCTGTGAGTTCGGGATGAACCTAACCTGTATTGGAGTCTATACATAGCATCTTTCACTCCTAGACTAGTTATACTTCCATTGAGCCTATTATACAGAGTGTGCACGATATCTAATTGTATCGTGCTCTTTGAGTCACTGACACCCTGGATCGCCGATCTGACAGCCAGCGGGCCTGACTGATTACAACAGTGGGTTACTCCCTTAGAGGGCGTGTAAGGGAAGTGTACTCAAATCTGGCGTGCTCCTGGGCAGTTTGTCACGTCAGACGCGCCCGAACCCTCGCCCCTGCTACATGAAGAGATCGCGGCTAGCACTCCCAGCATTCTGCCACTGCAGGATGAAGTGACAATATCTCCTAGCAGAGGACTATTTATGTAAGTAGTTAACCACTGTATAACCTACCAGCTATACATTTAGTATTTTGGGGCTAATGCATTTAACTATTGCCCCTACAGACAGATAGATAGGTACATTGCCACTAGTGGTCCCTGTCGTACTTCATCCTACTTAATTTTAGTGTGTTGTGTTGTACATATTATTGCACTGCAAATATATATAATCTGCTATTTGCATTTATATACCATGTAATATTCACCTATCCAGCACCTGATGATTTTGCTGTATTGGTGATTGAAAGGCATAGGGCTAGGTGTTGGTATATGCAGACGGGACTTCCACGTGATGGACAGCCAGGCGACAGTGCCATACCTGTTGGCATTTGTTTGTGACGTTCTTGTCCTCCTTGGTGATTGGTACGATAGTGATGTGCCAGTACCTATATATTTTCTAATAGCAAGGCGACTATGGCCTAGCTGGTACCTACAGGCAATTTTGGTACCAGGCCTACCTCACACTTGTGATACTATTGCACGCAATAGCTACTAAACTGACGGAGACTATTAGTGACGTCACTGACTATACGAGTTACCTGAGATCCTGTAGTCAACACTTCCCATAACCGCACTATTGGGACTGATTATTGTGGTAGCATTTCTGGAGATAATTGTAATTTTTATTGTTTGGATATTTTGGTTTCATTGTTTGGATATTTATTTTATTTGTACTATGATAAAAGCTATGTTTTAAGCTATATCTTCTTCCTTGACATTCCTGTGTTTTTAACAACTAATGAAAAACGTCCACTGTTTGTAAAAGACGTCTGAAAATAATGATCATGTTCTTATTTTGTCATCCGTGGTAAAAACGTCCGTTATTCAATACATTGTGTACATTGGACGACCATCTTTCTATTGACTTCAATGTATTGTCATTGCAGTCAGTTAAATCGCGGCAATAATGGAAATGATTTTAAATATAAAAATTTTCTCCTTTTCTCTTTTTTTTTGACGTTGTGTAGTCTATCGCTGTAACCTTCACCAATTGCACAGTGATAGCTGAAGCACACCATAAGATATGGCTCTAAAGTACTAAAAAACATAAACACTTTATTCACCATGTGGATTTCAGCAGAACAAAGTTAAATTTTCAATGCTTTTTTTGTTTTGAAAATGTGTTACTTGGTTTTGTGAATAAAGTTTGTTTATTTTTTTTATTTATTTTTTATTTGTTTTCTTGTCAAATTAGAGATTATTGCTTTGGTTTTCTTCAAAAGTATATTGTTTCATTTTAAGCCTGTTTATATGCAGTTGTTAAAAATCCTTAAGGGTACGTTCACACCTACAGGATCTGCAGCAGATTTGATGGCGCTGATTTGAAGTTGCAGATTCAAAGCAAATATGCAGCTTCAAATCTGCGCCATCAAATCTGCTGCAGATCCTGTAGGTGTGAACGTACCCTAAGGGTGCGTTCACATGTACAGAATCCGCAGCAGATCTGCAGCAGATCCGCAGTAGATTTGATGGTGCAGAGTTGATGCTGTGTTCAGTTATTTACATGAAATCTGCTGCGGATTCGGTACATGTGAACGTACCCTAAAGGTAAACTAACAGAAGGTTAGACACATCTAACCTGTTATGTCATGATAAGGCATGGGGAGCTGCCACCCCCAGTGTACCAAATTGACTCATCTACATAGAGAATAACTACAAACTGTGGCCACGTTCATATGCTGTAAGACAACGGTCATTTAGTACCGGCCAGATAAAAATAACTTTTTTTGGAATTGGAATGCGGGCACATTCAGATGTCCCTGTGTTCCAATTAAACATAGGAGACAATGTAAAGTCTGGCTGGAGCTGTACTTTACACAGTCACTATTCAATGAATAGTGGCCGAACAAAATTGGCATGTCAGTATTTTGTGCAGCCGCATGGAATCGCTGTAGTGTATGCAGTGTGTTTACACTCCGTCCGGGATTCCATAGAGTTTAATGCGATTGGCCGCTGTCATGAACCCCTTCACCTCTGCAATCTGTATTTATACATTCCTACTGCACATACCCCCTGCAGTAGGAATGTACATACATTCCTGACTGTGAAGGGGTTTGATGTGTGCAGGACCGCCATGATCCCGCAGCTGCCTCTCATTAACCCCTCAAATGCCGTAATCTATAATGATTGCGGCGTTTAATGTACTCAGTGACAGGACAAGCTCCTGTCACTGAGTGATTGGGACCCCTGCAGCCTGATCACTTGTATCGACAGGTGGCGGTAAGTCACTTACCTCCGTCCTGTCGCATAGGCCAATCATGCATAGAGTCTTCTCTCAGGCAGGCTCTATGAATAGATCGCCGATAACACTGATCTATGCTATGATATGGCATAGCATAGATCATTATATGCATGTTTTACAGTGAAAAAAATAGTGTAAAAAAAGTGTAATAAAAAATTGTAGTAAAAAAAAACCCTTCCAATAAAAAGTTTAATATACATCCTTGCCCATTATAAAAATATAAATATTTAAAATAAATAAACATATTATATATTGTAGCATGCGGAATCAACTGATCTATGAAAATATTACATAGTATAAACAACGGCCATAATCTGACACGTAGTGTGAATTCAACGGCCGTAGTTACATTGCATTACAGTCATTATAGGGAACCTCAAAACAACGGCTGTAGTTTTGTGGCGCGGACAACGGCCGTTATTTTACGTGAACATAGCCTAAATCGTTTGTACTATTGATATTTATTGATTTCTGAAAAATTACTTTTAAATGACAGTTAAACTTTAATAAAAGCGCTGACGGTTGTTATGGATGACGACTGTCATTTTTACATAGTATGAACCTAGCCTAATGCTGCGTTTACACTGAACGATTATCGTGTGAATTCGAACGATAACGATCAAATTCGAACGATAATCGTACGTGTAAACGCTGCAAACAATCAAACGACGAACGAGAAATCGTTCATTTTCATCTTACAACATGTTCCAAAATCGTCGTTCGCAAAAAATTCGCAGATCATTCTGTGTAAACAGTCGTTCGCCAATTTAACCAATGTGTGAGATGGGCTTAAGCGATCGCAAAACGATCGCAAAACGAATTTCCGTACGATATATCGTACAGTCTAAACGCTGACCGTTATGAAACAAAAATCATTACTCCGACATCGTTAATCGTACGATCGGGCCAATTATCGTTTCCTGTAAACGCAGCATTAGAGTAGACAGTTTTTAGATGCACTAGACTTATTACTGTGCGAGCTGTTAAGTAAGGGCCCTATTACACGGGACGGTTATCGTGCAAAAAAATCTTTAAATTGTTCAAATTTAAACGACAATCATTCTGTGTAATTGCAGGCAACGATTGAAAAATCGTTCATATGTCGTTGATCGTTTATTTAGATCTGATCCTGATCATTCGCTAATCGTTTGCTGTAATTCCACGTTCGTTCGTTTAAGTTCCGCATTTGTTCACTAATCGTTCAGTGTAACAGCACATTGTTCATTGTTTAGCTGGGATCAGAAGGAATAAACAATCATAGTAACGATCGCAATAACGATCATAGTAACGATTGTAATTAACGATTATCTTTCTGTGTAATATGGTGAATGATTACAGGTTAATGATAAACAATCTCGTTTGCGATCGTTAGTCGTTAATCGTTAAAAATCGCTCAGTGTAATAGGACCCTAAATCTGTTGCATCTGAAGTTTAGGGCCCTTTTACACAGAAAGATTATCTGATAGATTATCTGCCAAAGATTTGAAGCCAAAACCAGGAACAGACTATAAACAGAGATCAGGTCATAAAGGAAAGCCTGAGATTTCTCCTCTTTTCAAATCCAGTCCTGGTTTTGGCTTCAAATCTTTGGCAGATAATCTGTCAGATAATCTTTCTGTGTAAAAGGGCCCTTACTCTAAGTTTGAACCAAGACCATTCCCCCTATTTATAAAAGTATCTCTAAAGTGTCTAAAAAGCATAAGTGTGAAGAAAAGTCCTGTGCACCACATTTTGGACAGAATTCTTGTACACAACCTAAAGGAGTTAAATATATTGTCTATTTACATATTATAATTCAACCATGTCCATATTAGGACTAAATGGATTTAATCTTTTCTTTGTAATGATATGGGTAAGTGATCAGGGAATTGGGGAAACATGTGATATGCGTGAGTAAACTGGCATCAGCATGGATGATATGTGCCCAGGTGCTGCAATCAACATTTCCATAAAACTTTAGGGATTTTTATTATGCAAGAATAAAAAAAGGGAAAACAGACTTGTAGTTTTGTGGATAAAAACGGGTTGAAATGTTGAAAAGGACTCAATGAATGATATTATATAATCAGATTATATATGATTTTTTGTAAACTTTTTATTTGTTCTAAAATGATGTGTCATAAAAATTCAACTTCTACATCAATGGAAAAGTTGGAAACTTTACTGAGTTTACAGCTGATGAAACTGACAAATCTTAAACTTTGCACAATCTGACATATCTAAGGGAAAATGAGAACTAAAATAAGAGAGAATAATTAAACTAAATGGGATATTGAAGTCTCTACTGCAACATAAACAACATGTGTAGTATGGAGACTGAAAATGTTACAGTATTTCTAAAGGTTAGGGAGTGTAAATTATAAAAATTGTCAAAACTCAACTGTAGTTTTAAATGGCAAAACATTAGTGTAATAACTTGTAGAAAGAGAATAATGAGAATAAAAGTAAGTCTGCTCTGAAAATGTTGTAGAAGATGTCAACATATTGTGCAAGTCATCTAATATACTTAGCAAAATATCAAGCTCATACATTTAAACGAGATGAGGAGAAAAATCAATCACTTTAGGTCAGAAGTATAGCATTGTGAAAAGGTCACATGCATACAAGCAGGCCATCATGCATCTGCCAAACACAATTTATGCTACAAGCAAAATTAGAGAAAAGTGCCAAGTTTTGGACACAGTCACACTTGATAATACTATGTGTGTGTAAAAAAAAATGTATATGGCGAATGCACATAAATGTATGAAATGTTATAGAAAGGAATACTGCAACAAAATGTCATAATCTTATTTAGTACCATTACAAGACTTTAAGATGCCTTTATGCACAACTCACAGGTATTTCACCTTTTGCTATATTTTTATAAAATCTGAATATAAGATATTTTAATTGAAATATAGATTTAGTTAGCCTAAAAAATATGAATAGGAACAATACTTATGTAATCATATAAGAACAGAGTGATTTATGATAATGGTTATCTCTTATTTGTCTTTATGGCGTTATTATACACTATAGATATTGGGTGTTGATAACAGGGAGCCTGTTAGTAAACACTACTTACCCCTCACATCTGATGAGGCATGGTGGCCCCATATAAAATGCTTCACCTAAAATGTAAATAAAGCAATACATGCCTTTTATTTTATTTATTTATTTAGGGGGGGGGGGAGCTTTTTGCTATGTTGTATATTATGTAATTTGTGATATATTTATTATTTGATTTATATAGGTTTCCCTACTAGGAAACTAAAACAGCACATTTCTGAACAAGTGATCAGAGCTTCTAGTCAGGTGTTTATTTGTTGTTTGAGGTTTTTTGCATTTATTTTTTTATCAATTTTTATAAACAACATTTTTAAGAAACACAGTATAACAATATGCAATTTTTATGACTGCATCAATAAGCACAAAAAAGCAAATGAAGTAACAGCATAAAATGTATGGTGTGTAAAAATATGGGTCCAATATGCAAGATAACAAGGAGAAACATAAATTCTAGGCAGTCATAAAGAAGAGTATATGCACAAGAATTAGAGCCCATCTACTCTTATACGTGTTATTTTCAATGGAGCCAAAGAAAAGAAAAGGAAAAAGTAGACAGAAAAAGAAAAAGAAAAAAAAGAGAACAAAAAAGAGGGTTGAGGGGAAGAGAGCATATTGGCGCTATCTCAATGCTGCCCCAATTGCTTTTAATGCACCAAGTCTAGGATTTTTTGGGAATTCATGAACAGACACCACAGGAACAAAAGTTGATCAACTCAGTTGTTCCTCAGCAACTACAGGAGTTTGCAATCCTGTGATTGCACACCAGTAAGCCCTATCAAATGAATCATATCCAGCAATAAAAGGTGAATGAAGACAGCAAAAATGAGTCAATCTCTGGCTTTATTATGAATGGATTTTCGTGAATGAGCAATTTTCATGCTCCAGTTGCGCTTTGTAAGATAAAGTTGATAAAGTGGCAAGTCGAAGTCACAGAACTGTTTGAGCATTTAGACAATAAGTGAATATTGCAGCCCACATGGATAAATAATATTGTATGAGATGGAGTATGCGCCACAAGCTCACATGCTGCTTATAAACTATAAACATCTCCCCACTGCTGTGGCTGATTGGCTAGCACCAGTTTTGAAGGAAACTTTGGTAACCACAGTGGCAGCCTCATTCTAGGCTCCCTAGTTGGAAGTCTAGCAACACACTACTTGCATTGGTAACCTTGGGCACAGAATGGATCATGTGGAAAAGGTGTCCTCCTCCACTGTCATGCAAGTAAGATTACTCACTAGAGAAGCTACTATGCTCAAGAAACCACTGCAAGACCAGGAGAACAGGGCACGTCGATACTGTTGGGATTCCTGAAAACTTTAAAAGGCCACACATAAAGCAGTTATGTGAATCTTAACTGCCAGAAGCCTTGGGTCTGACATTTCCTAAAAGGGTTGAAAAAATGCACAAAGTGAGCCCTATGTCAGCACTCCATACGACAACAGTGTGACAAGAGTCCATCAAAGGCAAGTAATCATGCGGTACTGGCTGGATGATCTTCAGTGAATAGCGATTGCAGAAAACTGACATGTCCTTTTTTTCCAGCACCTCTAAAGATCCCGAGCAGACTATATACTATGGCGAATACACTCCGATTGGGATTCCCTCAGGTGCAGCACTACGTAACGGCTGTGATTACTTCTGTACTTACGTTGTGTGAACATAGCCTTAGGCAAGTGTCATTTAATCAAAATGTCTAGTTTCTCTAGATTTTTATACCCTTTACAAACCATATCCATGCTCATTATAAACTCTGATGTTACGGCCTTCTAATCTTCTTTTACCAAATTATTTTGGGCAGGTAAGAAATAAAGAATAGTGTTCTCCAAGGAGGAAGGTGGCATAAACTTCCCAAACATTTGTGGCTACAACATACAGTAACATGCCTTATTAGGCACATGCTAGATTGGCAACATAACACATGTACACATTACACTGGAGAGGCAACGGATTAAGCCTTGGAATCTGATGGTCGTTATACATGGTCCTCTCTCTGCATTCCCCCCAGCTGTTAGACACTCTTTAATAATCCATGATACGGTCAGAACCTAGAAGGTTCCTAGAATCATCAGAAATATAATAGACCATTTAAATGCTCTAAACACTTTTCGTTCCTGACTTTCTACCAGGTAATTTTAGTGGCCTACTTTCCCTTTGAAGGGAAGGGGAGTAAGGATCATGGGAGATCTGCTTCAACCCTCGGAACATAGATGGCTAACTATGCCTGAGGTAGCTAGATATTTTCATGCTCCATCCACTGATTTTCTCTCCTACCAACAAGTCCCCAACTTGTGATATAACGTTTGTTTGGAAGCATCTAGCAGCTGATGAACTCTAAAGGGACCTTGCATTATCTACCCAGTGACTCTCTTTCACCTTTTTGGACATTTAACCCAGGGCCGGGACAAAGGGTAGGCCAGGGTAGGCGATGGCCTAGGGCGCCATCTAGTGGTGAGTTACAGGGGGCGCAATATCAATCTCCAAAAAAAAAAAAATTACTACAGGCTCCTGTACTCCTGGTGGCCTCAGAGTGCTACCTCTCCCTGCTCACCTTCAGCATCCTCATGTCCTCCCACTCTCTCCCCTCCTGGGCAGGCAGTGTGAATATACCCGGAGCAGGATCATTGCTCTGCCCTGAAGATGACCTGCTAGGACCTTTCACTCGGACTAGAGGCTCCGCCCCCTCCTCACCATGTGACCTCCTCACTATCTGACTGCTGGAAGCCGTGCCGACTGCTGGGGCTGCTGTCTGGTGAGTTCACTGACTGACTCTCATCATCCTGTAGATGTAGGGAGGCTGGGAGTGCTGGGAGAGGGAGGTCACCTAGGTCACAGGGCTGCCCCATATAACACTGCCCCATATCCCTGCACTGCTCCTCTATACACAGCACTTCCCATATTGTTCCCCAACCTGTGGGTCACCAGCTGCTCCAAAACTACAACAGTCCCAGCATGATAGGAGTTGTAGTCCTGCCACAGCTTGGGACCCACAGGTTGGTGAACACATGTGTTTATTATGTACAGGCTAATCCCCCTGACACTGGTGCTTTATATCCTTATTGTATTGGGTCCTTGTACTGGGTCAGGCAGGATCAGTATATGATGTGTATATGGCGCTGTGACTGTGCTGTCATGGTATAGGAGAGGTGTATGTGGTAGGATCAGTATATGATATGTATATGGCGCTGTGCTGTCATGGTATAGGGGAGGTGTATGTGGCGGGATCAGTATATGATGTGTATATGGCGCTGTGACTGTGCTGTCATGGTATAGGGGAGGTGTATGTGGCAGGATCAGTATATGATGTGTATATGGCGCTGTGCTGTCATGGTATAGGGGAGGTGTATGTGGCAGGATCAGTATATGATGTGTATATGGCGCTGTGACTGTGCTGTCATGGTATAGGGGAGGTGTATGTGGCAGGATCAGTATATGATGTGTATATGGCGCTGTGACTGTGCGGTCATGGTATAGGGGAGGTGTATGTGGCAGGATCAGTATATGATGTGTATATGGCGCTGTGACTGTGCGGTCATGGTATAGGGGAGGTGTATGTGGCAGGATCAGTATATGATGTGTATATGGCGCTGTGCTGTCATGGTATAGGGGAGGTGTATGTGGCAGGATCAGTATATGATGTGTATATGGCGCTGTGACTGTGCTGTCATGGTATAGGGGAGGTGTATGTGGCAGGATCAGTATATGATGTGTATATGGCGCTGTGACTGTGCGGTCATGGTATAGGGGAGGTGTATGTGGCAGGATCAGTATATGATGTGTATATGGCGCTGCGCTGTCATGGTATAGGGGAGGTGTATGTGGCAGGATCAGTATATGATATGTATATGGCGCTGTGCTGTCATGGCATAGGGGAGGTGTATGTGGTAGGATCAGTATATGATATGTATATGGCGCTGTGCTGTCATGGTATAGGGGAGGTGTATGTGGCGGGATCAGTATATGATGTGTATATGGCGCTGTGACTGTGCTGTCATGGTATAGGGGAGGTGTATGTGGCAGGATCAGTATATGATGTGTATATGGCGCTGTGCTGTCATGGTATAGGGGAGGTGTATGTGGCAGGATCAGTATATGATGTGTATATGGCGCTGTGACTGTGCGGTCATGGTATAGGGGAGGTGTATGTGGCAGGATCAGTATATGATGTGTATATGGCGCTGTGCTGTCATGGTATAGGGGAGGTGTATGTGGCAGGATCAGTATATGATGTGTATATGGCGCTGTGACTGTACTGTCATGGTATAGGGGAGGTGTATGTGGTAGGATCAGTATATGATGTGTATATGGCGCTGTGACTGTGCTGTCATGGTATAGGGGAGGTGTATGTGGCAGGATCAGTATATGATGTGTATATGGCGCTGTGCTGTCATGGTATAGGGGAGGTGTATGTGGTAGGATCAGTATATGATGTGTATATGGCGCTGTGACTGTGCTGTCATGGTATAGGGGAGGTGTATGTGGCAGGATCAGTATATGATGTGTATATGTGACTGTGCTGTCATGGTATAGGGGAGGTGTATGTGGCAGGATCAGTATATGATGTGTATATGGCGCTGTGACTGTGCTGTCATGGTATAGGGGAGGTGTATGTGGCAGGATCAGTATATGATGTGTATATGGCGCTGTGCTGTCATGGTATAGGGGAGGTGTATGTGGCAGGATCAGTATATGATGTGTATATGGCGCTGTGACTGTGCTGTCATGGTATAGGGGAGGTGTATGTGGCAGGATCAGTATATGATGTGTATATGGCGCTGTGACTGTGCGGTCATGGTATAGGGGAGGTGTATGTGGCAGGATCAGTATATAATGTGTATATGGCGCTGTGACTGTGCTGTCATGGTATAGAGGAAGTGTATGTGGCAGGATCAGTATATGATGTGTATATGGCGCTGTGACTGTGCGGTCATGGTATAGGGGAGGTGTATGTGGCAGGATCAGTATATGATGTGTATATGGCGCTGTGACTGTGCGGTCATGGTATAGGGGAGGTGTATGTGGCAGGATCAGTATATGATGTGTATATGGCGCTGTGACTGTGCGGTCATGGTATAGGGGAGGTGTATGTGGCAGGATCAGTATATAATGTGTATATGGCGCTGTGACTGTGCGGTCATAGTATAGGGGAGGTGTATGTGGCAGGATCAGTATATGATGTGTATATGGCGCTGTGACTGTGCGGTCATGGTATAGGGGAGGTGTATGTGGCAGGATCAGTATATGATGTGTATATGGAGCTGTGACTGTGCGGTCATGGTATAGGGGAGGTGTATGTGGTAGGATCAGTATATGATGTGTATATGGCGCTGTGACTGTGTTGTCATGGTATAGGGGAGGTGTATGTGCTGCATCATTTTCTCTGTTCCTGAAGTCTGTAACGCTGTATATTCCTGTTATACCTATAGCACAATGTGCACCTTTATTATACCCGAGGGGCCTGTTGTGTGACACCTAAATTCTCAGGATGCCATGTGTGACACTATTACATTCAGGTGGCATGGTGTGTTACAGTCAGGGGGTACAGTATACACGGTCCTGTTACAGTCAGGGGGTACAGTATACATGGTCCTGTTACAGTCAGGGGGTACAGTATACACGGTCCTGTTACAGTCAGGGGGTACAGTATACACGGTCCTGTTACATTCAGGGGGTACAGTATACATGGTCCTGTTACAGTAAGGGGTACAGTATACATGGTCCTGTTACAGTCAGGGGGTACAGTATACACGGTCCTGTTACAGTCAGGGGGTACAGTATACATGGTCCTGTTACAGTCAGGGGGTACAGTATACATGGTCCTGTTACAGTAAGGGGTACAGTATACATGGTCCTGTTACAGTCAGGGGGTACAGTATACATGGTCCTGTTACAGTCAGGGGGTACAGTATACATGGTCCTGTTACAGTCAGGGGGTCCTGTTACAGTCAGGGGGGGGGGGGGGCGCCATTTGTCTTCTCTGCCTAGGGCACCAAAACTCCTTGTCCCGGCCCTGATTTAACCACTTACCCTTCACTCTTGTCCAGTTTGTATTGAAAATTCTGAAATATATGTACTGTACCTTCTGGACAGCTCTTCAGTAAAACTGAATGCCCAGGTCCCTCTCCGAATAAGAAATTAACATTGCAACTAAATCTGATACTATCTACAGAGTATGTGGTATCCATTTTAATTATATGAAGATTTTGGAAAAAGTTTTGAGGTTCATTGGAAAATGTTCCATGGTAAGTACTTAATGCAGGGGAGACAAGGGAGTACCCTGATAAGTAACCTTTGTTGCAATAAAAAAGGTCGGACAGAATCCCATTGACACTGACCAGTGTAGAGGGGGCAGAACAGTGCACCATGACCCTGTTAATAAGGCCAGGCCGCAAACCTAATTATTTCAGCCAGGCTGAAAAGAATCTCTAGGGCACCCTATAAAATGTTTTTTAATCCTCCACTGATAGAAGGAACACTAAATATCATTGTTGTTTAACATGTGAGTGTCATGCCCTATGTCCATGTCTGGCACAAACCCATCTGATCATCATGTCACAATTAACATATCAATTTCACGTTTCATGAAAACAGCTCCAAGGATCAGACTAAGAAACTTTGCTTCAGCCTCAGCACCCTTTCTGCTATAGGGACATGTCAGCAGGTTTCTAAACTGCTGATAGTTTTTAGTAATCTTCGTATTATGTCTATATCTGAAGCACATAGATTTACACAATTTAGGATTTGGCACCACTGTTATTACTCCCCCAGGCAATTTGCTCGTGTGGGCAGCACCTCCAGGGCTGTTTGTCCTAAATGTGGATAGGAAGCGGTCGGTCTCCTTCATATGTTTTGGTCCTGCCCTGGGGTTGCTGACTTCTGGGAGGAGGTATGCGTTGCTTTGGAGGGTAAATTAAGTTGTAGCATCCCTAGGGATGTTTTGATGTTAATACTGGGAGATTCGGGGGGTTTGAGGGTTCATGCTAAATTAATTGTGAACATATTATTTTACGCTAGATTAGTAATACTTAGGAATTGGATATCACAACATCCGCCCTCCTTGCAGGAATGGATTAATACGGTCAACAACATTAAACGCTATGAGAGGATCTCGTTTGCTCGGAAAAAAAGAAGGTCTGTGTAAATTCCAGACTCTATGGGGTAAATGGAGTTTTTGATGATGGGGTAGGGGTAGGGGTAGGGGTTTACCCCCCCCCCCCCCCCCCTTTCCTTTTTTTTTTTTTTTTTTTCTCTCTCTCTCCACGTCCAGGTTGGGTGGGATGGTGGGTGGGATAGGGTTTATAAAAGGATGATGTCTGTTGAAACATTTTATATTTATTGTCTATGTGATGTGATGTGAGATGTTATAAAATGTCTATAAAGAAATAAATTATTAAAAAAAAAAAAACTGCTGATAGTTTTATCATTAATGTCCCGGATGACCCCTTTAAGACCCCTTGTTAAAGTGATAAACCATAAATGTAAATGCAACAATTACATCCCCAAAGATAATGTGACTGTATTTTAATATTTTTTACTAATTGACATTTTATTTCTATTAAATATTCAGTCTCAATGGTAATCATAGATCCATACTTTTATATTATATTTCCTAGAAATGAGCCCCATTAACATTCTATTTCTCAAATTATGGTCATTACGAAATTTAAAAGATATTAGAAAACTATTGATGTTATGGAAAATTACTGTATATTGAAATTATGATAATCTCCACAGTGTAAAGGCCCAGGAGCTATATAAAGTTCTATTAAAAATAGTGACCTTCATCATTCTCACCTTTGATGTATCCACAACAGTATGTTAGCTATCAGTAGAAATGAGGGAAGTGTGCTTCCATACCATTCATACTTTTGAATCCCAATGTCTGGGCGCTCTGTCGAGAAACAGCTGTAGGCCAACAAGCGCAAACTGATGACAGCGATAAATTCCGTGTTTAAACTATATTTAAACTCTGTAGTAGTGATTGTGGCTTTATTTAATTATGCTCATTGTCCCCTAGGTGGCTTGTTACCATTTATGAAACACAATTACATAAACAGTTTGGTGCAAGTGCACCTCTCACCATTCCTTTGTTTGTGTTTTCCCTTGGGGTCTCCAGCTTTCCGAACTGCCAGCAATGAAAAAGAGGAGAAAGAGTGAGGTTGACAGCCTTGTTTTAAATATCATTAGGAGGATGATATTGTGTAGCTGTACAAGGCTTGTACACTGCATCTATCACTGCCTACTGCAGACTATCTCTGCCTACATATAAAGGTTGTACAGGCAATAAGCTTTTAATCTTAAAAGGCAGCAGTTGGTTGTGTTCTCATGTTAGCGTTGTACAGGATCAGCTGGAAGATAAGTAAATAATACTGTGTCTATTTACCTATCTCAACTTTATCATCTATCTATTTCCTATCTATATCATATATTCATTATATGCTGTAATAATGCTATAAAAAAATATTAAGTTCTTAGCATAGCCTCCATATAGTAGCCAGGCCCCTCTATGTACCCATATATATTTAGGCCCCCTCTTTTCCCTATATAGTAATAGGACCCCTCTGTGCTTCCACATAGTGATAGCGCACCTGTGTACCCCCACATAGTATAGGCCCCTTTGTACCCCCCCCCCCACACACACACACACAAAGTATAGGCCTCCCCTGTGTTGCCCAACATAGTATAGGTTCCTGTGTAGCCCCCACATAGTATAGGTTCATTTGTAGCCATCACATACTATACCCCTCCGTGTAGGCCCCCTGTGTAGCAGCATTCATGTGAAAAACAAAAAAGGTATACCCACCTCTTCTGGATTCAACAGCAGCGTCTCTCTCTTCCTGGAGCTCTGGTCTGATAGCCACTCATACAAGTTCACTGAGCTTCCGGCACAAGCAACCTGCTACACCCAGCCCCGGAAGCCCACTGCTCCTGCCCTGCGGCACCTTTACTTCTCTCCTGTCCTGTTCAGCTGTAGTAGTGACACAGCTTTAATGCCATTTGGTCACTGCAGGCCCTTAAAGGGAACCAATCTGCAAGATTGTGCAGATATGATTCCTGGCTGCACAGTATAGAGCCACTGTGCAGCTTCCCAAGGCTACCAGCCACGTCTGTGACAGTAGCTTTAGATTAGGGAAAAAGTAGTTTTAATCGAGTGTGTAAGGCTGGGAGAGGGAAGGCAACTAGTCAACAGGGCAGGGAGCCACCTATGACTAGTCATGGCTCTATCCCTGTCAGCGCGCAGTGCAGGGATGATTGACAAACAGAGAAACCTATTAGTTACCTCTCTGCCTGTCAATCATGCCCACAGAGAGACCTGGGACTAGTCATGTACGGTTTCCCGCTCAGATGACTAATTACCACCCCTCTCACAGCCTTGTACACCTTGTGCTGATTCATTTCCTTTAAGTGAACTGGGAAGAACTGGCCCACCCCTGGGTGTCAGTAATTGAAGGTGGTGCAGTAATATTGTGGTACTGACATAGCGTATGTCAGTTTTTTTGTGTGTGACAATCAGAATCCTGAAAAAAAGTCTTTTGTGTTTTTTTATGGGGTACTGTCCTGCCTACCTATTTAAACTATGCTCCCCCTGCATGCTAAATGACGGCAACTGCGTCGAGCATCAGGTGATTTGGACCTATATTGCCCCAGGTCATCTGATGCGGCCAGCCAATCACTACATAACTATGCCATAACAGGGTATGTCCGGCCATTGCAATGTTAGTAGAACTCTGTGGTCACATGTCACCTATTCTGTGGATAGTTAGCAAGCCTAATCTTAGGATAATCACTTTAATAGACATAAACCAATCTGAATATTTATTTCACTGTTGGGAAAAGTTTCCAGTAGGGAGGTGTAAAATTAAATAAAAATGAGGATCTAGCTGGCAGAAGAACTGGACCCACAAGAAAAAACTGATCTGTGGGGGTTCTCAGATATGAAATGACTAGTATGTAACAGGATTTAACAATTTACTTAAAGGACAACTCCCACAAAAAATTTTTTGGGCTTATTTAACACACATTACAAAGTTATATAACTTTGTAATGTGGTTAAATGCCCGGTCTGGCCCCCTTCCACCACTTTCCGACCCTGCCCCCCCCCCCCCCGGAAGTTAAAGAATGTATACATTACCTATTACGATCGTCACGGTCCTCTTCTCCCGGGCGGCATCTAGTGACGACGACGTCAGAGTCGGGGGGCGGTCCGGGTCTTATTCCTCCTCATCGTCTTCATTGAAAGTAAATGGGAGAGAAAAGGCTGCTGGTGCACATGCGCACCAGCAGCTGTTTCATTGGCTGGAGCGCATCACATGGCTTCCAGCTTGCTCAGCCCTGATTGGCTGAGCTTGCTGGAAGCCATGTGATGCGCTCCAGCCAATGGAAAAGGCTGCCGGTGCGCAAGCGCACTGGCAGCCTTTTCTCTAAGAGGCATCACTGGACGGCGGACGCAGGTGACGGTGAGGCGGACGGCGGGCGAATGGAGTGGCGATCATCACCGGAGGGATGGTGAGTATGGTGTCTGTGTGTGTCTGTTTTTTTTTTTTTTTTTTTTTTTTGGGGGGGGGGGGGGGTCCCGCAGGAGTTGTCCTTTAAGTGTCCACACGAAGGCTGATAGGCACTAATATCATATTATATCATCCCATGTAAAAGAAACATAATAGTTTCTGTTGTTGTATCCTATTTGTCTGCTCTTCACACATAAAGATTGACTGTCAGTAGATGTAGATGACAGGGCCTGATGCTATGAATGAAGGAGACTGGGAGAGAGGATATAGGATGGAAAAAGAAACCAAGTCTAATGGAGCATAGTATGTTTTAGGCTTCCATTGGCCAATGACCAAGGTTCATTGCATTCTAAGTAGGGATTATTTAAATTGAAAGTATATTATAAGGAAATCACAATTTTAATCATGTGTGCCATTACTTTCTCACACATTTTTACTTGGAGATCGTCATGCTGTTTTCATTGCTAAAAATATAAAGGAAACAATTTGGCAAATTTATGTCAAATCATCAACTATTCAGGTCTTACGGACATGTTTTGATTGCATTAACAATGTAAGATAATAGCCTAATAATGTATTCATTGCATACAGCTGCAAGTAACAGACAAGAGATACTATTTTTGTCATGAACAGTTTCCCTTGGAGATTTAATATTCTCTGATTGTTTTAGATATTTGGAAAGTGTGAAGTGCAGTTAATTTCTTTCTTTTCTTTTTTTTATTTCACATTTAATTACATTGTTACACGGTGATATGTTTGATCTGTTATTTTTGCTTTAATATCTTGGTGATAATTAACTGAAACATGTTTCCATACAGCAAATTTGTTACAGTACTAAAAAAAAAATGAAGCATTTTAAAGAAAGAGAGCAACTTAATCCTTTACCATATATAGGCTAAATATATGTTTGTTTAGTAATCCCATAGACTATCATGTAGCAATGTAATGTTTTGTATTATAATTTCTAGCCGCAAAAAATATCTCTGTTTTTAAAATCACTTACAGGCAAAGTAAATAGCATTGATCATCTTGTTACATATATTAGGCAGCAAGTGAATAATAAGTTCTTGAAGTTGATGTGTGGGAAGTAGGAAAAATTGGCAAGCATAAAGATCGGCGCTTCTTTGACATGCACCAAATGGTGATTGATTGACAACTGGATGAGATCATAATGAGCACTGTAGCATAAAGATCTGAAAAGGTTGATGTTGGCTATAATAGAAAGGTGTCAGAACACAAAACAACAGGGCTAGCTGTGTATGGTTATGCACTGCCACAAACCAATTTGTGAATCAATGTGCTTATGTACAGTAAACCCAAGCCCACCACCAAAATGCCTACAATGAGCATGCAAGCATAAAAACTAGACCATGGATCAATAAAAGAAGGTGTGATGGATCATAGTTACATAGTACGGTTGGAGATTTAAAAAAAAAAAAAAAAAAAAAAAGTCCATCAAATTCAACCAAGGAGGCATGGATGAGGGGAAGGGTGTGGGTGACTGGTATATTCTATACCTATGCATTTATGTTATTTTCTTCCCCTTTAACTTTTAACAGTCAATTGATCTGGTGACTACCATAGTGGTGACAAGATAAGATAAGACTTTTTCCACTGGAAATCTGTATAGTTCTTTGAATAAGAGTCCCTTTTTGTAGATAGAGATCATCTAGCACATAGCAGGTAGCATCTGTAGGGATGGCTTGTGCCCTTGGCATCAGCCTGACACACAAATCCTCTGGCATGTCCACCAGGGTTTGTGCAGGCTGTTGGGGTTCTTCCTCCTATACTTCAAGTTCTGCTACTGAGGAACAAGGTTCTGGAGGTAACATACTCTGGCATGTGATTTCAGCAGCCAACCATCTGCATGGCCCCTGCATAGGGGTGTGCTTTACCTCCTCACCAGTTACAACATTGCATAAGTAGTTGAGGAGGTAGTCCCTCTTTACAGAGTACCAATTTACAAAGAAAGAACTGCCATGCTAGAGATCCCTCACAAAGCCATATCCTCTAGCTTTATCAATTTTCTGGATGGTGGCTTGTCTACGTCCAGTACACTATTCTCCTAGGTTCAGCCATTTCCAACATTTTTGAACTTCCCACTGCTGTTTTTTTTCCCCATGAACCAGCACCTATAGCTCAGAGTGACTGGAGGGAGTAGATACTGTTACAGGAGGGGGTGTTCAGTCTCTTGGACATCACTTGGGCTTGAAGTTTGAAGGCCTCACTGGGACCACTAGACTCCAGTTACTGGTGGTAACTGGATAATGGTTGTGGATCTTGTGAAAATGTAAAAAATATTTTACCATTGGGACAGGAGCGATGTAGTGGAATGCACATGTGCACATGGCTGTACTAGGGCTAGTGAGTTTCATTACCGAATGTCATATGGACCTGCACAGTCGCATATTGCTGAGAAGGTAGGAGGGGTCACAAGGTTGGAGGGGTTTTGTTATCAAGGAGGCCGCCCCCAGTTCATAGCTATGCCCAGGGGCTCATAATGCTGTTAAGATAGACCTGAAGGAGACACAGCTTTCTATTGGAATTTACCCCACTTTTCTGGTGCCAGTGTTAATGCATTTTTTCGTGTGTGTGTGTGTGTGGTGTAAGACAGAAATGCGCAAGCAGAAATGCTCCAAACAGCTGCTTCTCACATTAAAATCAATGTGATATTTATAGATTATAAGCCTTCGCGGCAGGGTCCTCTTACCCCATGTACCAGTCTACAGTTTGCCTTCATGTAATGTGTTTTCAATCTTGTATTGTTCATGTTTGTTACCCCCATGTTGTGTGAGATGTAATTTTTTTGCACCACGATCTGTCCTTCTTCCTTGTTTGCATATATCTATCTTTTTGAACGCTTTTTATTACAATTTTTCTGGATTTTATGCAACCAAAAATGCACAATCTTGCACTTTGAAATTTTTTTGCACTTATGCAGTTTACCATGCATGATGTGGAATGTAATAATTTAATAGTTCGGCCAAATATGCACGCAGCAATACCAAATACAGGTATGTTTATTTATTTTTATTTTTTTATTTATGAAAAGGGAAAAAGGGGGTTGGGGTAGTGATTCATATTTTTATTAGGGAAGGGGATTTTTATTGACAAAAAAGTATTATTTTTTTTTTACTTATACATTAATATATATACATTATACAGAAACGATCGATGAGATCAGTGCTGTATTGCTCTGGTCTGCTGTAGACCAGATCTGCATATTAACGAGCTGGGATCAGCTGAGGCCGATAAGAGGAAGGGATCCCCTTCGCAAATGCATCTTTGGGGGGGGGGGGAGTCCAGCCACTAGACCACCATGGAGGGTCTATGGAGATTTTTTTAATGGACCATCATGTTTGACAGCTGCATTTAAGAGTCCTTATTAGTGGGTGCTGTGATCGACTGCTCTCGCTAATAGCTGCGGTCCCCGGATGAAAATAGCAGCCAGGAATGTGACAGTTCAGAGCAGGGTCGTGGCGCGGCCCCTCTCTGAAGTTCCCTAGTGGCGCCATGATGTAAATATACGTCATAGGTCGTTAAGGTGTTAATGGGACTTGTTACTCGCATTGAGCACTCGAGTATTGAAAAATGCTGGACTTAAGCAACAATGGCTCGAATATTTTAGTGCTTAATCAACTCTGACAATTATCTATCTAATTAAAGGGAATCTGTCAGTCGGTTAATACTAATTTACTCATATGAGTTTATAGCTTTGCCAATACTGGTTGTAACTTTGCATTCAGATCCGTTACACCATTTTGGAAACATTTTTAAAAATCATATGCAAATCTGCATGTTTGGTGTATTCGGGTATTCCCTATCCCTTAAGTGCACTCCTACATCCGCACCACAGTTCCAGTGAGTATGGCCCATTATTCATATACATAAACTCCTTTTGATTTGACATGTCTGTAATCTTCCGTTCAATCCCATACATGTGTTGTAAGATCTCCAAGGCAGTCCAGGATCTAACTTCAGATTACAGATGTGTAACAGCAGAAGGAGTACATGTTTAATGAGGGGGGTGCTTACTGGAGATGCCTGGTGCTCATGGTGCCATAAATATGCTGATTTATATGTAACATTATTTCTAAATTTCTCCAAAACTTCACAATGCATCTGAATACAAACTACACAGTTGTAATCAGCATCAACAAAGCCATAACCCCATGCAAGCATAACCTGCTGACAGATTCCTAAAAACTTATAAGTGTATGCAATGCCTTGTACAGATGCAGAAAAGCAAAACATGTTTACAATACTTTTTCCAACACATTTCAGCAAATTATATTTATTATTGTATTCATATGTTGATATTCATAGTCTAAATATTTGATGGCTTGATCCCATGACAAATAAACTCTAATTACATTTTAGTTGAAACTATTGATATGAACATAGTAATAATGCTAATACCACCCACTAAAAACAGGTGGGGGTTTCAATATACAAAGTCTTTTTAAAACCAATAATGTGAAACCCCCCTGGCAATCTGCTGACAAATGCAATTATCATTAACTCCATATGGAGTTACAGTCTGCATTCTAAAAATATACACTGTACACTGCCATGTACATTACATACATATTTTGTGCGCACATGCAGTAATACAGTACATAAAGCTAGCACAAATTTACTGTCTCCATTTTTAGTTTATGTCAAACTTGATACTATGGATATGACTAAGTATAATTATGTAAAATAAACTAGGACTCTGTAGGAGAACAAATATAGTCTTCCTTTATAACACATGACCAGTAAAGTTAATAGCTTCATTGTGAATTTATGACTATTTTCCCACTTACATCAAACTATGCATATTATGAGAAAAATAATGTTGAGATTAATTTGTGTATAAAACATCTATGCTTCTTTATTTTCACTTCAGTACCTACCCTTATCATATACTTATGCAGGCTATTAGAATGATTGCAAATTTTTATTCAATTTGTTTTGCTCAACCCCATCTCAACACATAAATAATTGTTAGTCATAGTGTCTTAGGGGGACATTTACAAAAGTCCTGTATGCAGATTCGCCCTTCTCTTTTCTAGCGTACGCTCAGAGAATAAGCGGCAAGGTGGGACGCCTCCTCCCGTGCCGCATTTGTCATGGTTTACACCTGGAAGCAGGTGTAGAGTTTGTACGCTGGATGCAGATGCGGGCGCCTCTTAGTGAATCTAGACTGGGGAAAGATGATGGGGCCTTATTTAAGACTGGCGTACGAGTTGCTAAACTGTTCAGATTTGGCAATGTTCTCCGCACTTAAATGCTCTGCATATGACTCCCAGCAGCTGGAAAAGTTGGATGCCACCCTAGGCAGACCTGAAAAATATGGATACAGTCATAGGCTATGTTCACACTATGTAAAACTTTTTGCAGGCTGGAACAATGCCTTATTTTCAATGGGATCCTGGCAGGAGCGTATACACATCATATACGCTCTGGCCGGGATCCGTGCAGCGCCGCAAATAACTGTCAGTTTTCTGCGGCCGCAATTCAATGAATAGTAGGTAACACTGTCAGTTCACACAGTGAGGCTATGGAAAGCTCTGATGCGGGCGCGTGCTAATGCGCCCGCATCAGAGCTCTGCGGCCAGAGAGATCATCCAGCCGGTACTTAAGTACCTGCCGGGATGATCCGGACAGAGACCGGCCGCTCTGTGACCCAGCTGGGGTCACGGAACGGTTGGTTGTTCACCTTGTGTGAACATAGCCATAGGCTGTATTCATGTCTCTTTTTCTAGCAGTCCTAGTGCGGCATCCAAATTCTTCAGCATTTGGAAGTCAAATGCTGAGCATTCAGGTTCTTAGAACATTGCCAAACTCGAATAGTTTAGCAAGTCTGTCCAACAATACAGTAGTTAGTCGTCTCAGTCATCAAAACACAATAAACAAGATTCATAAAATAGACAGGAAAAGCATCTTTAAGTACCTACATATCACTCGAAAATTTATTTCACAAAGTTTGTGAGTATTTGCGAATCACATACAAAGGAATCTCATAAAAACAGGCAAACCATAGTAGCTACCATAGTGGGACTATTACAGAGTAGACATTTTTTTTTCAACAGCTGTTGCAGTGACAGTGTCAAAAAGGACTTGGTATAATGAACAACAGTGACCCAGTCACTTGGTATACTGGACAATGGCTTCACTGCTTCCACAGAAAACCACCCACAATCCACCCTCCTATCCTCTTCTCTTTCTCCCCATCTCTCTGTATTTCTCTCCCTGCTCTAACTGCCTGCTGCAACCTACTCTCCACTATACAGAGCCGACTGCCTGCATCCAGGAAGCCAATCACCTTATATAGGTGGTGAGGGGGGTTCCTGACATGACCATAGGGCTTGCAGCTGATCGGATGGGTGCAAGGGATTATGGATAACCCCTTGCTCCCGCCCAAAGTACTGTAAGCTAACATGTGCGGCCACCATCTTGACAGCCATGTTTAGTAAATTTGTTGGATGGATCACTGTGAATTTGCTTCATTGAATGAAGCAAATTGACAACATAATTCACAGCGAATCTAGCTTCGCCAGATTAGTTTTGCTCATCTTTAATCGGCACCTTTATGACCACTATATGGGTATATTCTTCTGCAACCTGCGATAACAGTGATGCTGATCATTTGACTGACTAAAAGCCATGTTTAATGGGACGTAATGTTATTACTTCACTGGTTTTCTCACCCCTGGCCAGGCCACAGTATACCGCAGGGCATATTCTAGCTTAGGCTAGAATATATCCCTCAAGGAAATAATGTTATCACTTAAGTGGTTTTTTCACTGTGTGCATATTTTTTTTTCACCTATTCATACTCGGATAGACACTGGCTGCCTCTTGTTGGGAAATACAGTATAGTTCTTATATTGAATTGTTAGTAGATGGCGCTGTCCCATCAGCACATCATCTGCACAATTTTTTTTAGCAGGACTGGGTTTTTATGGGCTGCGAAAAATTTTACGGTTGTGGCGCAAAAATCATCATTAAACGTAAGTGCCTTGATACATTTTGCACAATTTATTGCACAATTTATTCCAAAGGCTGGGTTCACACTGCGTTTTTTGTAGTCCATTTTTTTCATCCTTTCTTGCAAACGAAAAAACGGATTGAAAAATGAATCAAAACGCATCTTTTTTTTAGTGTACACAAAATCGCTGTCAACCGCATTTTTTGTGTACGCTAAAAACCGGAGGCATTTTTATCCATTTTTTTATCCTTTTTTTTATTATGTAAGTTAATGGAAAAACTGGTCAAAACGGAGGCTCACAAACACTTCTTTTTTTTTTTTTTCATATTTATGAAATGTGCAAAATCTCCTTATTAGCCAAAAAAAGAAAATAAAAAATTGTGCAAAAGCAATGATAGATGTCCCCGATGTGTTTATATTTTTAAGATTTACATACTGATGCTTCTCACTTAACTAAACAGACAAAACTAAATCATCAATAAAATGTTGAAAAATTAAGTAATTCTTGTGTATATAACTCAATGCTACTGATTTCAGGGGGTATAATATAGCTTGAGGGGGTATGAATTGGCCTAGGCCAAAATATACCTGGGGTATAATCTAGCCTAGGCAATTTTAACCCTGGGTATAGTCTGGGCTGGGGGTATATTCTGGTCTTTTACACCTGCTCAAAAACGCAGGACTTAATAAATGTCCTCCAATATGTACACATACTTTATGCATGCTCACACTACCGTTTTCCCAATATCCTCTGAAAATAACACCTAGTAAATATTTTGCTGCATTGCTAAATAAAAGGCCTAGCAAAGTTTTTGTTTAGAAGCATGCCCACCAAACAAAACACCAGGAAATGCAGCTGTGCTTCTTTTTAGCCCCCCACCGTTGTCCCCTACCTTAACCATCCATTGCAGAGCAACTGCATGCAGGACATGAAGACCATCACTTGCCACCAACCCTAATGTTTCCTTTTGTGGCCGTCACTCGTAAATGTGCAGGCAAGTTATCAAGAGGCTGATGACATCTAGGTATACTATGGCACCTGTCTGAAGTTGTATACCTCTATACCTGTCGGCAGTTGATTTCTTCACTCCAAGCTGGTTGCCTATTGCAGATTCAGTCTTCCCAGCCTGATGCAGGGCTACAATTTTGTTTCTGGTGTCCTTTGACAGCTCTTTGGTCTTCACCATAGTGGAGTTTGGAGTCTTACTGTTTGAGAGTGTGCACAGGTGTCTTTTTATACTGATAACAAGTTTAAACAGGTGCCATTACTACAGGTAATGAGTGGAGGAAAGAGGAGACTCTTAGGGTTCATTTACCCAGAAAGATTATCTGACAGATTATCTGCCAAAGATTTGAAGCCAAAGCCAGAAATGGATTTTAAAAGAGGAGAAATCTCAGGCTTTCCTTCATGACCTGATCTCTGTTTATTGTCTGTTTCTGGTTTTGGCTTCAAATCTTTGGCAGATAATCTGTCAGATAATCTTTCTGTGTAAATAGACTCTTAAAGAAGAAGAATACAGGTCTGTGAGAGCCAGAAATCTTGATTGTTTATAGGTGACCAAATACTTATTTTCCACCATGATTTGCAAATAAATTCTTACAAAATCAGACAATGTGATTTTCGTGATTTGTTTTCTCATTTTGTCTCTCATAGTTGAAGTCTACCTATGAAGTAAATTACAGACGCCTCTAATCTTTTTAAGTGGGAGAACTTGCACTATTGGTGACTGACTAAATACTTTTTTTTCCCCACTGTATTTTTGTGAGCAGTACATATTTCCTAATATTCATTCCTTTGGGGCGTTGCAAACTATATTTAAAATCTAAAAGCTTTGCTAGCTTTGAACTTCTTGCTCCAGTATCACCCCCACAATGGACAGAATACTTGCTCTACTCCAACTACCTCCATCATGCTTACATCATTAAACAGGCATCTCTGTAATGCCTGGAGGCTGCTTGGATACTTCTGTGATATTATTCCTGGTGACCAGAATACTTTAAATCCCAACTTCACTACCCCCACACTCCCAGTTGCACACTGCAAAAGTGCTTCTAACTTTGCTTAAAGGGGTAGAGGTTAAAAAAAATGAAACTTCTGCAGAAGCATATAATAATACTTACCTATCTATCCCAGCTTTGAAACTACCAAAAATCCATTTGTTTTGGGGGGGTTTTGTTCTGTTTTGTGTTTCTGTATTTCCTGGTTTATCAGTTGTACTCAGTACTACAGGTTCCAAAATGCAATGCTTTCCCTCAGCTTTCCCATCACAGTCCTCCACCCTGCACATTCAGTGCCCAAATCTGTTGTAGAACATCTAGGCTGTGTTCACACATTGCAGTTTCATTGTGTTACTGAATTATTTGCAGTACTTTATCATTTCTTTGTGGTCCCACTCGCACAGTGCACAGTGTATTCTATACCTGTAATGCTGTTATTGGAATAAAGCAAAGAACTGGGGTAAAACTGACTTGTTATGCATGTTCCTCAAGTCGTTCAGCGAAAGCTGAAACACCTGCTGAGACAAGCAGCAGGAGACTATGTGGATTGACACAGAGGCAATTTTTTTTCACTTCCTGGATTTCTATCAGCTACCAGTGTTGGAAAACCGTACTGATACAGTAATACAATGTATAGACACATCTATATAATTTTTTATGTACTTTTAATAGAAAACAAGATTTTCTTATCCCTAGTTCCCCTTTAAGTTTGCAGCTTTAGAGCTTCATACTGCCTTCAATTAGTGCTGTAACACCTAGAAACTTCAAATATTTCATTTGAATTTATTGATATTCTTATATGTTCAGAAAATATATATTTTACGTTAGAATAATATTGCCAATGTGGTTTATTGTAATGTAAAAAAACAAGTAATATAAAGTACAGTAAAAAAAGAAACATAAAAAAAATTCCTCAGCTGAAGCATTTCTGATTGCTTTAACAACATGTGTTTAGGTATGCAGATGTAGCAATCCCAATGAAATCATTACTATTCCTTGTGCTTTCTATAAACATGCATCCCACAATATGAAAAGGGAGGTTTAAGAAGTCCTTCTGTAGTCAACAAATGCATAATGCAGTTATGCTAATGTGGTGTGTTCAAGTAAATCAGCATCATTTGTTCAGTAATATTTACTTTGCAAATTTATTTTGTTATGAACACAGGTTAAGATTTAAAAAAAATATTTGATGTGCAGTATTATTTTTATATATAGCTTCATATTCTGGAATTTAGATCATCTTATTGCTTGCTTTAATATGTTTATTAGTTCCTTAAATACACTTGAATGTGAATATATTTAGATCTAGTTTATAGCTGCAACTTTACTTTTACTTTATGTGATATATAAGAAAATAAAGACAGCCTATGAGATAAAACTACTAAACACAAGAACCCGATGAAGTGTCTAGTGAAAGCAAACAATATAATACCTTGAGCCAGCTTACTCTAAAATAAACACTTATGATGGAAGTAAATGTCTTTAGAATAAAAAATAAACATCGGGACTATTGTCCTCCTGAAAAGTACTGTTTTTTAAGTCCAATAATAGAGTAAGGGGGCCCTTAGACTTCTGTTATTTTGTTATTTCCTTATTTTTAAACTTTAACAAAGTTCTGTTGTCACAAAAGGAACATTTCTTTTGAGCAATTCATGTTTTTTTTGTGCCGCAATTTTGTCTTAAAGGTGTTTTTGTGTACAGCGCATATTTTTTGCTGCATTTATCAAGCTCTTTTTGAGCAGTTTACACTGGCTGCACTTAAAAAAAATAATAATAAATTAGCTCACAGTGGTGCCCTTTATATTAGCTACTTTTTTAGGCAGATTCATTTAATTTTTATTTTGTGTAAAAAAAATATTCTGCAGCAGTACTCCAGTCAGCCCCTGGCACAGTTTTTTAGCCTTTTTTTAAATAATAATAATAATAATAATAATAATAATAATTATCATTATTATCATTATTATTATTATTATTATTATTATTATTATTATTATTATTATTATTCTGCAATATTTACCAAGGCCCATGCTCCTATTGATAATGATTGCACATGGACCAGAAATCTTTTGCACAGCATTTGAAAAGTGTGCTAGTGGGGAAAAATGTGCTATTGATACATACCCCCTTAATCTTTTGTTAAACAATCTATTAACCCTTTCCCGCATGAGGACGTAACTGTACTCCGAACCGCGGGGGTCCCGGGTGCCGCTTGTAGCCCGGGACCGCCGGTGTTAGCGGGCACGGTCCGATCGCCATGCCCGCTAATACAGTAATCAGATGCAGCTGTCAAACATGACAGCTGCATCCGATTACCGGATTCAGCTTATCCCTGGTGTCTAGTGGCGGAGATCGGAGGAGCGATCTCCGTTTCTGAAGCCGGCCGGGGACCGCTCCCTGGCTCGGCACTCGTTTACTTCCAGCTGCAGCAGCATATCTATGCTGCAGAGATCTCTATGAGAGATCAAAGCACTTATACTAGAAGTCCCCTAGGGGGGCTTCTAGTATAAGTGTAAAAGTAAAAAAAAAAAAGTATTGTTATAAGTAAAAATCCCCCTCCCCTAATAAAAGTCAGAATCACCCCTCTTTTCCCAGGTTATAAATAAAAGTAAATAAATAAATAAATAAATAAACATGTTTGCTATCGCCGCGTGCGTAATCGCCCGAACTATTAATAAATCACATTCCTGATCTCGCACGGTAAACTGCATCAGCGCAAGAAAATCCCAAAGTGCAAAATTGTGCATTTTTGGTCGCATCAAATCCAGAAAAAATGTAATAAAAAGCGATTAAAAAGTTGTATATGCGCACTCTAGGTATCAATAGAAAGTAAACATCATGGCGCAAAAAATGACACCTCACACAGCCCCATAGACCAAAGGATAAAAGCGTTATAAGCCTGGGAATAGAGCGATTTTAACCCCTTAAGGACAGAGCCTGAAATGGCCTTAATGACAGAGACAAATTTTATGAATATGACCAGTGTCACTTTATTCATTAATAACTTCGGGATGCTTTTACCTATCCGGCTGATTCTGAGATTGTTTTCTCGTGACATATTGTACTTTACATTTCTGGTAAATTGGAGTCGATACTTATAACAAATCTTTATGAAAAAAACCCAAATAACGTGAAAAATTGTAAAAAAATTCATTTTTCCAACTTTGAAACTTTTTTGCGTATACAGAAAGTGGTTATACCACATAAATTATATATTAAATAGCATTAGCAACATGTCTACTTTATGTTGGCGGCATTTATTAAACGATCTTTCATTTTTTTTAGACAATAGAAAGCTTAAAACATAAGCAGCAAATTTCCAAATTTTCAGTAAAATTTCAAAATCAGATATTTTTAGGGACCTGTTCAGGTTTAAAGTGTATTTGATGGGCCTGTATGTTAGAAAGCCCCACAAAGCACCCCATTTCAGAAACTGCACCCCCACACTCTGCAAAAGCATATCTAGAAAGTGTTTTAACCCTTTAGGGAAGTCACAGAAATAAAAGCTAAGTGTGTAAGAAATTTGAAAATTTTAATTTTCCGTGCAGAGATTTTATTGTAATCCAATATTTTTCATATTTATAAACCTATTACCAGAGAAATGCACCCCAATATTGATTGCCCCGTTTCTGCAGTTTATAGAAATACCCCATATGTGGCCCTATTGCGCTATTTGACGCAACCACAAGCCTCAGATATAAGGGAGCGCCTAGTGCATTTCAATGGCTCCGTTATATTTGGTCATTTCTGACTGTACCACTTCAGGTTGGCAGAGGCTCTGGGGTGCCAAAACCTAAAAAACACCCCTAAAGGGACACCATTTAGAAAACTACACCCCTCAAGGAATGTAACAAGGGGTGCGGTGAGCATTTGGACCCCACAGGTGCTTCACAGATTTTCCGAACAATATGGCGTGAAAAAAGAAAAATTTATTTTTTACACTAAAATGTTGTTCTAGCCTTCAATTTTTCATTTTCACAAAGGGATAAGAGGAAAAAAAAGACACAAAACATGTAGCGCAGTTTCTCCCGAGTACGGAAATACCCCACATGTGGCGATAAAGTGCCAAGGGGGCGCAGCACGAGCCTCCAAAGGGAAGGAGCGCCAATTGGCTTTTGGAAGCTAGATTTCACTGGAATGGATTTCAAGGGCCATGTCGCATTTACAGAGCCCTCGTGCTGCCAAAACACTGGAAACCCCCCACAAGTGACCCCATTCTGGAAACTACACCCCTCAAGGAATCTAACAAGGGGGGCAGTGAGCATATGGACCCCACTGGTGACGGGCACAAATGTAGAAAAATGTGACGTGAAATTGAAAATTTTCATTTTTTCACTTTCACGGCACATATGTGCCCGTCATCCAGCGGTACATATCCTCACTGCACCCCTTGTTAGATTCCTTGAGGGGTGTAGTTTCCAGAATGGGGTCACTTGTGGGGGGTTTCCAGTGTTTTGGCAGCACAAGGGCTCTATAAATGCGACATGGCATTCATCATCTGTTCTAGCCAAATCCAACCTCCAAAATCCAAATGGCGCTCCTTCCCTTCGGAGGCTTGCCCTGCACCCACATGGCGCTTTATGTCCACATGTGGGGTATTTACGGACTCAGGGGAAATTGCTCTACACATTTTGTGGCTTTTTTTCTCTTTTAACCCCTTGTGAAAATGAAAAATTCAAGGCTAGACCAACATTATAGTGTAAAAAATGTAATATTTCATTTTCAAGCCACATTGTTCCACATTTGTACCCGTCACCAGTGGGGTCCATATGCTCACTACACCCCTTGTTACATTCCCTGAGGGGTGTAGTTTCCATAATGGGGTCACTTGTGGGGGTTTTCACTGGCTTGGCAGAACAGGGACTTTTTAAATGCAACATGGCCTTTGAAATCCATTCTACCGAAATCCAGCCCCAAAAAGCTAAATGGCGCTCCTTCCCTTTGGAGGCCCGTCTTGCGGCTGCATAGTGCCTTAAGTCCACATGAGGGGTATTTCCGTACACGGGGGAAATTTCTCTACGCGTTTTGTTTTGTTTCTTCTCTTTTAACCCCTTGTGAAAATGAAAAAACCAAGTCTAGGTCAATGATTTAGTGTAAAAATGAAAACATTTTTACACTACATGTTGGTCTATACTTGATTTTTTCCCTTTTCACAAGGGTTTAAAAGAGAAAAAAAGCTCAAAGCGTGTAGAGCAGTTTGTTTCGAGTACGGAAACACCCAACATGTGGACATAAAGCGCATTGCGGCCGCAAGACGGGCCTCCAAAGGGAAGGAGCGCCATTTGGCTTTTGGAGGCTGGATTTGGCTGGAATGGATTTCAAGGGCCATGTTTCATTTACAAAGACCCTATGCTGCCAAGACAGTGGTAAACCCCCACAAGTGACCCCATTCTGCAAACTACACCCCTCAAGGAATCTAACAAGGGGTGTAGTGAGCATATGGACCCCACTGGTGACGGGCACAAATGTGGAACAATGTGACGTGAAAGTAAAAAATTTCATTTTTTCACTTTCACAGCTCAAATGTGCCCGTCATCAAGGGGTCAATATCCTCACTGCACCCCTTGTTAGATTCCTTGAGGGGTGTAGTTTCCAGAATGGGGTAAATTTTGGGGGTTTTCCACTATCTTGGCAACACAGGGCCTTTGTAAATGCGAGATGGCATTCACCATCCATTCTAGCCAAATGGCGCTCCTTCCCTTTGGAGGCTTACCCTGCACCCGCATGATGCTTTATGTCCACATGTGGGGTATTTCCATACTTGGGGTAAATTGCGCTACACATTTAGTGTTTATTTTATCTTTTAACCCTTTGTGAAAATGAAAAAATAAAGACTAGATCAATGATTTAGTGTAAAAATATATATTTTTTTTACACTAAATGTTGGTCCAGCCTTGATATTTTTCATTTCCAAAAGGGGTTAAAAGAGAAAATAAATGCAAAATGTGTAGGGTAATTTCCCCTGAGTACGAAAATACCCCACATGTGGACATAATATGCCATATGGGCACAGGGCAAGCCACCAAAGGGACAGAGCGCCATTTAGAGGCTGGAATGGAGGACGGAGGCCATGTTGCATTTACAAAGCTCCTGTGCTGCCAAGACAGTAGAAACCCCCCACAAGTGACCCCATTCTGGAAACTACACCCCATAAGGAATCTAACAAGGGGTGCAGTGGGCATATGGACCCCACTGGTGACGAGCACATATGTAGAACATGTGCTGTGAAGATGAAAAATACTATTTTTTTCACTTTCACAGCACAAATGTGCCCGTCACCAGGGGGGCATATCCCCGCTGCCCCCCTTGTTAGATTCCTTATGGGGTGTAGTTTCCAGAATGGGGTCACTTGTGGGGGGTTTGTACTGTCCTGGCCGCACAGGGGCTTTCTAATTGCACCATGGCATCCTCTAATGGGAATGGGGGCCATGCCTATTTAGTTGGGGAAAAGGAACAATTTTAATTAATTTGGGGGTATTGGGCCAATTAGAAGTTTATAAGGTTGAAAAGGACAGGAGTCCATCAAATTCAACCTGTGTTGATCCAGAGGAAGGCAAAAAACCCTAGTGAGGCAGAAAACAGTAGCCTCATCACAGGGGAAAAATTCCTTCCCGACTCCATAATGGCAATCAGACTAATCCCTGGATCAACGTGACCCCTGAAATAAGAATAAGGGACAGAATATTGAAAATTAAGAACTCCAATGACGTGTGGTACGCCTTGAAGCAATCCTTTATGCAGAGGCCGGGGTGATCAGGACAGGTGTCACACTGGTAAATGGTGTCCTTCCTGATCCCCCTTTTGTGGCACACTCTGCACTTCTTTTGGGATCTCCCCTTTTTTCCAGTGTGGGGGACTTCACCTGGAAAATGTTGTCCCTCTACGATACGGGGTCCTTCATATCCAGAAGCGCTGGGGCCCGCTCCGTGGCTGCAGAATATCAGGGCTTTGATTACTGCTTCCTGGAAATCAAGGAATTTCCCCTGGTGGCCGGCACATCGGTACAACACAAAAGCGTTGTACATCGCTGTTTGTACCAGATGTACGGCCACCTTTTTGTACCACGTTCTGGTTTTTCGCGTGGCGTTATATGGCTTGAGGACTTGATCTGAGAGATCAACTCCTCCCATATACTGATTGTACTCTAGAATACAATCAGGTTTGTTCACCACGTTTGTGGTACCACGTACAGTGACAGGGGTGGTGCTATTCCTGTGAATTGTGGTCAGAATAAGGACATCGCGCTTGTCCTTATATCTGACCAACAACATGTTTTCACAGGAATAGGCCTTGCACGCACCCCTTCTCATCGTTTCTCTAACAGGGTGACTTGGGAGGCCTCTTTGGTTTTTTCGGATCGTGCCGCAAGCTACTGTAGCTCGGGCAGCGAGTGACCGAAACAGGGGGATGCTGGTATAAAAGTTATCAACAAACAGGTGATAACCTTTATCCAGCAGTGGGAAGATCAGCTCCCAAACGATCTTCCCACTAACTCCGAGGATGGGGGGGCATTCTGGGGGCTGGATTTGGGTGTCCCTACCCTCATACACTCTAAATCTGTAAGTGTACCCTGAGGTACTCTCACAGAGTTTGTAGAATTTCACGCCATACCGCGATCTTTTATTGGGAAGGTACTGGCGGAAATGGAGTCTTCCTTTGAAGCTCAGGAGGGACTCATCTACTGAGATGTATTTCTCTGGGATATACAACTCAGTAAATTTGGCTGAGAAGTGCTCTATGACCGGACGTACTTTGTACAGTCGGTCATATGAGGGGTCATCTCGTGGGGGGCACCTTGCATTGTCATTGTAATGCAAGAATTTTAGGAGGGTTTCGAATCGTACCCGTCCCATGGCCATTCTGTAAAGTGGGGTATTATATATAATATCCCCACTCCAGTATTGCCGCATTGTGGGTTTTTTTACTAGGCCCATGTGCAGCAGGAGCCCCCAAAATGTAGTCATTTCGGCTGCATCAGTAGGGGTCCACGCCATGGGCCTAGCAAAAGAAGAGGAGGGGTTCTGGGCCAGGAATTGGTGCGCGTACAGGTTTGTTTGCGCCACCATCAAATTTACAAGGTCACCAGAGAAATAGAGTTTGAAAAAGTCTATTTCTCTGAGACCTGTGGGGTTAACCTGGATTCCCGCCGTTGCCGTAAAGCCAGGAATCCAGGGCTGATGATTTTGGGGGTCTGGGGTCCAGATGGGGTCACCTGTCTGGGGGACAGTGGGCGGGATTGGGTCACCTGTCTGGGGGACGGGGGGTGGGATAGGATGACGTGTCTGGGGGGCAGGGGGCGGGATGGGATGACTTGTCTGGGGGGCAGGGGGCGGGATGGGATGACTTGTCTGGGGGGCAGGGGATGGGATGGATTGACGGGGGGCAGCCCGAGGCGTTCTCCTTGGACGCCGTGGTGGATAATCATCATCACTGGATGATGATGATGAGGATGAATGGAGGAATGAAGGATCCCCCCATTCATCCTCACTGGCTGTTTCGGTGTCAGAGGCGATAAGTGCGTACGCCTCTTCCACCGAAAATCGTTTCTGTGACATTTTTATACGGGGATTGGGGTAGGGGGGTATGTAAATGTAATGTGGTCTAGTGGTGTAGTGTAAAGCTTTATTAGATGTATTGTAATGTAATGTGTGGTAGTGTAGTGTAGTGTTTTGTGTTTTACGTGTTTTTCACAGTAAGGGGGGGGGGGGGGGAACCTACGCCAAAAAAAGAGTTGCTGATAAATGTCGCACTTATGTGCGGTACTTTTCAGCAAACAGTGGCAGTAGGATATAGAAAAAAAAGGGTGAAAAGGGGGGAAAAAACCCCCTACGCCAAAAAAGCGGAGTTGCTGATCAGCGGCGCACTTACGTGCAAAGCTGATCGGCACTCAGCGACGAAAGGACGCAAAAAAAAAAAAAAAAATGGAGGGGGAAAAAAAAAAAAAAATGCTATTTCTTCACCCCAAAGCCACTGATTAGTGTATGATATACACTAACCAGCCGCTAGGGGGCAGTACTACGTACCTGACGGAAATAGCCGAAGATCTCCGGAAAAAACGCGACAAGACCCGAACGAAGAAGCCGAACGATGACGTGGAAAGAAGCCGACGCCGAACGAACGCGGACGCCACGGAATCGCCGATTCGCCGCACCGGACGCTACGATCAGGTGAGTATGGTGCACTACACACCACACACACCTGCTCCGCTCACCTCAGGTAACCGACTGAGGCGTGCAGATCAAAGTAAAAATATTTATTTTTACTTTGATCGCCGCTATTGGCCGGCCGGGCTTGGCCGGCCAATAGCAGCGATCTGGGGGGTGGCACCATGGCCCCCTCTAGTATACACACTAATGATGATTGGTGCTGTCTCGGACAGCACCAATCATCATTAAATTCCGGGTCCCCGGGTCACCGATGACCCGGGAACCGGAAAATCACTGTAGTTGGCTGATTTGGATAAATCAGCCAATTACAGCGATCGTCGGCACGGAGGGGTTAATCACCCCCCCGTGCCGGCAAGCTACGGTGGTCTGCTGTTAGTAACAGCAGCCATCATTACCCGATCGCCGCGTGTTTACTTGCAGCGGTCGGGTAAACATCGGGCGTAAATTTACGCCCTGGTGCGTTAAGTACCAGGCTGCGAGGGCGTAAGTTTACGCCCGATGTCGTTAAGGGGTTAAGGGACGTATATTTGTAAACAATGGTTTGAATTTTTTACAGGCCATCAGATACATAATATAAGTTATACATGTTATATATCGTTTTAATCGTAACGACTTGAGGAACATGCATAACAAGTCAGTTTTACCCCAGGGCGAATGGCGTAAAAACACAGTCCCCCCAAATAAAAGAAATGCGTTTTTTTTTTTTCAATTTCACCACACTTTGAATTTTTTTCTGGTTTCGTAGTGTACTTTATGCAAAAATTCAGCCTGTCATTGCAAAGTACAATTAGTGACGCAAAAAATAAGGGCTCATGTGGGTCTCTAGGTGGAAAAATTCAAGTGCTATGGCCTTTTAAACACAAGGAGGAAAAAACGAAAATTAGCCTGGTCCCGAAGGGGTTAATCTGAATGATATGTATGATACCTGTATAATTGGGAAAAGAAAAATCAACAACATTGGGGTGGCATTTTTAAACCTTCAGGGTTGGGAAGCCCCAATCGAGTCTAGGGGAAGGTCTTAACCCCTTAAGTACAAGGCTGACTTTAATTTTTTTGTACTTTTGTTTTATCCTTATCGTGTTTAAAAGGCATAGTGCAGACCCATATGAATACTTACTTTTTGTGGCACAAAATATACTTTGAAAAGACAGACTTATTTTTTCCCTAAAACTGAGGGGAAAAAATTGCTTGGTGAAAATGAAAAAAAATAAAATAAAATAATATATATATTATTAATAAATACTTTTTTAAATATAAATATATATTAAATATAAATTAATATATATTAAATATAAATATATATTAATAAATACTTTTTTTTTCCATTGGGGGGTGGGTGTTCTTGTTGTAGTTGTTCATCCTACTGTAAAACTGGTTTAGTCTTTATTCCTCAAATCAGTATGAATGCAGCAAAAGGCAACTTATATAACTTATTTTGTTTAACTGCTTTTATAAAATGTAAACCTGAAAAAAACAAAAAAACTAAATGTTCTTAAAACAGTAGCCATTTGAGGTGTCTTTTTTACACCATGATCTGTGTTACTTATCAGCAGCTTGCTTACATGCAACTTTTTGATCCCTTTTTTAAAAAAAAAAAGTTTCCGGATTTGATTTGACCAAAAATCTGCAATTTTGCACTGTTTTTGTCCGCTCATGCCGTTTACTATATGATATCAAGGAAGGTGACAATATAATATTTCAGGTGATAGCAGATATATTTATTTTTTTATTTTTATTTATAAAATGGGAAAAAAGGGGGTTGATTCAAACCTTTAATATGGGTTCACATTGTTTTTTAATAAATAATTTATTTTATTTTTTTTTACAGTACTTTGTAGTCCCCCTCGAGGAATCTAGGAGCAATGCACTGATTACTGGAGCCCATAGTAAATGATTGTAAAGCCAGGATCAGCATCATAGCATTGCTGTGCCCTCTCTGTACCCCTTAATTGCTCCATATCGTACTAGGTATTTTATTGGATGTTAAGGGGTTAAACCATAGAGAATTGTGCACCTTGGCTAGGCCAAAACACAATTAATTGTATAGAATAAAAAAAATAAAATGAGCGCCGGTTTTCTCTTTTATTTTTATGTAGCATAATGATTACTTTTTTTTTTTTTTTTCATTAAAAAAATGCAGCTGTTTTTTTTTTTCTTTTTTTTTTCAAATTATACAAAAATGAACAAGCGGCCAGAAACAGTCTAGCCGAATAACAACATAATTATACAGATCTTCCATCATACAGAGTGAAAAATTACAGCATCTAGATAAGGAATTACACAGATTATATGCAAGAATATAGATGTATAATATATTATATATATATATATATATATATATATATATATATATATATATATATATAGATAGCACATCGGTAGTAGAATAATGATTATAAACTATACAAAACCATAACTCAAGGAGATTTCTGGAACTCTACCCACTTAAGCCAATTCTTCTCTACAGATTCCACTTAGGCTAGTCGCATAGCAATGGATATTTCTATGCGGTAGTTATAGTGCACAGCTGACCTGAGTTAGGGGACCACTGTAGACTTCCATTTCTTTGCAATCCCATTTCTAGTTTCCATCAGCACATGAATCAGAATTGTTAAATCAGAAAAGTGAATGCCATCAGGGTCCATAAATAGTAAAGAATAGGACCCCAGAGCAGGGGGCACCTCAGTACCTGTTCCAAAAAAATTTCATATATTTTGCCAAAAAGGGAGCAACACTGGGCAGTCACACCAGACATGTAGCAGGTTACTGACATGTGCCTCACATCTCCAACTTTCAGGTGAGGTCCCAGGGTATATTTTGGACAGGCGGTACGGTGTCAGGTACCACTTATACAACAACTTCTTCAAGGCTTCTAAGTGGCCTATACAGTGTGATATCTTAGGGACCAGGGAAAACATGTTATACCAAATGTCCTCACCAAATGTTAGCCCTAACTGTGATTTCCATTTTGCCATAAAGGGTAACAATGATTGTTTAGTCTGTAAAAATGTGTATGTCATAGCAAGTCCCTTTTGTAGAGGCCTTAAGGTGGTAAAGTGTATTTCAAATCGTGTGCTCCCAGGGGCAGATGTCATATCAGTACCTCTCAAGCAATTTCTTACTTGTAGGTATTTGTAAAAGTCTTTGTGTGGAACCCCATATTTTTGTACTAGGTGTGAAAATAAAACTAGTTCACCCGACTCATAAAGGCACAATGTTGTTGCCACTCCATTAAGCACCCACGAGGTGAAGTCAGAGTTAGGGATGAGGAATTCCAGTACCTTTATTGGCATATTCAGTGGCCTTGTCGTCAGTAACTCTAACTGTATTAAGAGTCCTCCTCATGGAACCAATGGTGTATTTGATCAATGATTGTGGCAAAATAATAATAAGTAATGTTTGAGCACCCTAGTCCTCCTTAATCAATTGGCTGGCATAGTATTTTTTTCTGAAACCCTAGCTCTTTGCCCTAACCACACATATCTGATAATGGACTTCTGAATGCGTTTTAGAACTGATGCAGTTACTGGAATTGGCAAGTTTCTAAAATAGTACAGGATCTTGGGCAACAGCGTCATCTTAATTGTGGAGATTCTGCCCACCCATGATACAGGCAATTTGGAATATTTTGCTATGTCCTTCTCTAGAGTGGAAAGTAACAAAGAATAATTAGTTAACTAACAAAGGGGGTAGGTAAGTGTGATGCCCAGATATGGAATAGACCTATCCAACCATTTATATGGGTATTTTTGCTGAAGTAAACTCATCAATCTTTGGGGGATTCCCATGTCTAGGATTTATGACTTGGAAGGGTTAACTTTATAGTAGCTGACTGACTGCTCCAAATTGGGTTAGTATTTCCGGGGCACATTGTAGGGTTTTTTCAGGACTGGTCAGGGATAAGATAACGTCATCCGCAAACAGGCCTATGTGGTGGTCTCTTTTATTAATTTTTACTCGGAGGCCATGTTGCATTTACAAAGCTCCTGTGCTGCCAAGACAGTAGAAACCCCCCACAAGTGACCCCATTCTGGAAACTACACCCCATAAGGAATCTAACAAGGGGTGCAGTGGGCATATGGACCCCACTGGTGACGAGCACATATGTAGAACATGTGCTGTGAAGATGAAAAATACTATTTTTTTCACTTTCACAGCACAAATGTGCCCGTCACCAGGGGGGCATATCCCCGCTGCCCCCCTTGTTAGATTCCTTATGGGGTGTAGTTTCCAGAATGGGGTCACTTGTGGGGGGTTTGTACTGTCCTGGCCGCACAGGGGCTTTCTAATTGCACCATGGCATCCTCTAATGGGAATGGGGGCCATGCCTATTTAGTTGGGGAAAAGGAACAATTTTAATTAATTTGGGGGTATTGGGCCAATTAGAAGTTTATAAGGTTGAAAAGGACAGGAGTCCATCAAATTCAACCTGTGTTGATCCAGAGGAAGGCAAAAAACCCTAGTGAGGCAGAAAACAGTAGCCTCATCACAGGGGAAAAATTCCTTCCCGACTCCATAATGGCAATCAGACTAATCCCTGGATCAACGTGACCCCTGAAATAAGAATAAGGGACAGAATATTGAAAATTAAGAACTCCAATGACGTGTGGTACGCCTTGAAGCAATCCTTTATGCAGAGGCCGGGGTGATCAGGACAGGTGTCACACTGGTAAATGGTGTCCTTCCTGATCCCCCTTTTGTGGCACACTCTGCACTTCTTTTGGGATCTCCCCTTTTTTCCAGTGTGGGGGACTTCACCTGGAAAATGTTGTCCCTCTACGATACGGGGTCCTTCATATCCAGAAGCGCTGGGGCCCGCTCCGTGGCTGCAGAATATCAGGGCTTTGATTACTGCTTCCTGGAAATCAAGGAATTTCCCCTGGTGGCCGGCACATCGGTACAACACAAAAGCGTTGTACATCGCTGTTTGTACCAGATGTACGGCCACCTTTTTGTACCACGTTCTGGTTTTTCGCGTGGCGTTATATGGCTTGAGGACTTGATCTGAGAGATCAACTCCTCCCATATACTGATTGTACTCTAGAATACAATCAGGTTTGTTCACCACGTTTGTGGTACCACGTACAGTGACAGGGGTGGTGCTATTCCTGTGAATTGTGGTCAGAATAAGGACATCGCGCTTGTCCTTATATCTGACCAACAACATGTTTTCACAGGAATAGGCCTTGCACGCACCCCTTCTCATCGTTTCTCTAACAGGGTGACTTGGGAGGCCTCTTTGGTTTTTTCGGATCGTGCCGCAAGCTACTGTAGCTCGGGCAGCGAGTGACCGAAACAGGGGGATGCTGGTATAAAAGTTATCAACAAACAGGTGATAACCTTTATCCAGCAGTGGGAAGATCAGCTCCCAAACGATCTTCCCACTAACTCCGAGGATGGGGGGGCATTCTGGGGGCTGGATTTGGGTGTCCCTACCCTCATACACTCTAAATCTGTAAGTGTACCCTGAGGTACTCTCACAGAGTTTGTAGAATTTCACGCCATACCGCGATCTTTTATTGGGAAGGTACTGGCGGAAATGGAGTCTTCCTTTGAAGCTCAGGAGGGACTCATCTACTGAGATGTATTTCTCTGGGATATACAACTCAGTAAATTTGGCTGAGAAGTGCTCTATGACCGGCCGTACTTTGTACAGTCGGTCATATGAGGGGTCATCTCGTGGGGGGCACCTTGCATTGTCATTGTAATGCAAGAATTTTAGGAGGGTTTCGAATCGTACCCGTCCCATGGCCATTCTGTAAAGTGGGGTATTATATATAATATCCCCACTCCAGTATTGCCGCATTGTGGGTTTTTTTACTAGGCCCATGTGCAGCAGGAGCCCCCAAAATGTAGTCATTTCGGCTGCATCAGTAGGGGTCCACGCCATGGGCCTAGCAAAAGAAGAGGAGGGGTTCTGGGCCAGGAATTGGTGCGCGTACAGGTTTGTTTGCGCCACCATCAAATTTACAAGGTCACCAGAGAAATAGAGTTTGAAAAAGTCTATTTCTCTGAGACCTGTGGGGTTAACCTGGATTCCCGCCGTTGCCGTAAAGCCAGGAATCCAGGGCTGATGATTTTGGGGGTCTGGGGTCCAGATGGGGTCACCTGTCTGGGGGACAGTGGGCGGGATTGGGTCACCTGTCTGGGGGACAGGGGGTGGGATAGGATGACGTGTCTGGGGGGCAGGGGGCGGGATGGGATGACTTGTCTGGGGGGCAGGGGGCGGGATGGGATGACTTGTCTGGGGGGCAGGGGATGGGATGGATTGACGGGGGGCAGCCCGAGGCGTTCTCCTTGGACGCCGTGGTGGATAATCATCATCACTGGATGATGATGATGAGGATGAATGGAGGAATGAAGGATCCCCCCATTCATCCTCACTGGCTGTTTCGGTGTCAGAGGCGATAAGTGCGTACGCCTCTTCCACCGAAAATCGTTTCTGTGACATTTTTATACGGGGATTGGGGTAGGGGGGTATGTAAATGTAATGTGGTCTAGTGGTGTAGTGTAAAGCTTTATTAGATGTATTGTAATGTAATGTGTGGTAGTGTAGTGTAGTGTTTTGTGTTTTACGTGTTTTTCACAGTAAGGGGGGGGGGGGGAACCTACGCCAAAAAAAGAGTTGCTGATAAATGTCGCACTTATGTGCGGTACTTTTCAGCAAACAGTGGCAGTAGGATATAGAAAAAAAAGGGTGAAAAGGGGGGAAAAAACCCCCTACGCCAAAAAAGCGGAGTTGCTGATCAGCGGCGCACTTACGTGCAAAGCTGATCGGCACTCAGCGACGAAAGGACGCAAAAAAAAAAAAAAAAAAAAAAAAAATGGAGGGGAAAAAAAAAAAAAAAAATGCTATTTCTTCACCCCAAAGCCACTGATTAGTGTATGATATACACTAACCAGCCGCTAGGGGGCAGTACTACGTACCTGACGGAAATAGCCGAAGATCTCCGGAAAAAACGCGACAAGACCCGAACGAAGAAGCCGAACGATGACGTGGAAAGAAGCCGACGCCGAACGAACGCGGACGCCACGGAATCGCCGATTCGCCGCACCGGACGCTACGATCAGGTGAGTATGGTGCACTACACACCACACACACCTGCTCTGCTCACCTCAGGTAACCGACTGAGGCGTGCAGATCAAAGTAAAAATATTTATTTTTACTTTGATCGCCGCTATTGGCCGGCCGGGCTTGGCCGGCCAATAGCAGCGATCTGGGGGGTGGCACCATGGCCCCCTCTAGTATACACACTAATGATGATTGGTGCTGTCTCGGACAGCACCAATCATCATTAAATTCCGGGTCCCCGGGTCACCGATGACCCGGGAACCGGAAAATCACTGTAGTTGGCTGATTTGGATAAATCAGCCAATTACAGCGATCGTCGGCACGGAGGGGTTAATCACCCCCCCGTGCCGGCAAGCTACGGTGGTCTGCTGTTAGTAACAGCAGCCATCATTACCCGATCGCCGCGTGTTTACTTGCAGCGGTCGGGTAAACATCGGGCGTAAATTTACGCCCTGGTGCGTTAAGTACCAGGCTGCGAGGGCGTAAGTTTACGCCCGATGTCGTTAAGGGGTTAAGGGACGTATATTTGTAAACAATGGTTTGAATTTTTTACAGGCCATCAGATACATAATATAAGTTATACATGTTATATATCGTTTTAATCGTAACGACTTGAGGAACATGCATAACAAGTCAGTTTTACCCCAGGGCGAATGGCGTAAAAACACAGTCCCCCCAAATAAAAGAAATGCGTTTTTTTTTTTTCAATTTCACCACACTTTGAATTTTTTTCTGGTTTCGTAGTGTACTTTATGCAAAAATTCAGCCTGTCATTGCAAAGTACAATTAGTGACGCAAAAAATAAGGGCTCATGTGGGTCTCTAGGTGGAAAAATTCAAGTGCTATGGCCTTTTAAACACAAGGAGGAAAAAACGAAAATTAGCCTGGTCCCGAAGGGGTTAATCTGAATGATATGTATGATACCTGTATAATTGGGAAAAGAAAAATCAACAACATTGGGGTGGCATTTTTAAACCTTCAGGGTTGGGAAGCCCCAATCGAGTCTAGGGGAAGGTCTTAACCCCTTAAGTACAAGGCTGACTTTAATTTTTTTGTACTTTTGTTTTATCCTTATCGTGTTTAAAAGGCATAGTGCAGACCCATATGAATACTTACTTTTTGTGGCACAAAATATACTTCGAAAAGACAGACTTATTTTTTCCCTAAAACTGAGGGGAAAAAATTGCTTGGTGAAAATGAAAAAAAATAAAATAAAATAATATATATATTATTAATAAATACTTTTTTAAATATAAATATATATTAAATATAAATTAATATATATTAAATATAAATATATATTAATAAATACTTTTTTTTTCCATTGGGGGGTGGGTGTTCTTGTTGTAGTTGTTCATCCTACTGTAAAACTGGTTTAGTCTTTATTCCTCAAATCAGTATGAATGCAGCAAAAGGCAACTTATATAACTTATTTTGTTTAACTGCTTTTATAAAATGTAAACCTGAAAAAAACAAAAAAACTAAATGTTCTTAAAACAGTAGCCATTTGAGGTGTCTTTTTTACACCATGATCTGTGTTACTTATCAGCAGCTTGCTTACATGCAACTTTTTGATCCCTTTTTTAAAAAAAAAAAGTTTCCGGATTTGATTTGACCAAAAATCTGCAATTTTGCACTGTTTTTGTCCGCTCATGCCGTTTACTATATGATATCAAGGAAGGTGACAATATAATATTTCAGGTGATAGCAGATATATTTATTTTTTTATTTTTATTTATAAAATGGGAAAAAAGGGGGTTGATTCAAACCTTTAATATGGGTTCACATTGTTTTTTAATAAATAATTTATTTTATTTTTTTTTACAGTACTTTGTAGTCCCCCTCGAGGAATCTAGGAGCAATGCACTGATTACTGGAGCCCATAGTAAATGATTGTAAAGCCAGGATCAGCATCATAGCATTGCTGTGCCCTCTCTGTACCCCTTAATTGCTCCATATCGTACTAGGTATTTTATTGGATGTTAAGGGGTTAAACCATAGAGAATTGTGCACCTTGGCTAGGCCAAAACACAATTAATTGTATAGAATAAAAAAAATAAAATGAGCGCCGGTTTTCTCTTTTATTTTTATGTAGCATAATGATTACTTTTTTTTTTTTTTTCATTAAAAAAATGCAGCTGTTTTTTTTTTCTTTTTTTTTTCAAATTATACAAAAATGAACAAGCGGCCAGAAACAGTCTAGCCGAATAACAACATAATTATACAGATCTTCCATCATACAGAGTGAAAAATTACAGCATCTAGATAAGGAATTACACAGATTATATGCAAGAATATAGATGTATAATATATTATATATAGAATATATATATATATATATATATATATATATATATATATATATATATATAGATAGCACATCGGTAGTAGAATAATGATTATAAACTATACAAAACCATAACTCAAGGAGATTTCTGGAACTCTACCCACTTAAGCCAATTCTTCTCTACAGATTCCACTTAGGCTAGTCGCATAGCAATGGATATTTCTATGCGGTAGTTATAGTGCACAGCTGACCTGAGTTAGGGGACCACTGTAGACTTCCATTTCTTTGCAATCCCATTTCTAGTTTCCATCAGCACATGAATCAGAATTGTTAAATCAGAAAAGTGAATGCCATCAGGGTCCATAAATAGTAAAGAATAGGACCCCAGAGCAGGGGGCACCTCAGTACCTGTTCCAAAAAAATTTCATATATTTTGCCAAAAAGGGAGCAACACTGGGCAGTCACACCAGACATGTAGCAGGTTACTGACATGTGCCTCACATCTCCAACTTTCAGGTGAGGTCCCAGGGTATATTTTGGACAGGCGGTACGGTGTCAGGTACCACTTATACAACAACTTCTTCAAGGCTTCTAAGTGGCCTATACAGTGTGATATCTTAGGGACCAGGGAAAACATGTTATACCAAATGTCCTCACCAAATGTTAGCCCTAACTGTGATTTCCATTTTGCCATAAAGGGTAACAATGATTGTTTAGTCTGTAAAAATGTGTATGTCATAGCAAGTCCCTTTTGTAGAGGCCTTAAGGTGGTAAAGTGTATTTCAAATCGTGTGCTCCCAGGGGCAGATGTCATATCAGTACCTCTCAAGCAATTTCTTACTTGTAGGTATTTGTAAAAGTCTTTGTGTGGAACCCCATATTTTTGTACTAGGTGTGAAAATAAAACTAGTTCACCCGACTCATAAAGGCACAATGTTGTTGCCACTCCATTAAGCACCCACGAGGTGAAGTCAGAGTTAGGGATGAGGAATTCCAGTACCTTTATTGGCATATTCAGTGGCCTTGTCGTCAGTAACTCTAACTGTATTAAGAGTCCTCCTCATGGAACCAATGGTGTATTTGATCAATGATTGTGGCAAAATAATAATAAGTAATGTTTGAGCACCCTAGTCCTCCTTAATCAATTGGCTGGCATAGTATTTTTTTCTGAAACCCTAGCTCTTTGCCCTAACCACACATATCTGATAATGGACTTCTGAATGCGTTTTAGAACTGATGCAGTTACTGGAATTGGCAAGTTTCTAAAATAGTACAGGATCTTGGGCAACAGCGTCATCTTAATTGTGGAGATTCTGCCCACCCATGATACAGGCAATTTGGAATATTTTGCTATGTCCTTCTCTAGAGTGGAAAGTAACAAAGAATAATTAGTTAACTAACAAAGGGGGTAGGTAAGTGTGATGCCCAGATATGGAATAGACCTATCCAACCATTTATATGGGTATTTTTGCTGAAGTAAACTCATCAATCTTTGGGGGATTCCCATGTCTAGGATTTATGACTTGGAAGGGTTAACTTTATAGTAGCTGACTGACTGCTCCAAATTGGGTTAGTATTTCCGGGGCACATTGTAGGGTTTTTTCAGGACTGGTCAGGGATAAGATAACGTCATCCGCAAACAGGCCTATGTGGTGGTCTCTTTTATTAATTTTTACTCCTGTGATAACATCTGCCTCCCTAATAATCTGCGCAAGGGGTTCTATTGCTAGTACAAAGATGGGGGGTGATAGGGGGCATCCTTGCCATGTTCCGTTGATAGTATTAAAATTGTATGATAGGGTTGACGTGTAAATTTGGGCAGAAGGAAAAGTATACAGTGCTTTAATAGCTTGTAATATTGGACCTTAAATGCCGAATTTAGTGAGCACTGAGCGGAGATAACCCCAATGCACCTTATCAAAAGGCTTCTCTGCATCCAGGGGAGCCGAAACAGCTGATAGCTGACAGTTTAGTGTAACTGCAGGGGTCCAGCACAGCAAATCACCAGCATCAGTGGATCGGCAATAATCCACTGATCCCGGTGAAACAAGCAGTAAACCCCCGGTCCTGGTCTTTGCTGAGTTCCAGGATCCTGGGGTAGCTGCTGCCGCGCCATCCCCGCCCCCCTGCTGCTGTGTCCCCCAATTCTCGTCCCCTCTGCTGTGTCCCCCAATCCATGTGATCCCAGATCCTTGTCACCCCCGCTTTGTCACCCAATCCACATCACCCCTACTGTGTCCCCCAATCCAGTGTCAGTCAGCGTCCGTTAGTAAGCGTCAGTGTCAGTCAGCGTCCTTTAGTAAGAGTCAATCAGTGTCCCTTAGTAAGGGTCAGTCAGTGTCAGTAAGTGTCAGTGTCCGTCAGTACGTATCAGTCAGCATCCGTTACTAAGCTTCAGTCAGCGTCCATCAAAAAAACTCTTGTCAGCGCCCATCAGTAAGCGTCATTCACTGTCCGTCAGTCAGCGTCCATTAGCAGGTGTCAGTAAGCGTTAGTCAGCGTCCATTATCAGGTGTCAGTGAGCGTCAGTCACCTTCCGTAAGTGTCAGCCAGCATCAGTCAACGTCCGTTAGTAAGAGTCAGTAAGTGTCCGTTACTGAGCATCAGCGTCCGTTAGTAATCGTCAGTCAGAATCCGTAAGTCAGCAGCCATTAGTAAGTGTGAGTAAGCTTCAGTCAGTGTCCGTGCACACACACACACACACACACAAACACACACACACAAACACACACACACACAGAGGTGCTCCTCTTCTGAGTCCTGTTGTGTTCCCGTACAATACTTTACATTCACAAATAGGGTATTTCTGTGCTCAGAAGAAATTGCTTTACAAATATTGGGGGGCTTTTTCTCCTTCAAGCTTTTTGAAATTTGAAATATTTGGGGTTTCACCAATGTATAAGTGTGAAAAATGTGATTTTTCATTTTCACGGCTCATTTTTTGCAAAAAACTGTGAAAAACTGTTTTAAAAATGGGGTCACTTGTGGGGGGTTTCCACTGTCTCGGCACTGGGGAGGCTTTGTAGCTGTAACATGGTCTCCTACATTTATTCCAGCCAAATCCACACTTCAAAATTTAAAGGGTGCTCCTTCTCTTCTGAGCCGTGTTGTGCGTCTGCACAACACTTTACGTCCACAAATGGAGTGTTTGTAAAAACTGCAGATTCAGAGGAATAAATGTTTTATTGCATTTCACTTATTAGTGCTGTGTGGTATGAAAGAAATAGAATTGAATTGGAATGTCTGCCAAGAAAATGGAAATTTTTACTTTTCACACTTACTTTGCAGTTATTCTTGTGAAATTCCTAAATGGTTAAAAACTGTTTTAAATGTCAATTTGAATACTTCAAATGGTGAAGAGTTCAAAATAGGGGGAATTATGGGGGTTTCTACTATCCAGGCCTCTAGAGTATTCTCCAAAACTGAACTGGTCCCTAAATAATTCTGAGTATAAATTTTCACAAAAATTTAGAAAATTGCTACTAAACAATTACGGCCTCTAAAATCCTCAAAACATTAAAGTATGTTCACCAAATACTGACAACATAAAGTAGACATGTTATAGATATGAATGAATCAATAATTTATGTTATAGAACTATCTTCCTTATTGGCAGAGACTTTCAAATTTAGAGAAATGCTATTTTTTTCTATTTTTCCCATCATTTTGTAGTTTTTCCACAAAAAAGTTAAAAGGTATTGGCCCAAATGTACCACTAACATACAGTAGAATATGTCACGAAAAAACAATCTTGGAACCACAAGGATCGGTAAAAGCATTCCAGAGTTGACAATATATAAAGTGACACATGTCATATTTGAAAAATTTGGCCGTGTCATAAACACCAAAACTGGCTGTGTCCCCTAAGGGTTAAAATTACTGACTGGTCAACTAAAAAATAGTCGATTCTCGAATAATTTTTTGCGGTTTGAGTAAAATGTATAATTATTGTCAGAAGGGTGTTGCAGTCGCCAGATGTCATACAAGCGACATCAGCTTTGAGAGACAATGCAACCCATCACTTATGAGATCAGCGTCAGTAGCTTAGGGCACAAAACAGGTGAAAAAATTTGTAACAAAATCCAGGAGGGCATCCTGTTTAACTGTCTCAGGAACACCTCTAAGCCTTAGATTGTTCCTCCTGCAATGGTCTGCAATGTCAGCCATCTTTAATATCAGCACATCCACTTCATCCTCCAAATTGTTGGCAAGATTAACTACTTTGTTGTGGGCTTCAGAGAACTCCTCCATCTTGTTCTCTAAGAGCGCAGTTCTGTCACCCAGTGAAGACACCCCTTTCAGTACATCTGCACAAATTTCACGTAGTTCGATGTGCAGCAATTTTTTTAAATCATCCATGTAAGCTTTCATTATAGCCCCAGTAACGGGGGGGGGGGGGGGGGGGGGGGTATTCGTTTTTTTCTTCCTAGAGTTTTTCCAATAGGTTTCTCTATAGAAAAGGTGTGATTTGTCTGAAAAAAAGTGAATCACCATATAGAAAGTATAGCACTTAAAATACACAATTCATGACATTAATCTTGAATACACCAACAGACTTTCAACAAATAGTTAATATGAAATATGTATACAGTGTTGGATGTAAGATTTATTAAGTTCTTAGGTCATTCTAATGTGATAAGTATATAATCAATTAGTATCCAACTGCTGGGATCCACATTGCTCACATGAATTGAGGTTCCTAGCAGTGGAGGATTAAATCTACCCTGGGCCCCGGGCTGTCCACCCAATCCGCCCACATTATAATCCACTACTGCCCCCCCCCCCCCCCCAAATGCTGTCCCCAATAAACACTGCCTGCCTCCCCTCCCTGCTGGCCCCAATAAACATAATATTTGGTCCCTTGCTGCACAGAGGATGTCAGGAGAGGAGGGTGCTGATTTTACAGGGCAGGTCACAGCAGCACAGAGGTTGTCAGGAGAGGAGGGTGCTGATCTTACAGGGGAGGTCACAGCAGCACAGGATGTCAGGAGAGGGGGGTGCTGATCTTATCAGAGAGTTTGCAGGGTCCCAGCAGCACAGAGGATGTCAGGAAAGGAGGGTGCTGATTTTATAGGGGAGGTCACAGCGTCCCAGCAGCACAGAGGATGTCAGGATAGGAGGGTGCTAATCCTATAGATGGTCTCCCTCTTCCCCCCTTATAGATGGTCCCCCTCTTCCCCCCTTATAGATGGTCTCCCTCTTCCCCCCTTATAGCTGGTCCCCCCCCCTTATAGCTGGTCCCCCCCCCCCCCTATAGCTGGTCCCCCTCCCCCCTTATAGCTGGTCCCCCTCCCCCCCTTATAGATGGTCCCCCTCCCCCCCTTATAGATGGTCCCCCTCCCCCCCTTATAGATGGTCCCCCCTCCCACCCCTTATAGATGGTCCCCCTCCCCCCCTTATAGATGGTCCCCCTCCCACCCCTTATAGATGGTCCCACTTCCCCCCTTATAGATGGTCCCCCTCCCACCCCTTATAGATGGTCCCACTTCCCCCCCAGCAGATAACAAAAAAAAAAAAAAAAAAACACAGCCCACCTGCTGTCCGTTCCCCTCTCTCCTTCTGCAGCCTCCAGCTGATGCGCGTCTGCTGGCGGTGTCCCGTCCTATCCCCGGCAGCGCGCGCATCAGAGAGCTCTCCGTGCGCCGGAAGTCACAGCCACAGGCGCACAGGGAGCTGTCTGATGTGTGCGCTGCCGGGGATAGGACGGGACACCCCCGGCAGCCGCGCATCAGCCGGGGGACAGTACAGTGGCAGATTATAATGTGGGCGGTTTGGCGTGGGCCCCCCCCGGAGCCTCAGGCCCTGGGCAGCCGCCCAAACCGCCCATATTATAATGCGCCACTGGTTCCTAGTTACTTGATTGAATACTAGAGATGAGCGAATACGATTCGATCGAGATGGTATTCAATCAAGTATTGCGGTATTCAAAAGATTTGAATTCAATAGAGTAGTGTGACAAATACGTGGGAAACATTCGAAAGCCTTCCCATCGCACTTGGCGCTTTTTTTAATCCAATCACCATGTAGGGAGGCCGTGAGGGATCCTGGGAGTATGCACGCAGCGCGAAAACGGTGTCTACCCTCATTGGATGGCTAAACCACATGACCTCGGATATTTAATAATTTACTTCCGCCTCTCGACCGCAGATGCGCTTTCAACCTAGCCAGGGAGAGATCTTCGAGCAGGAAGAGATAGGTTTAAGTAGCGTTTTGGTTAGGCAGGATTACTACTGAACCCAAAAGTCCTTTTCAGGGCTAAGATCCAGCGAAAAAGGTCATCTTTTAATCCAAAGCACTTCTCAGTGCTAAAAAATAGATGATACAACAGAATCATCAGCAGCAGCATCGGCAGCATCAGCTGCTGTATTCATTCCAGTACCCTGTGTGTACAAGTGACTTACTGTGTCCCTGGTTTAGCACACTAAGGGCAGGTAAACGTTATACATATTGTGCCAGTTGCCCAGTAAAAGGCACGTGATACCTTATTGTGCCAGTTGCCCAGTAAAAGGCAAGTGATACCTATTGTGCCAGTTGCCCAGTAAAAGGCTAGTGATACCTATTGTGCCAATTGCCCAGTAAAAGGCTAGTAATACCTATTGTGCCAGTTGCCTAGTAAATGGCAAGTAATATCTATTGTGCCAGTTGCCCAGTAAAAGGCAAGTGATACCTATTGTGCCAGTTTCCCATTAAAAGGCAAGTGATACCTATTGTGCCAGTTGCCTAATCTCTGCTCTGCTGTGGCCCAGCATTCGTACAGCATAATGCGAATAATGTGATGCTGTATGGACACACATTGGAATCATGTATGTAACGTTGTGCACGAAATACGAAGGTAATGTGTGAACATTGCCGTAAACATTCGTAAAGCGTTTGCAAATATTTTTCCTTCGCAACTGCGGAGAGTGGCATTATACTGCGATTTTGGGGTATTGGGTGCACCCAGGCATGCTCCCCCTGATGTCACAGTGTCACTGTGGAGGTGTTGGCATTATTTAGGGAGGTTTCATGGGGGACTTGGTGACCTCCAAGTGCCTCAAATTTTTTTCCCATAGACTATAATGGGATCGAATATTTGTTCTAATAGTCGAATATCGATGCCTATTCGATTTGAATTCTCGAAAGCAGAATATTTCACTACTTGCTCATCTCTACTGAATACTATAGGACTGCCAAAGATAACTAGATACTGTATATTGTTGGTTGCCAGGGAGAGTCAAAAACCTTTTGTACCAGGTATAAAACCCCTGAATTTTTATATGCGCACAGACTCTCTCTTACTAATTCTCACACAATAGTTTACCTTATGCATACCTAACAAAGTTAACCTAACCATACACAAACTGGAAGCAACAAAATCTCTACTTTACCAGTTACAAACAACTCCACCAACATATAAAGAATGGATCCACAGAACCCAACAAATAACCCAGGTTGTGGAGTTTTCCTGTTGAGCATCTGAAACACGTGACCTTTTTTGTCAAAACTGAGTCCCCTAGGCTATCTTCTCCATTACATAAACTGTCTATTTAACTCAGAGATTGCCCACCTTCCAATCTACCCTACTCCGGAACAATACATGTACATTGGTTCAGGGACTCTTCTAACCTTCTCCCCTGAAACTGCAAATATTTACCTTCTGCCGCATCAGCTGTCTGATATGTATTGTTATTTTTGAACTGTTTACAATATTGTAACTATGTATTTACTAACATTATTGTTTTTCATATATTACACAATGTTGACCAGAACCCCCCCCCCCCCACCCGGGTGTAGGACAATATTTATTCGTCAGACACTAAATTAGTATTTATTCTGAAGCATCAATTAAAGGTACAGTAGTAAGTTTGAAGAAATCCCTTAATCAGCCACCGTGAAAACACTATGAAAAGTCCTTACGGGTTAAAGTCACTTGTCACTACAAGCTAGAATTTACATAAACTCTAACAACTGTCTTCCGTATTTCCATCTAGTTCTGATTAATTTGCTGATTTAGTGTTAAAATACATTATTGATTAGGAATTTCTGCATGTTCTCGTAATGGTTCATTGATGTTAAGAATAGGAAGTTAATGGACTGGATATTAAGTAATGTAGCTGAATATCATATTCTAACATTGTATTCAGTAAAGTTTATAAAACCTATTTAACATAGTCAATAGATAATTAATCATCCTTTCAAACTAAAACAGATTGAATGATTTACACTGTATTAACTAGTAGCAATCCATTATATTTATGAAGAAGCATGTCATTTGCATATTCCCAATGGGGGGTACATGACACTTAATGTATGTTTAGAATTTTCGATATGTTCCACACAGCAGATTAATATAGTATCATGCATTTACATTTGAAATAATAAAATAAAAAACAATTTGCAGAGTTTAACATAAATCTTCAAAGAGTATGTGTACCTTATTTATTTTGGCATGCCATCGGTAATATGGATTTGGTTCTTATTAGCTTCATTTTAAGATTTCTGTTTCCTATACTACTCTACCTCAGAGATACTGTAATCTATAATAAAGACTACAGAGTGACGAGTTGGGGTAAGGGGCCTCCCGGCGAGGAACCATAAGGGGGGTCTCTGCAACCATGACCGGGTGGTTGCTAGAGGGATTTGAATATAATGGGGATAGTAGTGGTTCAATATCATGAGGGAGCTAAACATGGCTGCTAGAGCTAGTGGAGTGGGTGGGCTTAGCTGGGGGGCTTTGTGTAGAGACAAAGAGAATTAGCTAGGCGGCGGGAATACCTGTGGGAGGTATTCCAGGTGAGATAGGTGTGAGAGGGGGTGGGGTTATGAGAATAAAAGGAGAGTGAGTGTGAGCTAGGACAAGCACTTTTTTGCAGGTGTGAAGTGTGAAGCTGAGCCAAGAGCACATGGCCAGGGAGCCATCAAGCCACAAGGAAGCCTAATAAGCAGCACATGGCTTGTAAGCCATCCAGCCACTTGGAAGCCTCTGGCAACATGGAGCCCAGCAGCCACATGGAGTCCTCTGGCAACATGGAGCCCAGCAGCCACATGGAGTTTCTCAAGGGGGCAGATCACCAAGCAGAGGATCCATGACAGCAGCTGAAGATGCCCAGGAGGTTTTAGGATGTCCTCCTGCCCGGTAAGTGACTCTTGCCTTTTATTATGGGGACTGTGGGGATTGTGGGGTAGAGCATGCATAGTTGGGCAACCAGGATAGAGGTACAGTTGGGCAGGGGCCTCCCCAGGTAGTTCAGCCTGTATTTTAGCAGGGGGTGGGGATCAAACTATGGATGTTCAGAGTGGTAAAGGGGGGGTTTATTGGGGTCTGCTTACCATATATCCTTCAAAAGGGTAGATTTCAACATAAATCCTGTGCTCTTCTGTATGAGGTCAATTTAAGCCCCCCCCCCCCCCCTCCCCCCATGGGCAGGGCAGTTTGCCCCTCAAATGTCGCACAACCTAACACTGGGTTGTGGGTCATGAACCAGCAGAGCTATGGGGGGCAGCCAGCCAGCAGGGCTATGGGGGGCAAACAGCCAGCAGGGCTACTGTTACATTAGCAGGCTAGGATACTATTTGCTTTTCCTATAAGGGGAAGCAGGGAAGTGTAACCGACAGAGCAGGGACAACACTATGTATGTCGGGCAGATGCTGGCTCTCTCTTTGTAATTCCAGATGCTGAGTACCTAGTGAAGATACGAAGAGTCACATCCCAGACATTGCCAAAGGAAGAAGCACTATACTTACTAAAAGATGCAATAAACATCCAGGTGGACATGGAGCCGGGTGAGTCGTCTTCTGGTTCAGCGGATGGTGAGGTGTCAGTAGACGGGGGAAAAGGAACAGAGGGGAGGCATTTGGGAAATGGGTATAGTTACCGAAAAGTAAAACTTAAGTAGAGTAAATAATGGACAGGTATGGGTAACAGGGACAAAGTGGGGCAGGAACACTTATGTGTTGTCTCCCTCCTATTTTCACTTGCTCTGGATGATTGTTAGGAGGAGTAGGGACGGAAAGTTTGTGGATGTATATTTGGATTAGTTAGGTAAGCCATAGCTGAAATGGAGGAAAAGATGTTGGTGGCCAATAGGAAGAGATGGAGAATATAAGAGGGGGTGATGGAGTGGCCCCTGAGCAGCATGGGAAACTATAGTGCTCTATGGTTTTTATTGTTGATGCATCCTTCTTCTAGGAAGGTGTAGGGTGGTCTGATCTCGATGAAGTAGTCAGGAAGTAGATGGTGGAGAATAAGGTGTTGTAGGTAAAAGGACACATATCTGTGGTTAAGATTAATCGTAAGGGAGAGACCATTGGGTGTTTGGAGCTAGTAAGCTAAAGTGATGCGTTGGGTGTATAACCAAAAGGCTGGCAGCATGGGGTTTTGTCTTGAAATCTGGGATGGGGTAGAATGGTTGGTTCATTTGCCCTATTCTTCTTTTGGGAACCGGATTTACAACCAGAGAATGTTAAATGTCAGACAAACCAGCATTTGTACTATCCAAATGTGTAGGTGGGGGTCTAAGTATGAGGCAATGGAAGGGGAGTTTTTACTCGGTTTTACTGGGCGAAATTTTTGCATGTTGGGTAATCCCTATGGGTGGAATATTCTGCAGATGACAAGAGGAGAGCAAGGTATGGTGAGGAAGCCATTTAATAAAATTAGGGTAATAGAGGAAGTTAAGTGAGGATATGGCACTGTGGGATGTTTAATTTTAGGGGGATTTAACGGGGTACGATTTGGGTCAGGGAGCTGGTTGTTTACAGATCCGGCAGCTCTTGTAGTTTGTCCGTATCCTGAAGGAGATGATGTACTAGAAAATGTCTGACCAGCAGGAGGAACAAGGGTTTCAAGCTGACTGTTGGTTGTTATTCCCGATAGCAGCGGACCTGTATGGAGAGTGGAAGGACAGGTGTGTGGAAGGATTGGTCTTCTGGTCAAACAACATAAGTATAGACAGTCTATACAGTGGTGTAGATTCGGTGGTTGGGTTGAGGGGACATTTAGTCATTTGGTCCTGAATAGAATAGTAAGTGGCATACACACGTACCTGGGGTCAGTAATTATGGAATAGTAGTGGCATACACCTAATATGTACCTGGGGTCAGTAACTATGGAATAGTAAGCGGCATACACCTAACATGTACCCAGGGTCGGAATAGTAAGCGGCATACACCCAACATGTACCCAGGGTCGGAATAGTAAGCCGCATACACCTAACATGTACCCAGGGTCGGAATAGTAAGCCGCATACACCTAACATGTACCCAGGGTCGGAATAGTAAGCCGCATACACCTAACATGTACCCAGGGTCGGAATAGTAAGCTATATATACATAACATGTACCCAGGGTCAGTAATTATGGAATAGTAAGCAGCACATACCTAACATGTACCATGCCTCAGTAATTATGGAATAGTAAGTGGCATACACCTACCATGTACCTGGGGTTAGTAATGGGATAGTAAGGGGCATACACATAACATGTACCTGGGGTCAGTAATGGGATAGTAAGCGGTATACACCTAACATGTACCTGGGGTCAGTAATTATGGGATAGTAAGCAGCATACACATAACATGTACCTGGGGTCAGTAATAATGGAATAGTAAGCAGCACATACCTAACATGTACCAGGCCTCAGTAATTATGGAATAGTAAGTGGCATACACCTACCATGTACCTGGGCTGAGTAATGGGATAGTAAGGGGCATACACCTACCATGTACCTGGGGTCATTAATGGGATAGTAAGGGGCATACACCTACCATGTACCTGGGGTCAGTAATGGGATAGTAAGGGGCATACACCTACCATGTACCTGGGGTCATTAATGGGATAGTAAGGGGCATACACCTACCATGTACCTGGGGTCACTAATGGGATAGTAAGGGGCATACACTTACCATGTACCTGGGGTCAGTAATGGGATAGTATGCGGTATACACAAACATGTACCTGGGGTCAGTAATGGGATAGTAAGCGGTATACACCTAACATGTACCAGGCCTCAGTAATTATGGGATAGTAAGCGGTATACACCTAACATGTACCTGGGGTCAGTAATTATGGAATAGTAAGTCACATACACCTAACATGTACCCACATGAACCCCCCAAAATCATCCTCCTTTCCCGCCCCAACCCCTCTACGTTTACCATGTCCATCACCCCCTTCGAGGCTCGGACAAGGAACCTTTACGACATAGCCTGTCCATGGCTTACCAATTTCTGTTGACTCCCCCGGAGAAACCCCCTCCTGAGTTTCTGATAAAGTGGGAGGAAGACTTAAACCTCTCACTCACATCGGAACAAAGATCCAGGATTCTCACCCTCACGCATAAGTCCTCTATTAGCTCCCGCTTCCAGGAAGCAGGATACAAAATAATTTCCAGGTGGTACTGAGTTCCCTCCCGGCTGCATGCCCTCATCCCTGAGGTTAAACACACATGCTGGAGGTGTGGCACCGAGGAAGGTACATTCCTTCATATTTTTTGGGACTGTCCTCGCCTTCAGACTTTCTGGTCCGAGGTCATACGAGTGATATGGCAGGTCACTGACCTGACGTTTCCTATGGGCCCCGCCTTATTTCTCCTTCATCACTGCGACTTATCTTTATCTTTGTCAGTATACAAACGTTCCTTGCTTTGTTTCTTGGTAATGGCCGCCAGGGCATGCGTTCCTCTTCATTGGAAGAAACAACCCCCCCCCCCCCCCCCGATCTCGCTCTGGATCTCTAAGGTCAATGACCTTATGCATATGGAGGACTTAACAGCCAGCATCCTTGATTTTAATGCTCACTTTACCCGCACTTGGTTTGTGTGGATGCAATTTCAAGAAACTGATGTGTATAAGGACTTTCTGCGAACCCCTTCCACAACTTGATTTCTAAGTTGGCTGGGAGATTTTCACTATACTTTCTGGCTACCTCATCCCGAACGCCCCTCTTCTCATCGGACCTGTATGGAGAGTGGAAGGACAGGTGTGTGGAAGGATTGGTCTTCTGGTCAAACAACATAAGTATAGACAGTCTATCCAGTGGTGTAGATTCGGTGGTTGGGTTGAGGGGACATTTAGTCATTTGGTCCTGAATAGAATAGTAAGTGGCATACACACGTACCTGGGGTCAGTAATTATGGAATAGTAGTGGCATACACCTAATATGTACCTGGGGTCAGTAACTATGGAATAGTAAGCGGCATACACCTAACATGTACCCAGGGTCGGAATAGTAAGCGGCATACACCTAACATGTACCCAGGGTCGGAATAGTAAGCGGCATACACCCAACATGTACCCAGGGTCGGAATAGTAAGCCGCATACACCTAACATGTACCCAGGGTCGGAATAGTAAGCCGCATACACCTAACATGTACCCAGGGTCGGAATAGTAAGCCGCATACACCTAACATGTACCCAGGGTCGGAATAGTAAGCTATATATACATAACATGTACCCAGGGTCAGTAATTATGGAATAGTAAGCAGCACATACCTAACATGTACCATGCCTCAGTAATTATGGAATAGTAAGTGGCATACACCTACCATGTACCTGGGGTTAGTAATGGGATAGTAAGGGGCATACACATAACATGTACCTGGGGTCAGTAATGGGATAGTAAGCGGTATACACCTAACATGTACCTGGGGTCAGTAATTATGGGATAGTAAGCAGCATACACATAACATGTACCTGGGGTCAGTAATAATGGAATAGTAAGCAGCACATACCTAACATGTACCAGGCCTCAGTAATTATGGAATAGTAAGTGGCATACACCTACCATGTACCTGGGCTGAGTAATGGGATAGTAAGGGGCATACACCTACCATGTACCTGGGGTCATTAATGGGATAGTAAGGGGCATACACCTACCATGTACCTGGGGTCAGTAATGGGATAGTAAGGGGCATACACCTACCATGTACCTGGGGTCATTAATGGGATAGTAAGGGGCATACACCTACCATGTACCTGGGGTCAGTAATGGGATAGTATGCGGTATACACAAACATGTACCTGGAGTCAGTAATGGGATAGTAAGCGGTATACACCTAACATGTACCAGGCCTCAGTAATTATGGGATAGTAAGCGGTATACACCTAACATGTACCTGGGGTCAGTAATTATGGAATAGTAAGTCACATACACCTAACATGTACCCACATGAACCCCCCAAAATCATCCTCCTTTCCCGCCCCAACCCCTCTACGTTTACCATGTCCATCACCCCCTTCGAGGCTCGGACAAGGAACCTTTACGACATAGCCTGTCCATGGCTTACCAATTTCTGTTGACTCCCCCGGAGAAACCCCCTCCTGAGTTTCTGATAAAGTGGGAGGAAGACTTAAACCTCTCACTCACTCGGAACAAAGATCCAGGATTCTCACCCTCACGCATAAGTCCTCTATTAGCTCCCGCTTCCAGGAAGCAGGATACAAAATAATTTCCAGGTGGTACTGAGTTCCCTCCCGGCTGCATGCCCTCATCCCTGAGGTTAAACACACATGCTGGAGGTGTGGCACCGAGGAAGGTACATTCCTTCATATTTTTTGGGACTGTCCTCGCCTTCAGACTTTCTGGTCCGAGGTCATACGAGTGATACGGCAGGTCACTGACCTGACGTTTCCTATGGGCCCCGCCTTATTTCTCCTTCATCACTGCGACTTATCTTTATCTTTGTCAGTATACAAACGTTCCTTGCTTTGTTTCTTGGTAATGGCCGCCAGGGCATGCGTTCCTCTTCATTGGAAGAAACAACCCCCCCCCCCCCCGATCTCGCTCTGGATCTCTAAGGTCAATGACCTTATGCATATGGAGGACTTAACAGCCAGCATCCTTGATTTTAACGCACACTTTACCCGCACTTGGTTTGTGTGGATGCAATTTCAAGAAACTGATGTGTATAAGGACTTTCTGCGAACCCCTTCCACAACTTGATTTCTAAGTTGTCTGGGAGATTTTCACTATACTTTCTGGCTACCTCATCCCGAACGCCCCTCTTCTCTTCCACTCAGTTCTTCTCCTTCCCAACTCTTCTTTCCTTTCTCTGTTTTTTTGTGATTCTGCCTCCCTTCCCATGTTCCCTTCTTGTGATTCCGCATTGTATTTTTGTTTTGTCAGTGTTTGTCTCTATCGTTGAATGTGTGTTGTCTACCCTTGTTCATGTACCCGAGCCACAGCTCGGCTCTTAGTTTTTTTTTACATCTTGGGGACCCAGTGGAGTGGTGCCACCCCGACACCTAGGACCATTGCTCATGTGTGTACTGACATTAATGGTTACGTCTCTTGACACTGCTCTACTACCACAGGTTTAGGCCTGCGGACCTCCGTAGACTGTATGCTCTATTTTGATTTTCACTGTACCTATCTTTTCTAATTGTTCATGGTGTTGGCGTTGTTGCCATTCCCTGATGTGTCTTCTTGAAAATATAAATAAAGAATTAAAAAAAAAAAAAAGCAGAGCGAGTTGTGTGGGGAGCAGGACCATATAGCAGGAGATGTTTTGGAGCGGAACACAGAGCACACTGTTGTCAGCTTCTCATCACCAATGTCAGGAGGAAGAAGAGGACGACATCATAGAGGAGGATGGGGAAGAGAAGGAGGGTGCACATGCTTTTGAGGGTAGCATCCATGTTGGGTGTGTACCATCGGTTAAGCGTGCACGGGTGGAGGAGGAGGCTGAGGAGGAAGAGGAGGAATAGGAGAGTCACCCTTCTGGTGGGTACAGCCCATTGTTGCTTGTTCAGTCTGGCACACATGGCAGACTTCATATTGGGCTGCTTTGTAAGGGATAAACGCATTGTCGGTATAAAGGACAGTAGGTGATACTGGATATTTGCACTCCTGGACCCCCGGAATAGAGACTAGGTGTCCTCTCTCATTCCCCTGGAGGAGAGGACCCCGCAGTTAACACAATACAAGGTGGAACTCCTGTAGATGATAATGGAGAGTTCCTGCGGGAATGTTACACCCTCTGCAAGGTCCACGACCAAAAAGGGAACACTGGTTAAAGTGTAGGACAATTTAATGCCACCCAAGCGCCAAACATCCAGCACTGAGGTGCCTACTACCAGCAGGAGGGAAAAGTATTGGCGGATGTTGCGAGAGTACATGGCGGACCCTAACCGTGTCCTCCCCAATTCTCAGCGCCACACTTCCAAACTTCTCCTTCACCAGAGCAAAGCAGACGAAAGTGAAGTGAAGTGCCTTGTGCCTGATACTGTCACATTACCTCCTACTCTTCCTCCTCAACCACTGTACCGATTCCGATCGGTAAGTGACAGGAGATTTCCGGTTTTGCCTCAGGCAACATAAAACCTAGAATCAGCCCTGGTGGTAGGCGACAGGACTCTTAATGCCTTCCCTGCACATTTGCAAGTGACGGCTGTGAAAGGGAACATCAGGGTTGATGGTAGATGACGATCTTCATGCCCAGCAATCCACCAGAAAATATCATAGAGTCTATGGAATGGGAGTAACTTCAAGTGGATGCTCAGAGGAATCCAATTGAAGTAACTTCAAGTGGATGCTCAGAGGAATCCAATTGAAGTCTCCGCACATATTCTGCAGTGTGACTATACCCCAAAAGGGGAAAAATTAGGATAAAAAAATATTAAGTAATATGGCAGGAATGGAATGAAGCAGATTGATTAGGGATTGAACTGTAGTGCTTCCATGGTAATGTATTTAAAATAATCCATCCTTCCTTCCTTCCTCCCTCCCTCCCTCCCTTCCTTTAAAAAAAATTCAAACCAATATTATTCCTATTGGTGTAATAGAAAAAAAATTGATTTTAATATAAAAAAAATAATAATTGTAATATATAATTTTAAAAAACAGGAATCCTTGTCACCCCATCTATGCTGTTCACCGTGCGGGAACAATAGTGTTACATTTTAATAGATTGCACAATTATGCATGCTGTGATATGTAATATGTTTATTTTGTATTTATTTTTTTATATTTTTGCTTGTATAAGGGGAAAGGGGGTAATATAATATATTTTTTAAACATGTTTTTAAATCTTTTTTATTTCTATTTTTTTTTGCACATTTTGTATTGCATATTTGAGTTCCTTAGGGGACTTATATACTGTATGCAATGCTATGATTGCATATACTGATCTATGCTATGCCATAGCATTCATTAGTATTATAGGCAATCTGTACAAAGAGTCTGCCTGAGAGCAGACTCTATGCACAGATCAAAAATCCGACAGTACAGAGGTAAGTGGCTAACCAGTATAAGTGGCCTGCCAATATAAGTGATTGCAATGGCGGATTATAATAAGGGCTGTTTGGGCGGCCGCCCGGGGCCCGAGGCTCCAGGGGGGCCCATGGCGCCCGCGGCCCGCCCACGTTATTACTGAGTTAGGAATTGGATGTTAACTTACAAAGAGCAGGCAGCACGTCAAATTCGGGGCCCAATGCTGTGGTGCGCGCTGTCCCTGGAATCTGCCGCCCCCTCTCTCAGATTCCCTGGTGGCTAAACTGTGGGAACTCCCCCTCCATCCCGGGCGGCACTGCGTATGTACGCTGTGGCGGCCGTGCGCTGCTCCAAGTGGGCGGGACACAGCGTTGAGAAGAAGGTGGTGATGCTGCATGAGGTCAGCTGAGCAGCTTGAGATGTCTGTGGAGCGTTCGCCGCCCATGCCGAGGAGCAGCCCAGAACAAACAGTGCAGCAGCCGCCTCAGGTCCAGAGGAGCAGCCTGCTGCCTGTCTGACATGTAAGTTAGTTTTCTGAGGCTTTTACCGGCACCCCCACCCCTACAGACCTCACTGATCTCCTGGAAGCTGCGGCGCCAGCCCCCTCTCCCCCTGTGTGGATCTGCATATCTGTGAGACAGATCCTCCAGCAGATCAGTGATGACGTCATCACCCCTGCTGGAGGATCCGTGCGGCAGCTGACATGCTGGAGAGGAGAGAAGAGAAGAGAAGAGAGGAGAGGAAGACCGGGGCCAGGATTAGGTAAGTATATTGGTTTGTTTTTTTTGTGTTGAGCCAATGCAGGGGGTCTCTTACTATGGGGGTATTGCAGGGTGTCCCCCATACTGTGCTCCTGTCCCCATATACGGTGCCCCTGTCTCTGTATAAGGTGCCCCTTTCCCCATATACTGTACTCAGAGATACCACTGTGTTATCTGTGGTGTTACATAGGACTGCAGGTGACATCTACTACATTATCTGTACTCTGAGATATCACTGTGTTATCTGTGGTGTTACATGGGACTGCAGGTCCCAGGGAGGTAAGCTCTGCTACATCTGCCACCCTGTAGTATAGCTCTATCTCCTGATACTGAGGAGCGGCTTGTGCACAGACGTGACCCAGTGCCGTTCCTAGGACCGGACAGGCCGGCTGTTGGGGTAGTGTGTCTGCTGGGATTGTGGCCAGGTGGGGTGGGGTGTGGAGGGGGGGGGGGGTCAGGTGGGAAAGTGTGTGTGTGTGTGTGGGGGGGGGTAGGTTTATTGCAGGCAGAGGGGGAACATTATTACTATGGTGGGTACAGCAGGTGCATTATTACTATATAATCATAGGGCGCAGCAGTGGAGGCATTTTTACTATGGAAAACACACAGCAGGTGGTATTATTACTACATGGGAGGACAGTGGGAAACATTATTACTATATGGGGACACAGCAGGGGATCCTACATACAGCAATGGGAGGGAAAGAGATGCCTATTAGAAGGAAACAAAGCTGCTAAAAATATTTCACTTGAGAAGCCCTACCAACTATAACTATGTGCCTTATTTTACTGTAAAAAGTAATACAGTAACAGTATATACCACTTTATATGTTTTACATTTATTAGTTATTGTTTGGATGAGAATAAAACAGTTAATTTAACTTAACTTCTATTTATTTTATTTTTTGCTAGTTGGTTGTTGATGGACTGGGGGGGGGGGGGGGGGGCAGGTTGGGTGGACAGCCCGGGGCCCAGGGTACATTTAATCCGCCACTGAGTGATTTGAATAACATGTGATCAAAAATTTGCATATACACAGGAAAGATACTAATAAGAACTACAAATTATGGTGCAAAAAAAGACATTTATGCCCCATAGATCAAAAAATAAAAGTGTTGTAAGGATCAGGATAGAATAATTTATACACATCAATAGTTTTTTTTTTTTTTAGTTTTCATTTTTTTTTAAATCCGTAAAATAAAATAAGTTATATAAATTGCCTATTGTTGTAATTGTACTGACTTGAGGAATAAACAGTAGATATGTCAATTTTACAAGACAGCAAAAGACGTAACACCAATTTTAAAAAGTTGTTTTTTTAATTTCACCAGCAATTGTTTTTTTTTTTCAGTTTTGCAGCATGTTTTATAGAAAAATTAAGTGTTATTGCAAAGTACAGTTGGTCTTGCTAAAAATAATAGCTCATATGGGTCTGTAGTAGGGATGGTCTGAACCTGCAGAGGTTCGGGTTCGTATGAACCCGAACGCTCGGCATCAGATTCCCACTGTCTGCCCGCTCCGTGGAGCGGGTGGATACAGCGGGAGGACCGCCTGGAAAACTGGGATAAGCCTATGGCTATGGCTGTATCCCAGTTTTCCAGGCGGTCCTCCCGCTGGATCCGCCCGCTGCACGGAGTGGGCAGACAGCGGCAATCATTACCGAGGGTTCGGGTTCATACGAACCCGGACCAAACACGGTTCGGACCATCCCTAGTCTGTAGGTAAAAAAAGGAGGGGAAAAAAGTGCCAAAATGAAAATTAACTCTGTCCTTAAGAGGTTAAAGTGACAACATGCAAGAAAAGTGACACTGTGCAGAAACATAAAGTGCATCAAGGGTAAATGAAGAAGTGACATTTATTTACAAAAATGATAATTTTGGTGTGAACAAGTGGAAAAGGCTTTTTGCATGCCTCAGTCAGTCTGTTATTGCTAGGGATGATTGAGCAATCAAAACTGCCCTGGGCCTAACAAATGTCCCTAGAGCTGTTTTGTGTCTGTTGGGTCATGCATCAGCTACATTATATACATTTCATTTTATCAAAGTCACAAAAATGCATAAAATTTATAAATGTTTTAATTCCATACACTTGGCTGGACCAGTAATATTAAGTAATGCCCTCTATTAATTTTTATGAGGATTGCTATAGATATATATTTTCCCTTGTAAGATATCAAATAAGTATGTAGCCTTAAATAAAAGGCTAAATAATAATAATAAATAATAATAATAATAATAATAATAATAATAATAATAATAATAATAATAATAATAATAATAAGACATTTTTGTTGGCAATTCAGAAAGTTCTGATAGAGAAATCTACTTTCCAAGTTCCAACTATGGGATATAAAAATATATCATCTCAACTTTGCATTACATTAACTTGAGATTTGGTCGTTCTAATAAATATGAGAGCAACACATATACTTTTTTTAATGAAATATTTCCTATGCTATTCTTTAAAAAAAAAAGGTTAATTAGTATTAGTAAAATAGCCCAATAATTGTCATATTATTCTAATAAATTTTGTCATATTACCATTTTGCTTCCCTTAAGAGATATTGTCACGATAGGCAGGTGATGACAAGACACAAGACAGTGGGCCCTGAATCTGATCCCACCCACTGTCACCTGCCTACTTGCCTCGGTCGACCCTAAGCGGTCGCAGACAACCACGAAGACAATCCCTATGCTGAATATGTGCAGAACAAAAAAAGGAAACAGACAAACAAACACAATGCGGGAAGGTCAACTAGCCAAGTCAGAAACCGAACGAGCAACGCAGTACAAAATCAGAAAGAAGCGGGTAGTCAGGGGACAGGCAAAAGGTCAGAATCCAGGCAAGATAATGTAGAAAGAATAGGGCAGAATACAGGGAACTGGGGAGCTGGGATCAGTACAACTAATAGCCAGCAAAGAGAGCTGGCAGTGATTACACTTTATACTGGGTCAGGAGGCCGGACCAGCACACCATTGGTCCGACCCCCTGATCCCAGATACCTAGCAGCTGGTCTGCTACAGACTGAGTGGCGGAGCGATCCGCCCCTCAGCCTGAGCATGATGCCGTTCAGCTGCACAGGCTGGGCGGCCGCCACGAGTGACACGGAGTAACCAGGGACGCCATCGGGTCTCGGGGAAGCCAGGACCAAGGAGGACGCCGCAGGAGCCCTGGCAGGTGAGTTTATAACATTACCCTCCCCCCCTTTATGAGTGGCCTCAGGGCCCTTATTTAAAGGACCCGGATTGAGAGGGTTGCATAAATGAAATTGTCGAACAAGACGCGGCGCATGCATGTCCCTACTTGCGACCCAATTGCGTTCTTCAGGGCCAAATCCCCTCCAATGAACCAGGTACTGCAAAGAACTCTGGACCCAACGGGAATCCAGAATTCTCTCCACTTCATACTCCAGCTCCCCTTGAACGACCAAGGGAGCAGGGAGGACAGATGGCAATACCGGATTAACATATTTCTTTAACAGTGATTTATGGAAAACATCATAGATTTTCATACTCTTCGGCAATTGCAACTTAAAAGAAACAGGATTAATGATCTTAAGAATTACATAGGGACCGATAAATGTAGGCGACAGTTTACCGGATGGCGTTCTCAATTTCAAATATCTGGTCGGGAGCCATACCTTATCCCCCACCTTGTACTCTGGGCCAAATATGCGTCTTTTATCAGATTGTTTTTTAGAACATTCTTGGGCTTTAACCAGGTTCTGCAGAGCCTGGGCCCAGACTGTGCACAGTCTTTTGTAGTTTTTTTTCAGCGGATGGGTTGATCGACTCGGCAGCATGAACGGAAGAGTACCTAGGATTAAACCCGAAATTGCAAAAGAAAGGCGACATTTTGAGAGATTGATTTTCACGATTATTTAGTGCAAACTCAGCTAAAGGTAAATATTCATTCCATTTGTCCTGAGAACCTGCAACAAAACATCTTAAAAACTGTTCTAATGACTGGTTTACTCTCTCAGTTTGCCCATTAGACTGAGGATGGAACGCTGAGGAAAAATACAAGGATATACCCAAACGGCCACAGAATTCTCTCCAGAACTTTGATACAAATTGTACCCCCCTATCAGAAACAATATTTTCGGGAACCCCATGCAGGCGGAGAATATGATTAATGAATAGAGAAGCCAAACTACGAGCATTAGGGAGTTTACTAAGAGGAATAAGATGACACATTTTAGAGAATCTATCGATGACCACCCAAATCACTGTTTTACCCTTGGAGACTGGTAGATCAGTTATGAAATCCATAGAGATGTGGGTCCAGGGTTTGGTAGGTAGTGGTAAAGGTTGAAGAAGTCTCTCCGGTAATCTACGAGACACCTTTGACCTAGCACAGACCTCACATGCATCCACAAACAATTTCGTATCTCTGGCCCAAGATGGCCACCAATAATGACGAGCTAAAAGATATCTAGTTCCAGAGATGCCTGGATGACCTGCTAGTACAGAGCAGTGAGTCTCTTCAAGAACTCTAAGACGAAGATTTGGGGGAACGAAGAGTTTGTTTTCTGGGGTGTTTCTAGGGGCCATGGATTGTGAGTCTATCACCTGAGCCGCCAGATCGGGCTGTAAAATGGCTACCACTACCCCAGGAGATAAAATAGTTTCGGGGTTCTCTGTGGGAGTACTACTGATGTCAAAACTACGTGATAAAGCGTCTGCTTTTACATTTTTGGAGTCAGGTCTGAAGGTTACCTCAAAATCAAATCGTGTGAAAAAAGTGCCCATCTGGCCTGCCGAGGGGTAAGATGTTTAGCTTTATCTAGATAAACAAGATTCTTGTGATCAGTCAATACCTTAATCTTGTGCTTGGCCCCTTCTAAAAAATGCCTCCATTCATCAAAGGCCCATTTTATGGCAAGAAGTTCTCTGTTGCCTATATCATAGTTACATTCAGCTCTAGAGAACTTTCTAGAAAAATAGGCTATGGGTTTGAGATTGGTGAGCGTGTGTGAGCCTTGTGAGAGGACAGCTCCCACCCCCACGTCTGAGGCATCCACCTCAACAATAAAAGGTTGCTCGAAGTCTGGTTGAACCAATACTGGAGCCACAGAAAAACACCCTTTAAGTTTGTGGCAGTTACGGAGAAACCCTGAATAAACTTCCTATAATAATTAGCGAATCCCCAAAATCTCTGTAACGCCTTGAGACTGTTGGGACACTCCCACCTTTTAATGGCTGCTACTTTAAGGGGGTCCATTTCAAAAGAATTGGAGGTGATTTTGAATCCCAAGAATGAGATCTCCTGAACACCGAATTGGCACTTCGACAACTTAGCGAACAAATGGTTTAATCTCAGAAGTTCCATAACCTTACGCACATGATATATGTGGGACGACTAATCAGGAGAGTAAATAAGTGTATCGTCCAAATACACCACTAAGAACCGACCTAAGTACTCACAAAATACGTCATTCACAAAGTGTTGGAACACGGCAGGGGCATTGCATAGCCCAAAGAGCATTACAAGATATTCGAAGTGTCCCTCAGGGGTATTAAATGCGGTCTTCCACTCATCCCCTTCCTTTATCCTAATCAGATTATAGTATCCACGCAGATCAATCTTAGAAAACCATTGAGCCCCCACAATCTGATTAAACAAATCGGGAATCAATGGAAGAGGATGTTGGTTTTTAATAGTGATGTTATTTAATTCCCGATAATCAATGCAGGGACGTAGACCGCCATCTTTCTTACCAACAGAAAAAAATCCTGCCCCTAGTGGAGAGCAGGAAGGACGAATATGACCTTTGCGTAAACTATCCTTGATATATTCACGCATAGACTCCCTTTCTGTCCTAGATAAATTAAACATCAGACCTTTAGGATATCTAGACTCAGGAATTAGATCAATGGCACAATCGTATGGACGGTGAGGAGGTAATTCGTCTACTGGTCTTTCGTCAAACACATCAACAAAATCAAATAAGAATTCGGGGATCTCCCCTTCCAACAAAGAACATTCCGTTTGATGCAAAGAAATACAATGGGAAGCACATCCCGGTCCCCATTGAATGAGTTCCCTGTTTGACCAGTCAAACACCGGGTTATGCTGAGTCAACCAGGGCAACCCCAAAATAATGTCCGAGGACAAATTATCCATAACCACAAAAATCAAGGAATTCAGAATGGATAGAACCTACTTTTACCTCAAGATGGGGGGGTGATATATCTCACCTTACCCTGCGTCAGTGGTGTAAAATACGCCCCAGTGATACTCAGCGGGCACTTAAGCTGAAGTGGACATACCCCCAGACTGGACCAAAAACCAGAATTAATAAAATTAGCAGATGCCCCAGAATCCATATGGGCCGATCCTAAAATACTTCTTTCCCCTAAAGAAAGAGTAATAGGCACCATCAATTTATTCTTACTATTGAGCGGTACCTGTGCGCCTGAATGACCCCCTCGATAGTCACTCAGGCGCTGGAGTTTTCCGGCGGTGATCCAGGTCTGGAGGTACACTCCCGAACAGGGTGTCCAGCTTTGCCACAGTGTAGACACAGATTGTGCTGTAAACGATAGGCTCGCCTTGTCCTCGCATCAGTGGCTCCAATCTGCATGGGTTCTTCTAAAAGTAATGACAGAGAAGGAGCAGGTTTAGGAGGATAAAAGATAGAGGATGAGGATTTACAAGGACCAGTGGTTAATTTCTCTCTACGTCTCTCCCGCATGCGCCTATCTACCCTTATAGCTAATGTCATGGTCTCCTCTAAGGACTCAGGAGGCAGATAAGCCACTAATAGATCTTTTAATTGATCAGAGAGACCTACACGGAATTGGTACCGTAATGCAGAGTCATTCCAACCGGATGGAATACACCACTGGCGAAATTCTGCACAATAGTCTTCCACTGGTCTCTTTCCCTGTTGTAGTGAGGTTAATTGGCGCTCGGCCAATGCAGTCCTGTCAGGGTCGTCATATAGCAGGCCAAGAGCTGAAAAAAAATAATCAACAGAACTTAGCTCAATGGCGTCGGGAGGTAGGGAAAATGCCCATTCTTGTGGGGGTCCTTGCAGAAGGGACATGATAATTCCCACCTTTTGGTTCTCGTCCCCAGAGAAGCGTGGACGTAACCGAAAAAATAATTTACATCCCTCCCTGAATGTCCGAAAATCTTTTCTATCCCCTTTAAACTTTTTCGAGAGTTGTACAGGTGGTTCGGGCGGAGAAGGGGTCGTCATAGTCACTTGACGGGGAGCAACCTCCTGTTCCTGGACACGTTCCGCAAGTCCTTGGACCAACGTGTTCAGGTTCTGCATCTGCTCTACCAATGTCTTAATGGGATCTGTAACCACCCTCGGGAGACGTATATATATAATTTTTGGGCTGGCTATTCTGTCATGATAGGCAGGTGATGACAAGACACGAGACAGTGGGCCCTGAATCTGATCCCACCCACTGTCACCTGCCTACTTGCCTCGGTCGACCCTAAGCGGTCGCGGACAACCACGAAGACAATCCTTATGCTGAATACGTGCAGAACATAAAACGCAGACAGACAGACAAACACAATGCGGGAAGGTCAACTAGCCAAGTCAGAAACCGAACGAGCAACGCAGTACAAAATCAGAAAGAAGCGGGTAGTCAGGGGACAGGCAAAAGGTCAGAATCCAGGCAAGATAATGTAGAAAGAATAGGGCAGAATACAGAGAACTGGGGAGCTGGGATCAGTACAACTAATAGCCAGCAAAGAGAGCTGGCAGTGATTACACTTTATACTGGGTCAGGAGGCCAGAGCAGCACACCATTGGTCCGACCCCCTGATCCCAGATACCTAGCAGCTGGTCTGCTACAGACTGAGTGGCAGAGCGATCCGCCACGAGTGACATGGAGTAACCAGGGACGCCGTCGGGTCTCCGTGACGTCACCTGGCTCGGGCGGCCGCCTCGGCGCTGGGTCCTAGCGCTGACAGAGGAAGCCGGGACCGAGGAGGACGCCGCAGGAGCCCTGGCAGGTGAGTTCATAACAGATATGCTAATTTTTCCTTCCAATATCTTGACATTAAGCATTCTCAAAACTCAAAAACATATTAAGCCATGTTTTTCTTGTTATAGTTTATGCAAGGCATCTTTTATTATTTTAAAGATTTGTTAATGACTAAGTTTATTTGAAAATCAAGTTATGGTGGTGTATGTAATTAGTCCAACCTGTGATTAAGATAATACATTATCTCACTTCTAGAATGACTTGATTGACATGAAATCTAATTACTAACAAGGGATCTAAAACCTTGTCACATTGTAATTTCACATTCATACTACTTAGATGTTGTTTAATTATTAGAGATGCAAATGAACTTTTTTTGTCTTTCTGTTATGCAGGCAAGCAAAGACGGAATAACAGTTTGCCGGCATGAAAGTTAACTGTAATTCTGCAATTTAATATAAAAAGACTGGATGTTAAATTCTTTATTTTTATTTTATTCATAGCAGTTAAACTATGACAAAATTGTATGCACAAATAGTAATAACAATAATAGTCATTAAAACTATTGATCTTTGACCTGGAGGGGCTGTCAGTCTCTGTACACATTATCATCAAGGCTTTTGTTTCTAAAGGAGCAATAATATATGATAGATATGTTTTGTTTTTTTTACAAACCACAATGAAGCTTAACTTATCCTATTACCTTATAATGTAGTCATATAGCTTTTTGTTAAGGTTCTGGTGCTTTTCATTTCAATAAAAATGTTAGAAACCTTGAAGTGTGACTAAATAGATAATATGTTTCCTTTAACCCCTTAAGGATGGGGCCCATTTTCATTTTTGCGTTTTCGTTTTTTCCTCTTTGTGTTTAAAAGGCCATAGCACTTGCATTTTTCCACCTAGAAACCCATATGAGCCCTTATTTTTTGCATCACTAATGGTACTTTGCAATGACAAGCTGAATTTTTGCATTTGGTACACTACAAAACCAGAAAAAAATTCAAAGTGTGGTGAAATTGAAAAAAAAAAAAAAAAAACGCATTTCTTTTATTTGGGGGAACTGTGTTTTTACGTCATTCACCCTGGGGTAAAACTGACTTGTTATGCATATTCCTCAAGTCGTTACGATTAAAACGATATATAACATGTATAACTCATATTGTATCTGATGGCCTATAAAAAATTCAAACCATTGTTAACAAATATATGTTCCTTAAAATCGCTCCATTCCCAGGTTTATAACGCTTTTATTCTTGGGTCTATGGGGCTGTGTCAGGTGTCATTTTTTGTGCCATGATGTGTTCTTTCTATTGGTACCTTGATTGCGCATATACGACTTTTTGATCGCTTTTTATTACATTTTTTCTGGACTTGATGCGACCAAAAATGCGCAATTTTGCACTTTGGGATTTTTTTGCGCTGACTCCGTTTACCGTGCGAGATCCGGAATGTGATAAATTAATAGTTCGGGCGATTACGCACGCGGCGATACCAGACATGTTTATTTATTTATTTACTTATTTATTTGTTTACTTTTATTTAAAACCTGGGAAAAGGGGGATAATTCAGACTTTTATTAGGGGAGGGGGCTTTTTACTATAAACACTTTTTTTTTTTTTTACACATATACTAGAAGCCCCCCTAGGGGACTTCTAGTATATATACTTTGATCTCTCATTGAGATCTTTGCTCTATAGATATACAGCAAAGATCAATGAAATAGGCACTCGTTTGCTTCCGGCTGCTGCAGCCGGAAACAAACGAGTGCTGAGTCGGGAACTGCGCCATCTTGGATGAGTCCCCGGCCGGCATCAGAAACGGAGATCGCTCCTCCGTCCCGGAGGAGCGATCTCCCCCACTAGACCCCAGGGAAATTTTGCCTCCGGTAATCGGAGGCAGCTGTCAACTTTGACAGCTGCCTCCGATTAGCTAATTAGTGGACACGGCGATCAGACCGTGCCCGCTAATAGTGGCTGTCCCGGGCTACACGCGGCACCCGGGACCGGGTCTCTTCAAAGCGGGGTCGCCGCGTGGCCCGCTTTGAAGTGCTAATGAGGACATATGACGTACCCGTACGTCATATGTCCTTAAGAGGTTAAGAGATCTGTTTTCTGATTGTACATGTTATCATTTAAGTTTAGTATATTGAGATAATGCAATAAGTGTGTACTTCGTAGAGGTATACACTAAACGGCGCTGCACTGCAGGTACCTGGCTACTGTGCTGCTATATAGATCTCGAAAGTTCCGTGTCCTCTATGGTGGTGTGAAAAAATGATAGCAAAAAATGGTGATCTAAAGCGCTGTAACTGGTACGAGGGTAATATCTTACAGAACAATATATATATATATGCATCCTACGAGAGAAGGGAGATAATGTGGGGACTAGCAAAGCCAGATAGATACTTGGTATATATATGTGGTATTTTCTTGATAACGGTAATAACGGATATACTGGTATTGCACGTAGCAATGCACACATGTACTGGTAGGTTTAATGTTGCGGCAGTATCCTACCTGTTATTCACCATGCTCTCCTTTTATGGTGATCTTGCTGTAGAGTCCATCTTGTAAAGTGAAGAAAGGAAAGTTCTTGCTATCGAGGTTGGGAGCGAGCCTAGGCCGGCGGCTCTGCTGCTACCTAACACCCAGCGCGGTGGAGTGAGTTCAAAGGAGTCCACGTTTGAGTGACGTCACTGTAGTGGATACGGAGGCCGATGTGTGGCAAAAAGACATCTAACGCGTTTCAGCGAACTTGCGGTCGCCCTCGTCAGAGATGATACAGGCTCCTATGCTTCCTCCTTATATGGACTACTCCACCTATCATTCCTCTTCCTTTTGCAATCACGTTGGAGTAAGTAGTGTTCATAGGTGTTCGCTGCCGTTTGTGCTGCGCTACGATGTCACTATTGCTACCTATGTCTTTTACTATCTGGGTGAAAAAACATAGTTGCTAGTGTATGAAATGCAGTTATCATATACTTAAAGTGTCTACTCTTTTGTTAGAAGCTTAAAATATGATGTGTTGTTTGCGGACCAATTTAATTTAAAAATGCAAACAGTTCCAGATCCGCATTTAGACCATGAGGGATAAGACTGTTAAGTCTAAAGATCCATTCCGTTTCTGCCCTTGACATCTGTTCAATAAAATTTCCACCTCTCCAATTCGGGACCACTATCTCTATACCTGCAAATTGTGCATTTTTAAATGATCCAGAGTGTTGCTCTACGAAGTGTTTAGACAGAGGGTGGCCCATAAATTTCCTTTCAATATTGTATATATGCTCTGTCATGCGTGTACTTAGTTGTCTCTTAGTTCTCCCTATATAAAATTTACCACATGGGCACTTAATATAATATATAACCCCCTTACTTTTGCATGTGATATGTTTCCTAATTTGAACTGTTCTATCTTCCTGGAACTATGATCTGTTTGCCTGCTACTTTGCAGGGTTTACACCCTTAACAAGGGAAAAATCCATTTCTCTCTGCTAAAAATCCTTGTGTCTCTTTAATATTCTCTCGTCCTTTGTTTTGACGTTTTGTAGTGGGAGCCACTAGATTTCCTAAATTCTGCGCTTTTTTGAAGATAAAATTAGGTTTCTTGGACAGTTTCTCTCCTATTATTTTGTCATTTTTCAAAATATCCCAATGTTTTAGTACTATCTGTCTAAATCTATGACTTTCTTTGCTATATGTAGTGATAATAGGGATTTTTATCCGTTCTTCCTTAATCTCTATGTTGTCTTTTGTATTTGTGTCTTTGTCTTTCAGGTATTCTTCTCTATTGTGTTCCCCTACTTCCAGGGCGGTTTGTTGCATTTTTTTCACCTCGTATCCCTTAGAGGCGAATTTTTCCTGTAGTTGTGTTGCTTCTTTCACATACTGATCTTTTAAAGTGCAATTTCTGCGTAATCTGATGAATTGACCCTTAGGAATATTTAATAGCCAGTTGGGTAAATGACAGCTGTTTCTGTTGATAAAACTATTACTGTACGTGGGTTTGTAATACGTTTTGGTTAAAATTTGATTTTCCTGAATATAAATGGTCAAATCTAAAAAGTGTATCTCTGTTTGACTGTATTCGGGGGTGAAGGTAAGATAAAAACTATTTTTATTAATATCATTTAAAAAAGAAACATAGATAAATACAACGTCATCAATAAAACGATGCCATAGGGCGAAACTCGCATCCAGCTTGCCGTTGGGGAATATGCGATCCTGTTCCCACCGGCCTACATACAAGTTAGAATAGCTGGGCGCAAATTTCGTCCCCATAGCGGTGCCCCACTTCTGCCTATAAAAATCACCTTCGTAATAGAAATAATTATGCGTTAAAATGAAAGTGATACAATTCCCTAAAAAAATTAATTTGTTCCTGTTTAAAACGTTCAGATTTTTCCAGAAAAAATTCCACGGCCTCTCTACCTTTATCATGTTGAATGATTGTATATAAAGAAGTGACATCTAAAGTGCATAATATAAAGTGCTCCTCCCATTTCACTTTCTCTAAAAGTTGTAAAATATGTTTAGTATCTTTTAAATAGGCTGGGAGGTTCTGAGTACAGGTTTGTAAAAATGTATCCACATAGCCTGATAAATTAGCTGTAAGGCTGTTTATCACTTTCATTTTAACGCACAATTATTTCTATTACGAAGGTGATTTTTATAGGCAGAAGAGGGGCACCGCTATGGGGACGAAATTCGCGCCCAGCTATTCTAACCTGTATGTAGGCCGGTGGGAACAGGATAGCATATTCCCCAACGGCAAGCTGGATGCGAGTTTCGCCCTATGGCATCGTTTTATTGATGACGTTGTATTTATCTAGAAAGGGGGTAAGGACACCCTTGTTTCTTTTTTAAATGATATTAATAAAAATAGTTTTTATCTTACCTTCACCCCCGAATACAGTCAAACAGAGATACACTTTTTAGATTTGACCATTTATATTCAGGAAAATCAAATTTTAACCAAAACGTATTACAAACCCACGTACAGTAATAGTTTTATCAACAGAAACAGCTGTCATTTACCCAACTGGCTATTAAATATTCCTAAGGGTCAATTCATCAGATTACGCAGAAATTGCACTTTAAAAGATCAGTATGTGAAAGAAGCAACACAACTACAGGAAAAATTCGCCTCTAAGGGATACGAGGTGAAAAAAATGCAACAAACCGCCCTGGAAGTAGGGGAACACAATAGAGAAGAATACCTGAAAGACAAAGACACAAATACAAAAGACAACATAGAGATTAAGGAAGAACGGATAAAAATCCCTATTATCACTACATATAGCAAAGAAAGTCATAGATTTAGACAGATAGTACTAAAACATTGGGATATTTTGAAAAATGACAAAATAATAGGAGAGAAACTGTCCAAGAAACCTAATTTTATCTTCAAAAAAGCGCAGAATTTAGGAAATCTAGTGGCTCCCACTACAAAACGTCAAAACAAAGGACGAGAGAATATTAAAGAGACACAAGGATTTTTAGCAGAGAGAAATGGATTTTTCCCTTGTTAAGGGTGTAAACCCTGCAAAGTAGCAGGCAAACAGATCATAGTTCCAGGAAGATAGAACAGTTCAAATTAGGAAACATATCACATGCAAAAGTAAGGGGGTTATATATTATATTAAGTGCCCATGTGGTAAATTTTATATAGGGAGAACTAAGAGACAACTAAGTACACGCATGACAGAGCATATATACAACATTGAAAGGAAATTTATGGGCCACCCTCTGTCTAAACACTTCGTAGAGCAACACTCTGGATCATTTAAAAATGCACAATTTGCAGGTATAGAGATAGTGGTCCCGAATTGGAGAGGTGGAAATTTTATTGAACAGATGTCAAGGGCAGAAACGGAATGGATCTTTAGACTTAACAGTCTTATCCCTCATGGTCTAAATGCGGATCTGGAACTGTTTGCATTTTTAAATTAAATTGGTCCGCAAACAACACATCATATGTTAAGCTTCTAACAAAAGAGTAGACACTTTAAGTATATGATAACTGCATTTCATACACTAGCAACTATGTTTTTTCACCCAGATAGTAAAAGACATAGGTAGCAATAGTGACATCGTAGCGCAGCACAAACGGCAGCGAACACCTATGAACACTACTTACTCCAACGTGATTGCAAAAGGAAGAGGAATGATAGGTGGAGTAGTCCATATAAGGAGGAAGCATAGGAGCCTGTATCATCTCTGACGAGGGCGACCGCAAGTTCGCTGAAACGCGTTAGATGTCTTTTTGCCACACATCGGCCTCCGTATCCACTACAGTGACGTCACTCAAACGTGGACTCCTTTGAACTCACTTCACCGCTCCGGGTGTTAGGTAGCAGCAGAGCTGCCGGCCGGGGCTCGCTCCCAACCCCGATAGCAAGAACTTTCCTTTCTTCACTTTACAAGATGGACTCTACAGCAAGATCACCATAGAAGGAGAGCATGGTGAATAACAGGTAGGATACTGCCGCAACATTAAACCTACCAGTACATGTGTGCATTGCTACGTGCAATACCAGTATATCCGTTATTACCGTTATCAAGACAATACCACATATATATACCAAGTATCTATCTGGCTTTGCTAGTCCCCACATTATCTCCCTTCTCTCGTAGGACGCATATATATATATATATATATATATATATATATATATATATATATTGTTCTGTAAGATATTACTCTCGTACCAGTTACAGCGCTTTAGATCACCATTTTTTGCTATCAAGTTTAGTATATTATTGTAAGAGCAGCTATGTTACCTGCTATGCTTTAAAGCAAGTCCCATTGATATAGGTCTAATAGTTTGGGGAAAAACCTATTCACAGCTTGTTTGATTTTGTTTTATCTACACACTGGTGTGACCTTTCATTGTAATTCTGTTTGTGACTATAAGGAGGAGAATGCTAAAAAGTGTTTCATAGAGAACAAAAAAATTTCATTTTATTTTTTATTAGACCTTATGGGCAGACTGCTATATTTTAGGATACAGTTTAATATACTGTACATGGCAAAATGGAGAAAAAAAACAAAAATCATTTAAAAAATATGTTAAACACTAACATGTTTAAATATATACAGGTATATATATTTATATGTCAATTTCTCATGATACTCCCTTCAAAGCTTATTAAAATGAAAACTAAAAGTTAAAGGCAAACCAACTGAAGGAGCAACCACAATTAGTGTTGAACGAGTATGTTGGTGCTTGGGTAAAGGAAGGGATGTGTAAACACAATAATATACAAAAGTTAGAACCAAAATAGCAATACTGTATGTTACTGCAAGGTATATTAGAAATCCAGCAGTATGCCGTCAATACATTATGTGTCCTGCAATAACATGTTGCATTTTTTCCTTCTTATTTTTCTATACTTCGTTTACACATCCCTTCAAAATATGAAATATACAAAAAATTATATGAAAAAAGTTACTTCAAGACACATAGGAACTCTGGCGATATGCTGTCAGTCATACAAAAAAGTCCTAATATATCTTTTATTGATGTATTGCATATTTTTATTTGTTTCTTTACCCAAGCAGATGAGCTAGGCACCTTCTGCTCTGCCGAGTAGGGGGAACCTGGTTAAATGCTCAAGCCTCCCAAGCTTTTTAGTGCCCGCTCATTACTAACCATACACTAACAATACAACAATACAAGGAGCCAGGGCGAGGACAGGGGGTAGGCAATGTAGGCATCTGCCTAGAGTGACCACTTCCTACTCCAACACAGGGGGCACAACTGTTGGCTGTTACTACATAAGGAATCTAGGGCACTTTCCCTTGGCCTATACAGCAGCTTTTCTATCTACTGACATCTGTCTGTAGACCACAGTCTGCCGACAGAGGTCTGGAAACAGTGCCAAATGTCTTGGACCCACTCCACCTCAGTTGCACACACACTGAACACACAATGGGGAAAAGGTGAAAATGGAAAAGTCTAAAATGTTTGTCCTGACATATATCCAGGAGAACTCATCATGGTGATTTGGGCAAGATGGGAAAGAACAAGAAAAACAAGATGTCTTCTGTGAGTAACTGGTATACAACTGTTGCTTGATGTAACTTATACAGTCTGTATTGTGAATGCATGTGTAGTGCTGCTTTCTACCACTATATTCTCATTAGCCCAACTGGGGTGGGTATTGAACTATGTATACTGTATTCTTTTTAATTACAGTATGGTGGTATAATTAAGTCACTTCAGTCACTATCATCTAGCCCTAGTATATTGGTATTATAACGCCTTGCAGCGCTGGAATCCTGGGTTCAAATCCCACCAAGGGCAACATCTGCAAAGAGTTTCTAAGTTCTCTCCGTGTTTGCGTGGGTTTCCTCTGGGTATCCGGTTTCCTCTCACACCCAAAAACATACAGATACAGTAGGTGAAGCGCTGCAGAATCTGTGTGCGCTATACAAATATTGAAAAAAATAAATAAATAAAAAAAATCCCTTATTCATTAGTTATGTTGCCTTATATGTTGGTTGCGATTGGTTGCTAAATGTCAGAGAAAAAAAAAAAATAGACACATTTATGTCTAAAGCAACATAGTGAATCTGGGCAACTGTATTTTTTCAGCAAGGAGCGAGGGCTCTGCCTAGGACACCAACATAGTGTGTCAAGACCCTGTAAATAATACAGAAAAGCATATATTAGAAAAACTAAAATTACCATGAAGATATTTAGTATTGTTTAATATTGTATTCTCCCTATTCTCTATTAAAAAAAAAAAAAAAAAGTTTACAAAATAACTTGGTTATATTATGTTGTTAAATTGATTGATTAGTTATTCATCTTACAATCTTTTTTTACATGATATAGTTATATTATTGTAGTAATAATCTTTAAAGTTTTATTCATTTAAAATAAACCCCTATTTCATTTTTTTACTAGTTTGTATTTGTCCTTGAAAAATGTACAGTCATGTTTGCTCTATGATTACCTTATCTAACACATTCAATAGATACTTTGCTAATATATTCATGACTATGTACAATTTGCCAATGTGAAAATGAATGAGGTGGAATATTTTGAAATTAAAAAAAGTAGAATTATTGATATTCACCATACCTGAAAAATCTATTTTAGTAATGCAAACTCAGAAGACTGATTCTGTATGTGTGTGTGTGTGTGTGTGTGTGTGTCGGTGGTGGTGGTGGGGAATCAGAACTAGAAAGTCTGAAAAGCTGTAAGCTTTGTCGCTTAAAACTCACAGTGCCTTAGATAGACAGAGACTTAAAATTGACCATTTTCTAAATATTGTACTCCTAGTGATGTTACTGTGTAGTGATGAGTAGACCTTTGGATATCTGGGTTTGACTGTTTCATTCGAATTCTAAAAAAAAAAAAAGAAAAAGGTTGATGACCTGGACTTTTACCTGAACTTTTGCATAGACTTAAACTCTAATATAAAATAAATAAATAAATAAAAAAAATGGCGGAACCTCTATGCCTCTGTTTACACTGCAGGTTGCATGCTGCTTGTGTCTTAAGTACAGACAAAAATACAGAAAGTGCAACAGCAACCCACAGGTGCAAGATCTTACCGTATATACTCTTCCCATTGTACACAAGATAAAAACCTGCTCTGGAGATATTGAAAAATGAGGATCTTAGCAAATTATTTGATCACACAGAGTATACCATGTCACCACGTTAAGGTGTCCAGTTATTGGGGGAGGGTATTTAGGGTATTTATAATAACATAGTCCATTTGCCTGCAATCAGATTGCAAACACTGTGCAATGCTGTGCCATAGGCATAGCATTGATCAGTGTTATAGGCGCTCTACTGATTGAGCCTGCCTGTGGAAGACTCAAACAACAGAGCGTCGATCGGACCACACAGAGGAAGGTAAGAGACCTCTGGCGGTCCAGTTAAACAATCGGAACCGTTGCAGGGACACAGGTCCCGATCGGTAAGTGACAGGGGATGGACACTGTCAATTACACTTACATGCCGTGGCGCAATCACGGTGTTTAAGGGGTTAATGACACTCTGCAGTGGGATCGCTGCAGCCTGTCATTAACGGTGAGGGCCCAGCTGCTGAGTGCTGCTTGCCCCCACCTCCTATGCAGCGTGCTCCAGAGCGGAGTGCGCTTCATAACACAGGATGTACGGGCACGCCCAGGGTCGTCTAGGGACAGACACCCATGGAGTACCAGTACATTCTAGGTCATCTAGGGGTTAAAAAGTAGCACAGACACTCCAGTTTTTCTATGCAGACATATAACATCTGCTGTCTTTAACCCCTTCCTGCATAAGGAAATGCCGGCACGTCCTGCGATAGGGTGGGGAATATAAGAGGGGAATCGCAGCATTCCCACTCTGCAGCGAGCGTGGATCGCTGTGCCCGTCTAATTGGTCATTTAGATGCATCTGTGAAAGTTGACAGCTGTGAAAGTTGACAGTCGACAAGTATACAACATTGCTCTCAATGAGAAATCAGTAAAGTATATATTGGTGCCTCCAGTTTGCCGCACAGCCCAACCTCCTGATTTTGGACCGGCCGATCTGTCATCACGCCGGCATGTAGAACCTGCCAAATTAGCATAAGAGGCGTTACTATATTAGAATAGGAGGTGTGCATGATGCGAGGAAGCAGCGGACGTCACGGGCAGGGGAGGAAAGGAATTATAATAGCAAGCTCCGGGCCCACTCCAGGGCCTCACCCTGGCTTATTTGCATATCATTTTGCCACCGAAAATAACTGCAACCAAGCAATGAATTGAAAAATGCTCCGTACCAGCTGATTGTACAAGTCAGCGCCGACAGAATGGTATTGAAATCTCCATAATACAGCTCTGATGGAAACATTCTCTTTAAACTTTTATTAGGTGTTTATTTTTAAAAAATAAATAAATGTTTTTTTTTAACATGTTGTAAAGTTTTTATTTTTATTTACATTTTTTTTTTGCAAATATTTATCTATTGTATGCCATAGCATTGCATAGATCAGTACTAATGTCGATCTGTACATAGAGTCTGCCTGAAAGAAGACTCTATCCACAGATTGCTGATATGACAAGATGGAGGGGAGTGGTCTACCCCCCTCTGTCAGTACATGCTGTGGGGGTCCTGATCAGTCAGTGACAGGTGCTTAACCGACGTACGTTTCGGCGACTTGCCTTCTTCAAAGGCATACTAGACTATATGCGGGCCCCGATATAAATACCCAGACTCTGGTGGAAATGACCAATCCCCTCTCCCCAAACAGGTGAAAAGAATAATTACCTAGTAAGAAGAGACGCCACGGGACAACTGCGCCGCTCAATTTCCGGGTCTGACGCCCGCTGGGGCCTACGTCATGACGTACAAGAGTCACATGACGCGCACTGGTCATGTGATACACACGGATCACATGACGCATGCTGTCAAAGCAATATATAGAGCTAGGCACAAGCAGGCGTGTCAGAACTAACCAAGAGGGAGAGCCCAAGTCAGCGCCAACAAAAAGCTAATAATAGTTAGTACATGTAACAGCGTCACCTACTGATTAGAATAAATAAACAGTAAACAAGATCTAATGATAAAACAAGACTATAAGGATCATAGAAAATATCACATATCAAATATCAAAACAAAAGAAAGGGGGACGGAGCGAATAGAATACATATTAAAAATTGTTGAACTAAGGGGTAAATAAAAATGGAATAAAACCATAATACATCTGCCACCCATCGCTAAATGCCGCTATATGAGAACATACTCAAACTATAGACCCTAGTGCACAATAAACTACATAATAAAAAATATTATCGATATGCCAAAAGTGATCCAATAAATTCATGTCATAATAAGACAAACAATACGATAATATGTAAATAAATTGTGATACAGTACTTGATAAGGTATATACAAAAGGAATTTTATAGAGTTCTGATTCATAATTAGAGGATATATCTTATAAAAAATATAATGATAGTGAAATAAACGTGCCAGTACAAGGTGAAACACAGGTGCATGTGAAAACAATGCAAGATAAATAGACATAATGCTGGATATATATCTGTGCACGCAAGCAGTGAGCACGCACAGGTGCGCACCAGCATAAAATAGTGTAACAACACAAAAAAAACACACACACAATGTTTGAACAAATATATGTGGTGTGAGTAAAAGCATTTAAGCGAAGGGGGGGGGGGGGGGGGGGTGAAGGGGAAAGGGAAAATAAGGAGAAAAAGGAGAGGGAAGAGAAGAAGGGGGGGGGGGAGAAATGGAAAAGTAAGAATAAAGCGACCCCACGATTATGAACACCAGAATATAGCAGCATAAGTAGCCAATAAGTAGTCCATAATTATCAGTAGGAAAAAGTGACATATGCAGAGGAACTGTAATTGTCATAAGACGAGATAACACATGCAGATGACTCGGCAGAACCCATAAGTCTCTTGGTGACAGAGCAGAGAAGTCAAAAAGGAAGAGTTGGTCTATCGCATAAAGTGCAAGCACAACATATCGTAATCTAAGCATAAATAAAACAACAAAAGATTAACAATACAATATAAAATACATACAACAAAGTGCTGAGATAAGCAGAGAGCTAATAATGAGGATAAAAATAGACCCACTACCAGGCAGAGTGGTCAGAGAAAAGGTGCAAAGCTCAAATTTTCATTAAGGCCATGGGGAGACACAGTTTTCAGTTTCCAATTTAATCTTTTGTCGTTTTATTTATTCTTAGATTACGATATGTTGTGCTTGCACTTTATGCGATAGACCAACTCTTCCTTTTTGACTTCTCTTCTCCGTCAGCAAGAGAAATATGAATTCTGCCAAGTCATCTGCATGTGTGATCTCATCTTATGACAATTACAGTTCCTCTCCATATGTCACTTTCTCCCTACTGATAATTATGGACTACTTATTGGCTACATGATACTGCTTCATCTGGCCTTATGACCATTATAGCTTTATTTGCATATGTCACTTTATTCTCATGGACTATTATAGTTTCATCTGCATAGGTCACTTTTTCTGTATGGACTATTACAGATGAATTATTTATATAATGCTGCTATATTCTGGTGTTCATAATCATAGGGTCGCCTTATTCTTACTTTTCCATTTCTTCCCCCCCCCCTTCTCTTCCCCTCCTTTTTCTCCTTATTTTCCCTTTCCCCTTCCCGCCTTCCCCCCCCCCCCTTCGCTTAAATGCTTTTACTCACACCACATATATTTGTTCAAACATTGTGTGTGTGTGTTTTTTTTGTGTTGTTACACTATTTTATGCGTGCTCACTGCTTGCGCACACAGATATGTATCCAGCATTATGTCTATTTATCTTGCATTGTTTTCACATGCAAGTGTGTTTCACCTTGCACTGGCACGTTTATTTCACTATCATTATATTTTTTATAAGATATATCCTCTAATTATGAATCAGAACTCTATAAAATTCCTTTTGTATATACCTTATCATGTACTGTATCACAATTTATTTACATATTATCGTATTGTTTGTCTTATTATGACATGAATTTATTGGATCACTTTTGGCATATCGATAATATTTTTTATTATGTAGTTTATTATGCACTATGGTCTATAGTTTGAGTATGTTCTCATATAGCGGCATTTAGCGATGGGTGGCAGATGTATTATGGTTTTATTCCACTTTTATTTACCCCTTAGTTCATCAATTTTTAGGCTATGTTCACACTACGTTTGAGTCCGGCCGTAGTTCGTACGCAGCTGTACATGTGCGGCTGAAAGTACGGCCATGGGAAAAATAGAAATGCGGCCAGATGCGTACGAACCGCGAACATACGCCCGTAGTACAGTTATGCTTCCCTAGCTTGTTTTGAAGCGATCTAAAGCAGGTCATTTACTTGGAAATCATCGCCCAGCCCAGTAAACCACACAGAACCTTTTGGATCGAAAAATCAAGTTCAATTTGGCTGAAATAAGTAATTCGTATGGGACCGCATGGAAATCCACGGCCGTGAGTTGGAACAATTCCATCCTCAAACAATGGTCATGTTCATTTTTCACGGCGCCATATACGATCCGCTCGTAAGTTCATACGTGCATTGTGCGGCCGTATATCGTATACTTTCAAGCGAACGCATCAACCTCAAAACTACGTGCGTATATTCGCACTACAGCCGGAAAGATACGTAGTGTGAACATAGCCATAATATGTATTCTATTTGCTCCGTCCCCCCTTCTTTTGTTTTGATATTTGATATGTGATATTTTCCATGATCCTTATAGTCTTGATTTATCATTAGATACTGTTTACTGTTTATTTATTCTAATCAGTAGGTGCCGCTGATACATATACTAACTATTATTAGCTTATGTTAGTCCTATAGATGGCGCTGACTTGGGCTCTCCCTCTTGGTTAGTTCTGACACGCCTGCTTGTGCCTAGCTCTATATATCGCTTTGGCAGCATGCGTCATGTGATCTGTGTGTATCACATGACCAGCGCGCGTACGTTATCACGTAGGCCCCAGCAGGCGTCAGATCCGGAAGTTGAGCGGCGCAGTTGTCCTACGGCGTCTCTTCTTACTAGGTAATTATTCTTTTCACCTGTTTGGGGAGAGGGGATTGGTCGTTTCCACCAGAGTCTGGGTATTTATATCAGGGTCCGCATATAGTCTAGTATCCCTTTGAAGAAGGCAAGTCGCTGAAACGTACGCCGGGTCAGGGGTAGCAGGCGGACATCTTTTTCCATCTACCACTTCGGTAATATACCTTGTTTATTGTCCTGACCTTTGGGTGTTGATTTACCTGTCTTTGGAGATTCACTGGTGTGTATTTAAACTTTTATTCATGTCCCTTGTTGGGTTTATATCCTGTTTGATGTCCTTCTGTACTACCCCCCGTTTGTATGTTTGTGGTTATTGTTTTTAATGTTTTTCTTCCAGTCGTGATTCATTGTTTTCCTTGTATTTTCATTCTATTTTATTTGTTTCATCAATAAAGATTATGCTTTTGATTAATTAGAAGTTCAGTTGTCCTTCATATGCTTGTATGGCTAGATTTAGCCTCACCCCCTCATGCAGTTGTGCGTGAGAGGCATATTTTGGAGGTAGGGACGAAGAATAACAGAACAGTCTTCTTAAGAGGCCCTGGAATTTGGTTTGAATGAATGAATACACTTTCAATCCTTTAGAGTCTCTAAGAGAGGACAAGTGCGGTAGCCTGTCTATTAAAAAGATCTGGTCAATCCTGCCTTCAAAAAGGCTACTACAACATCTAAGGAAGGATAAAAGCTACTGCCAGGGCTGTATTAACAGCTGCTGCTGCCCTAGGCACTAAACCTGAAGACGCCCCATCTTCACGCACCTATTGGTGATACCAGACATGACCAATACCACCATACCCCCCACCCCCCTGGAAAAGACACCAGATTTACTGGCAAGTCTGAACGGAAGGAGGGAAAATAAAGAAATAAAAACAAAAAAAATAGTTTTTTCTGTCCCCCTGCTCCCTGGTGCTGCCCCCTTGCAAGGTGCTGCCCTAGGCACCGGACCACGGGTGCCTAGTGGTAAATACGGCTCTGGCTACTGCTGAAAGACCTGGTCAATCCTGACTTCAAAACTGCTGCAACTTCAAAAAAAGGTACAAGGTACTGGTGAAAGGACGGTAGAGGACACCGTTAGATGACTTCCACAGATAATATGGTTTGAAATGGACAAGACAAGGATGCTAAATTAAATTTGACTATGAATTTGACTGTATCAGTTGGGGTAACATTCCCTGCATCATGTTACTCCCCACTTCTCCCCCCACCGCTGTTTCAACTTTGAATTTGACTGTAGCAGTTGGAGTAACTTTCCCTGGTTGACTTGCGGAAATGCACACAGATGCGGTGCACCTTGGTGAGCAAGTCAGCCAAATTGGGGTAGGTTTTAAGGAACGGCAGAAACACTAGGTTGAAGACGTGGGCCAGGCATGGTACATGTGTGAGGCTGCCGAGTTGCAGAGGCGCCACCAGGTTCCGCACCTTGTCACACGCAACCAAGCTCACTGCTAATTAAACAGGGTAATTAGCAGTGAGCTTGGATATGGCTTCAATAAGAAATAAAGAAATAATAAAATTAATAAACTTCAGCCTTTCAGTGCTGTCAGTTGACAGGTGGGTGCGCTTATTAGTGACTGATGATGCCACCAGCTGCACTGAAGACCCGCTCTGACAACATGCTAGGGGCAGGGCAGCCCAGTGCCTCCAAGTTAAACTCAAACTCAAAATCCAATCACCTTTGGGGAGAAGTGGTGAGTCACATCCAAGCTCACTGCTTATTGCCCTGTGAAAAATGGTGGCATATACTATATACTATATAGCTGCAGTTATCCACAGATTGTATATGACAACCTCCAGACACTAGTGTGTCCTGTCCTGTATATTTTCTTATTTTTTCATTTATCACTGCAGTCACATCAAAGCTCACTGCTAATTGCCCTGTGAAAGATGGTGGTATATACTATATAATAGTAATAATATATTAGTACTAAGGACTTCTTAGGGGTCTGTATGCAACACCTACTATCCCCTTTCTGTCAGCAGCTGATCACCACAGCGTGCTGCTAAAATCTTGGTAGCTGCACTGCATGTTCAAGCCAGCAGTCTGGAGTCCGACTTTGAGCATAGTGAAGGTGAAGGGGTGGGTGTAGGGCGGAAGGCACTCGTGCCTGGGGCCTGTGGTATACAATCCGGTAGTGGCTGCACCTATACACACTCTGTGACACCCCCTTTACTCTGTGGAAGCAGTTTTGAACTGAGATAGGCCTTGCTTATGAAATACAGAAATCACGAAAAATACTTGTGGTCCCACTAGTTTTGGGGCCTGTGGGATACAATCCGGTAGTGGCTGCACCTATACACACTCTGTGACACCCCATGTACTCTGTGCAAGCAGTTGTGAACTTAGATAGGCATTGCGTATGAAATACAGAAATCATAAAAAATACTTGTGGTCCCACTAGTTTTGGGGGCTGTGGGATACAATCCGGTAGTGGCTGCACCTATACACACTCTTACACCCCATGTACTCTGTGCAAGCAGTTGTGAACTTAGATAGGCCTTGCCTATGAAATACAGAAATCAGGAAAAATACTTGTGGTCCCACTAGTTTTAAGGGCCTGTGGGATACAATCCGGTAGTGGCTGCACCTATACACACTCTGTGACACCCCCTTACAATGAGCAGTGAAGTTCTATGCAGGTGTACTACAAATCCCAGCAATACAATGTAGTACAGCAGCACCACCAGCCGCAAAATCAAAAAAGAGTACACTGAGCACTTCTTAGTGGTCTGTATGCAACACCTAATGTCCTCTCTCTTCCAGCAGCCGATCACCACAGTGTGCTGCTGAAATCGTGGCTGCACTGCAAGTCCCAGCCAGCAGTCTGTAGTAATACAATTTATAAACGATTTGAAGCCCTTACAAGGGCTGTTTGTTTGTTTCGCTATTATTCCCTGCCTACTGGAACGCTAATTCCCTCCCTTATGCCCTCCCTGACCAGCAGCAGCTCTGTCCCTAATCTCTTCCAGCATACGTCTGAAACAAGCACTGGGGGCCGCAATTTTTATATGGCAGGGTCATCTGATCTGGCCACCAATCGCTGCTATCAACATGTACGGGTCATCGCAGGATGTACCAAAGAGTCTCCTGCATGTTTATTGGCTGAGAAATAGCACCCAAACTTACAGGAAATGGATGATGAGACTTCTCGAGTATCGCGAGATGCTCGTCCGAGTAATGAGTACCATCGAGTACCCTAATACTCAAACGAGTACCAAGCGTGGACGAGCATGCTCGCTCATCACTACTTACGAGCATGATGACATAAACCTTTTTATACAGCAGTGGGAATGGCTAAGTGTGAGTGTAGGCACATTATAGCAGCAGTGTGTATAGCTGAGTGTAAGTGCAGGCACAATATAGCGGCAGTGTGTGTAGCTGAGTGTGAGTGCAGATACAATATATCAGGAATAGAAAGGATGGAAAATATAAGGACCGACAGAGACTGCAGTGAGCATATTGGAATGAGCAGGACATACTGTATGTGGGCACTGTATAGCAGCACTCTCTGTCCGGGGAGAGAGTGGTTACAGTAATGAAGAGATTACCTCCACAGTCCTCTCCCCTGATGCAAGCTCCAGCCTGGGATGTGCTATTATTGCTATGATTTGGAAGGTGAGGGAGTCTTCCTTGGTCAGAGTACAGTGCTGTAGACCACGATATGCAGACCAAGCCAACCCCCACACGCTATCCCATCCATTACAGGGAGCTCTTAAACCAGAGCAAGGCTCTTAAACCAAGGTACCACTGTATACAGGTTGTGGACGCGAAGTGGTTAATATTGCAATGCATTGCTAGAGCATTTCTTATGGCAATCTTGACTATACTTATTACTTTTTGCCTTCTGTTATGCTGTCTAGTAACTTGTAAGCCTGCTATGTATTTTATTCTAAATACAAATTTCTTAATTACTGATTACTACTTAGTTAGGCACAGTTAAGTAAGTTTTTGTTCAGTTGCTTCTTCTTGCACAGTAAATGAGATTCCGGTAATGGATTTTACTGTCAATCTTGACACCATTTATCATAAGAATCCAAAGCTAAGGCACATTTTGAGTTTGTGAATAATAAGAATTTATAACTCTCCTTATGTCTTTGTGGGAAAACAATGTTGCATAGTATACTGAAATTCAGATACTAAATAATGAAAACCTATATAGCTTTTAACGCTTTGTTATCTGCAATATAGGAAAATCAATCCTAAATGAATGTTCTGAATTAATGGCTTTGTATTAAATAAGGGCATTTTATTGCCTATATGCAAAGTTACTAATTAGGGATGAGCCAACAGAACCGTTACGAACCAGATTCGTTACGAACTTTGCAAAAGGTTCGTGACAAAGTTCGTTAAAACCGCAACGGCGTTGCAAAACTGTATTGTTTTCACAGAATGGAAGAGGATATAAGGAATTATTACTCCTATAATCCCTTTTATCCTTTTATTATGTGAATATCAAGGTGTGTGACGTCACTACAGGAACAGGAAGTGCCTGAGCGTCCATGCTCTTTCTCATTGTGTGTCTAGACTGCAGAGAGAGAGGAGCTCCGTGCTAGTTAGGGAGGGAAAGCTCATAGATAGATAGGCAAACAAGTAGATATTTACAGGGAGGTAGAGAGAGGGAGAGAGAGATAGGCAGAGATAGGAAGTAAAAAACTTGTGATATCCAGAAAATAGTCAAACACTGTTATATCACAAAATATCTTTATTACATGCTCGAAATAGTATAAAACACAGGATAGTGGTTGAGGGGGGGGGGGGGGGGGCAGAGGCTGTGTGACCACTAATCACAATCATTTATGCCAACAACAACCTTAGTATAAGAGGGAGTGCAGGCAGGACGCCCACAATTTATTCTTTAACGTCAAGCCAGATGTTCGTCTCCCTGGCCAGGTTCAACAAGGCCCTCTTGGCCTCTTGGTGGTGGAGTCATGGTGCGTGCCTCCGTCAGATGAGGTTCTTTATTCTCTTCATCTGATGAGGCCTCTGCTGTTTGTTGAGCTTCTTCATCTCTGCTGACAAATGAACAGTGGACAAAATCTGTTATTACAAACATGTTAGCAACATTGTAACAATTCTCAAGAACCAATATGCATCCAATGCAGGATTTTACTTAGGTTTTTTTTGTCTTTTTTTATCCAGTATGTCCAATTTGTTAGCCAGGGGCGTAACTACCACTATAGCAGCCATAGCGGCATAGAGGCACGCTGCTATGGGGCCCGCCGCATCAGGGGGCCCCATGGCCTGCTCCTGCAATACACTGGGCCCCCTGAGCCGTCATCATTTGCAGCACCGGGTGGCCCTGCTGGTCTCCTGGGTTTTGCAAATGTCCCTTTAACTGCAAGCACTCCTGACCAGAGCTAGCAGTTATGTAGTTATGACTTCACTTGACCGTTTAGTGGTCAGTCAGGGGGGGGGGGGGGCAATCAAAAGTTTGCTATGGGGCCCAGCCATTTCTAGTTAAGCCCCTGGTGTTAGCCTTACCTTTGCGCACAATCTAGACTATTGATCAACATTCTCACACTGCTCCCCAAAAATGATGCTCAGGGAAAATAATATGTCTGCAAAGAAATAGTAATTTATTCTCACATCTTGCGCTAATTAGCCCTTGGCTCCCTAAAAATCTCACTTGAGAAATGAGTGGGACATTGTTAGAAATGAGTGGGACATTGTTAGGTCATATGTAATCATTGGGGCACATTTGTCGCCATTTATCCTGTCCGTGCTTTGTAGCCAAATCGAACTCCAGTTAGGTCTTACATCATCGACTTATTAAACAATTTTTAGTATCCAGTTAGGGCACGCTGCATTTATAAAGAATATTGAGTGTACAGCAGGGGGAGCATTACTGTTAGTAACTTTATTATTATCCAGTTCCAGAAATATATAGGTCCCCCTGCAGGAAGCTCGATGTATATAATCTCTGTCTACGTAACACATGTCTATATGTCTGCACACATAACAGACTGAACTAATGCTGACATCATCTGATCCTAGCATGGACAGATGCAATTAAGACACACACTTACTGGCGCCGTCTGCTGGCATTCAAAATGAAACGCAGCATAGGGGCAAAACGCAAAGAGCCGAGTTCTTCTTGTGAGGCCCCACGCCTCATCAGCTGCCGTCGCTCCCTGATGAATCTGTCCCTCACACTGGACCACCTGGTCTCCACATGTTTGGCTGAAAGCAAAAAACGTACAGACATTAGTAATATATGAGCATCAGGTGACCATAACAGTAGAGTTTCTTGTTTGACATAGTGGGTAAATAACTTACCAGTGATCAACTTCTGTAATCTACTATGCTTGTCCCAATCTGGGTACACAATCCGGGCAACCTCCCTCCATGCGGCACTCCGCCTTACCCGGCTTGTGTACCCAGGCGCAGGGCTGTCCCATAGCAGTGGCCAAGCATGGACCTTAATAAAAAGATAAATAAATAATATAAACCTCTTGCAAGCAATGCTCGCTTGGTAAGGTAATAGCTAGTCGAGGCTTTTTCCTTGTTAGGGTACAAACACACACATCGTATACGCAGCAGATACGCAGCAAATACGCAGCAGATCTGCAGCAGATTTGCTGGTGCAGATTTGATGCTGTGTTCAGTTTAGATCGAATCTGCTGTGTATTTGTTGCGTATTTGCTGCGTATCGCAGCAGTAAATAGGCTGCTTATACAGTGTGTGTGGTTGTACCCTTATGGGCAAGCCATAGGAATTACACACATTAGTAGGGACATGAACTACTATCAGCAATGTATGGTGACCAATGTAGTCACACAGGGCAATGGGAGGGGGCAAAAATCCATAATAAACATTTAGCTTCGTCATAAATAAAGATCATTCATGACTAACTTGTAATTGAGAAATTAGGAAGGAAAGAGCCTTTAACAACACATATATAAAATGAAGCAATGTAAAGTACCAGGACAGAATGTAAGCATTATTGAGAACAGATATCTGATATATTCGAAGACCAGACCTGTACATTTAATTTTGACACAAACTCTAAAAAATACATCAAGTGACTGTCACACACATCGCTTCTCAGACTCACAATGATAAGCCAAAAAGCGGTAAGCTGTTAGAACTCCACCTATGTCAACATTTATTAACTCATTAATGGCAAGGCATTATCAAATACTCACTTCTAAGATTAGTCCATAAATGTCGATGAGTGATTTATCGATAACCATATCTGCCTCCATCGATTTGCCTTCACAGTTCTAAATAAGCTAATTGAGTGAATTCCTTTCACTCTTCAGATGTGAACATACACAAAATGCAGAAATAACCTTGGCATATACACAAAAAAAAAAAAAAAGAATGATACATTTGTTATTTTGTTTCTCAAAAGAATCATGTGACCCCCTAGATGCAATTGTATCATGGCCAGTGAACCTGCTTAGTAGGAGTAAGTAGATTTAGTTTATCAGAACTTTGTAAGCCGAGGAACAAAAATAGAAATATAATCATCACTAGCAGTAGTGGATTATAATAGGGGCGTTTTGGGCGGCAGCCCGTGGCCCTGAGCTCCTGGGGGGCCCATGACCACCCAAAAAGACTTATACTTTCAATGGTGTACTGTCTCCTGGCTACACTTCTGCCATGATTTGCAAAAAAATCACTGTTTTTTTATGGCAATTTTGCACAAATCAGGACATAATGACATTATCTATCCTGTACTATGAACGCCAGGCTAGTGCTTCCATAGTTACAGTGGGGTGGGGGGGCCCAGGCTTGGTGAACAGCCCGGGGCCTATGGTAAAGTTAATCCGCCCCTGATCACTAGTAGTCTGTTTTTAATTATACTGGCCTGGAATCAATCAACTGCTGCCTCCTCCTCAAGTAGCCTCTCCTCAATAATACTGGCCTGGAATCGATCAACTGCTGCCTCCTCCTCATATAGTCTCTCCTTGATAATACTGGCCTGGAATCGATCAACTGCTGCCTCCTCCTCATATAGTCTCTCCTCGATAATACTGGCCTGGAATCGATCAACTGCTGCCTCATCCTCCTCAAGTAGCCTCACCTCGATAAGACTGGCCTGGAATCAATCAACTGCTGCCTCATCTTCCTCAAGTAGCCTCTCCTCCATAATACTGGCCTGGAATCAATCAACTGCTGCCTCATCTTCCTCAAGTAGCCTCTCCTCCATAATACTGGCCTGTAATCGATCAACTGCTGCCTCATCCTCCTCAAGTAGCCTCTCCTCAATAATACTGGCCTGGAATCGATCAACTGCTGCCTTATCCTCCTCAAGTAGCGTCTCCTCAATAATACTGGCCTGGAATCAATCAACTGCTGCCTCATCTTCCTCAAGTAGCCTTTCCTCAATAATACTGGACTGGAATCAATCTACTGCTGCCTCCTCCTGGTTCTCGACTTGTCTCTTCTCAACAATACTGGCCTGGGTGCAATCAAGTGCTGCCGCATCCTCCTTGTAAACTTTTTTTCCAATATTTTTTTTTCACTATTTTGGCACTTTAAATCACTTTATTTTATTAATTTTATTCCTATTATTATTATTTTTTTTTTTCTCATTATTTTTGGAAATTTTTTTCCCCACTTTTTTTCATTGTAATATCAACTGCAACTAAACGAAACTATACCCTATCACACTCCCACTATTGTAGCTGCAATTATTCAGTCGTTAGAGCAAGGTTCGTTTTCTATTCGGACCGATCCAAAATTTACGAAAGTTCGCCAGATCGAACCGAACTTTTCAAAAGTTCGCTCATCCCTACTACTAATCTAAAAGCATATAGTGAAATATTAAAAAAGTGCTAAACTGTTTTTTTTTTTTTTCTACATATACTAGAACATTAAGGGTACATTCACACTGCGGAAAAGGCCCAGAGACTTCAAGTGGACATGTCAATTCTTGCTTTAATCGCTTGAAGTCTCTGCACATATTCTGCAGTGTGAATGTACCATGGAGGAGAATCTATCATTTAAGACTTTTTAACTTTTGTTTATATAATCTTTACAATCTAGAATGATTTCCACACAGCCTACATAACCGCCTCTAGATCCATGTGATTGTTCAGACACAGCAGCCTCAATGTGATCATTCTTAATTACATATGTAAATGTAGATTATTGTATATACATTATATAGGACTAGATTGACATGTGTTACATGATTTCTATTGTTTTTTCTATATGTTTTTAATATGTAATGTATATCTTTGAGATTATGAGAGTTATAATATGTTTCTGCATCTTCAAGAACCATGGTATAAGTAAAGGGTAGTGGAAATGATGTGCAGGCTATTACAAGGTGAATGTACTGTAGTATGAAACATTTGGTAGTTGTATAGTTTGCATCTGTGACCAATTGATGGTCTTATGGACCATACTAAAAACTCTTGTTTAAGGGAGATAGAACCAAGGTGTATATCTACACTTCATATGTTCCTAAATCTTTCCTCTGAACACCTAAGAGCACATCTATGGCAGTAGGCATTGTGAATATGGAGGATACAAGCATAGTCACTCCTGAGCATGAACAACACTTGGACACCTTTGCCATCTCTAATGGTTGGGGCAATGCAAATGATTTCATTTTATTTTATTTTCCTTAAGTGACACAATTGATGAATTGCATATATTGGGTTCTAAAGCCCTAGAACAAAGGATTATGGATGGTGTCAAAGAAGTAGGTGAAATTATTTTGGATCATGAGTTCTTTGTGATCATATGGGACAAGTAATCGCATACCACAAGGCTTACGGTCTATAAAGATATCTCACAATATTAGAATGGTAAAGACTTGACCAAGGTGTGGAACTGTTTATATTCTAAGTTCAATATTCTATGAATCTTACACAAATAATTTTATAAATCAAAATAAAAGAAAACGCCCAAAAAATAACTAGTCCCAAAATGCACCAAAAGCATCACATACAACAAGAAAAAGATCCCATTACGGATCAAAGAAATGCAGGGACAAACATAGATCAATATATCAAACAGAATTTTTTATTTAGACAATTCATATGAATAAAATACAATATATCACATTATCATGAAAAGAAAAAACACACAAAGGAATAAAACACGACCAAACAGATGAAAAAACATACAGGTGGTGAGGGGAGATATACACATATTTTATAGGATCATATATTGCACATGCTATTCAGGATATATGTAATTGAGGGAATGCAGGCAGCCTCCACTAGATGGCGCACTGAATGTAATTATATACAACACTAGATAATGTATAACCTGGCAGAAGCCCTGGAAAGTATGGGAGATACACAAATAAGTGTCTCCCACACAGAAAATAAACTAATGTCTAAAATTTATAAGTAATGGAGGATGGCTGCATTCAATATAGTCCCACTCACCCACTCACCCTACGCGCGTTTCGCGTGGCTTTATCAAGGGATGTGAGCATTGGGGGGAAGCCATGATCTTATATACTACCTTACAACCAATGAGAATTGCCTATGACAGGTGAAATAACTCACCCTAATGACGAGCTGACCGATAGTCTGAAGTTGCATCCTAATGGAGGAGGTGGGTGGAGACAGAGGGGATAGTCCATGTGGTCACGTCACGTGTCACGGTGTGACGCACGTTGTCACGTGACCACATGGACTATCCCCTCTGTCTCCACCCACCTCCTCCAGCCGTTTCGGGGTTTTTGCCCCTCGTCAGTGTGGGGTAGGATTCTGGCTAGTTGGGGCAATGAAAAATCAACCAACAAAACACAGTAATCACTGAACTCAGGGAGAACAGCGAAAAAAATTCCAATGAAGTACTCAATCAAGAGTCTCCACTGATGCCCCCAAAAATTTAAATATGCAAAACAAGAGTCCGTGGAGCCTCAGCTACGAGTTTCAAAACACGGGATAGCCAGATATCTCTAGCCTGTTGCCAACGGGGTGCCTCCATGATGGGGAGAGCACCACACCACCCTGATAAATAACCCCTTAAGTCCCACTCGGTTGCGAGTATTGGAACATAGACAGGGAAACAACAGGGTGGCCCCTTTTGTCAATGTCTAACTCAAGGTGCGAGTATTGCGATCATGACAAGGGCTTGCAAAGGCAGGCTTCCACCCACAGACAGCCGTTTCGGGGTTTTTGCCCCTCGTCAGTGTGGGGTAGGATTCTGGCTAGTTGGGGCAATGAAAAATCAACCAACAAAACACAGTAATCACTGAACTCAGGGAGAACAGCGAAAAAAATTCCAATGAAGTACTCAATCAAGAGTCTCCACTGATGCCCCCAAAAATTTAAATATGCAAAACAAGAGTCCGTGGAGCCTCAGCTACGAGTCTCAAAACACGGGATAGCCAGATATCTCTAGCCTGTTGCCAACGGGGTGCCTCCATGATGGGGAGAGCACCACACCACCCTGATAAATAACCCCTTAAGTCCCACTCGGTTGCGAGTATTGGAACATAGACAGGGAAACAACAGGGTGGCCCCTTTTGTCAATGTCTAACTCAAGGTGCGAGTATTGCGATCATGACAAGGGCTTGCAAAGGCAGGCTTCCACCCACAGACAGCCGTTTCGGGGTTTTTGCCCCTCGTCAGTGTGGGGTAGGATTCTGGCTAGTTGGGGCAATGAAAAATCAACCAACAAAACACAGTAATCACTGAACTCAGGGAGAACAGCGAAAAAAATTCCAATGAAGTACTCAATCAAGAGTCTCCACTGATGCCCCCAAAAATTTAAATATGCAAAACAAGAGTCCGTGGAGCCTCAGCTACGAGTCTCAAAACACGGGATAGCCAGATATCTCTAGCCTGTTGCCAACGGGGTGCCTCCATGATGGGGAGAGCACCACACCACCCTGATAAATAACCCCTTAAGTCCCACTCGGTTGCGAGTATTGGAACATAGACAGGGAAACAACAGGGTGGCCCCTTTTGTCAATGTCTAACTCAAGGTGCGAGTATTGCGATCATGACAAGGGCTTGCAAAGGCAGGCTTCCACCCACAGACAGCCGTTTCGGGGTTTTTGCCCCTCGTCAGTGTGGGGTAGGATTCTGGCTAGTTGGGGCAATGAAAAATCAACCAACAAAACACAGTAATCACTGAACTCAGGGAGAACAGCGAAAAAAATTCCAATGAAGTACTCAATCAAGAGTCTCCACTGATGCCCCCAAAAATTTAAATATGCAAAACAAGAGTCCGTGGAGCCTCAGCTACGAGTCTCAAAACACGGGATAGCCAGATATCTCTAGCCTGTTGCCAACGGGGTGCCTCCATGATGGGGAGAGCACCACACCACCCTGATAAATAACCCCTTAAGTCCCACTCGGTTGCGAGTATTGGAACATAGACAGGGAAACAACAGGGTGGCCCCTTTTGTCAATGTCTAACTCAAGGTGCGAGTATTGCGATCATGACAAGGGCTTGCAAAGGCAGGCTTCCACCCACAGACAGCCGTTTCGGGGTTTTTGCCCCTCGTCAGTGTGGGGTAGGATTCTGGCTAGTTGGGGCAATGAAAAATCAACCAACAAAACACAGTAATCACTGAACTCAGGGAGAACAGCGAAAAAAATTCCAATGAAGTACTCAATCAAGAGTCTCCACTGATGCCCCCAAAAATTTAAATATGCAAAACAAGAGTCCGTGGAGCCTCAGCTACGAGTCTCAAAACACGGGATAGCCAGATATCTCTAGCCTGTTGCCAACGGGGTGCCTCCATGATGGGGAGAGCACCACACCACCCTGATAAATAACCCCTTAAGTCCCACTCGGTTGCGAGTATTGGAACATAGACAGGGAAACAACAGGGTGGCCCCTTTTGTCAATGTCTAACTCAAGGTGCGAGTATTGCGATCATGACAAGGGCTTGCAAAGGCAGGCTTCCACCCACAGACAGCCGTTTCGGGGTTTTTGCCCCTCGTCAGTGTGGGGTAGGATTCTGGCTAGTTGGGGCAATGAAAAATCAACCAACAAAACACAGTAATCACTGAACTCAGGGAGAACAGCGAAAAAAATTCCAATGAAGTACTCAATCAAGAGTCTCCACTGATGCCCCCAAAAATTTAAATATGCAAAACAAGAGTCCGTGGAGCCTCAGCTACGAGTCTCAAAACACGGGATAGCCAGATATCTCTAGCCTGTTGCCAACGGGGTGCCTCCATGATGGGGAGAGCACCACACCACCCTGATAAATAACCCCTTAAGTCCCACTCGGTTGCGAGTATTGGAACATAGACAGGGAAACAACAGGGTGGCCCCTTTTGTCAATGTCTAACTCAAGGTGCGAGTATTGCGATCATGACAAGGGCTTGCAAAGGCAGGCTTCCACCCACAGACAGCCGTTTCGGGGTTTTTGCCCCTCGTCAGTGTGGGGTAGGATTCTGGCTAGTTGGGGCAATGAAAAATCAACCAACAAAACACAGTAATCACTGAACTCAGGGAGAACAGCGAAAAAAATTCCAATGAAGTACTCAATCAAGAGTCTCCACTGATGCCCCCAAAAATTTAAATATGCAAAACAAGAGTCCGTGGAGCCTCAGCTACGAGTCTCAAAACACGGGATAGCCAGATATCTCTAGCCTGTTGCCAACGGGGTGCCTCCATGATGGGGAGAGCACCACACCACCCTGATAAATAACCCCTTAAGTCCCACTCGGTTGCGAGTATTGGAACATAGACAGGGAAACAACAGGCTAGAGATATCTGGCTATCCCGTGTTTTGAGACTCGTAGCTGAGGCTCCACGGACTCTTGTTTTGCATATTTAAATTTTTGGGGGCATCAGTGGAGACTCTTGATTGAGTACTTCATTGGAATTTTTTTCGCTGTTCTCCCTGAGTTCAGTGATTACTGTGTTTTATGTGTATATCTCCCCTCACCACCTGTATGTTTTTTCATCTGTTTGGTCGTGTTTTATTCCTTTGTGTGTTTTTTCTTTTCATGATAATGTGATATATTGTATTTTATTCATATGAATTGTCTAAATAAAAAATTCTGTTTGATATATTGATCTATGTTTGTCCCTGCATTTCTTTGATCCGTAATGGGATCTTTTTCTTGTTGTATACAAATAATTTTATCCAGAATGGCAAAAGAGTACGCTGAAGTACCAGAGAATCTGATGAAAGCTTAAAGGGGTTTTCCAAGTTGTTTTAACATAACTAATAAACTAGTATTGCTATATAATTAATATGCTAATATGCTTTTATAGCCAATTCTGGCCCTTTCCCTAGTTTTCTACTTTATTTACTTGGTGCAGTGACGTCACCGACCCTGGCGACAGTGACGTCACCGACCCAGCACGGTGCTGGACTACCAGAGCCTGACAAACAGCCGAACATAGGGCGTCACAGTGACACCCTGCTCCTCGGCGGGTCTACACTTTCAGTGGGGAGGAGGTTTCTCCGTGAACACAGAACGTCCCACTGACAAACTGGTCTGGGGCGTGATCATGTCCTCTACCTCTTAACTGTGAGCCGGAGCACTAATCATGCCCCCCACCCTCCGGTGTATTCATTTACTTCTCCAAAGCCCCCCCCCCAAGTATTCAGTCATACCCATCACTCCCCATGGATCCAAAAACCCTCCCCCCCCCCTCCACTGCAGTGCTGGTCACAGACTTTGATCACCTCTTCTAGCTGCTTTACTGAGCAGAAAGTCAGTAGTGTTTAAGGCATGCTATTCACAGAGCCCTTTGTCGGGCACTGAAAACCCATACTTAGAGCTGGGTTGGTGACATCACCGCCACCCGCGTCAGTGACATCAATGCACCAAGTAAATAATCTAGAAAACAAGAGAAAGAGACAGAATTGCCTATAGAAGCCAATACCGCATATTACTTATATACCAATACAAGGTTATAAGAGCCATGTTAAAATAACTTGGGAAATGCTCAATTTACAGCATTTGTGGGGGAAAAAGTAGACAAAAGAATTGTTCTGATCCAAGTTACGGGGACGTAGGTTATATTCATATGTTTGGGAAGTGTGCTGGGTGATGTATCAGCACGTTTCCTTAGCGTTATAGGCATTTTAGTGTTTGGTTCCCTTTAATATGCATCTCACATAATTTTGGTGGACAAAATTTGGAGTTCCTTGATGCAAGAGGGACAACAATTTATGGATTGGTGCAGTTATCCAGTTTCTACCACTAATAACCACAGCCACTAATTCACTGCTGCGGTATGATGTCGCATGTGAAGGAGGTTGTAACATACATAAGTTTGACCATTTAAAGGGGATTAATAATACAGATGTTCTTTTGTGGAATTTGAACCTGTTTATGTGCACAAGGATACCATATTAAGAGTGTTAATATGGCCCTAGCAAAGGCTGATAGTTTGCACCGTCACAGTTAAATTTATAAGTCGACCAAGAGAAATGAGCATAACAAAAATGGTTTCAGATGTAGTCAAATGGACAATACTCTTATATAATAACTGGCATGTGTTAGAGAATGATGAATTGTTAGGTTAGTAGACACATAGAAGGCAATTAATTGTGTTCAAGCAACATAAGTAACACATTACTGTGTGTATACAGTATATGGTATATGGTATGTTCAGGAACAGACGCAGGACACTTCAGGACTTACTTTCAGACCAGGACAGTTCTGCGGAAACTACTCAGGAGTGCCGGAGAGCAGGAGAAAATATAGCTCCACTGATATTCCCTCAAGTACACAAACCGGGTTGTAGTGAGTAGCTGACTGGCAAAAAAAATGCCTCTTCTCACTCAACCATTTTTTTTGCACACTATGGGGGAGATTTATCAAACATGGTGTAAAAGGAAACTGGCTCAGTTGCCCCTAGCAACCAATCAGATTCTACCTTTTATTCCTCACAGACTCTTTGAAAAATGAAAGGAGGAATCTGGTTGCTAGAGTCAGTTTCCCTTTACACCATGTTTGATAAATCTGCCCCTATATTTGCAATTAAACCTTAAAGGCTCCCTTGATGATGTCTTGTTAAACAAATGACAGAAACGCATAGGGAGCGCAGTTGTTGAACAATACTTTGGACAACAAGGCCATGTGCATCCTAATTGATTACTATTCTGCATTTTAACCATAATGCTAATGTCAGCCAAACTTGTTGCATTACATAATATATGACGAGTGAGAGACTGACATATTCACCATTGGGCCAGGTTTTTGTCCCGACCTTTAGGTCTAACATGTTTTTACTAGGTGTTGTAATTACATTTTGGTGTTTCTTTGGTAGAAATAAATAAAAGTTTCCATAGCTACTTTCTCTTACTGATTAAGCTTAGAGAAATAGAAGAATGTTGTCTCAAAAAGACAACTTGACTAGAGATGAGCGAACCGGGTTCGGGTTCGAGTCGATCCGAACCCGAACGTTCGGTATTTGATTAGCTGGGGCTGCTGAACTTGGATAAAGCTCTAAGGTTGTCTGGAAAACATGGATGCAGCCAATGACTATATCCATGATTTCCACATAGCCTTAGGGCTTTATCCAAGTTCAGCAGCCACCACTAATCAAATGCCAAAAGTTCGGGTTCGGTTCGGCTCATCTCTAAACTTGACCTATCCAGTCTGCCCTTTTGATATTTCCCTTCTTATTATATTAGGATAGATATATGTTAATCCCAGGCAGGTTTAAAATATGTTATTGTAGATTTACCAACCACATATGCTGGAAGTCTGTTCCAAGCATCTACTACTCTTTCAGTAAAGTAATATTTTCTCACATTGCTTCTGATCTTTCCCCCAACTAACCTCTCACTGTGTCCTCTTGTTCTTGAGTTGAGTTTTTCCTTATCCTTATTTAGTCCTTTAATATATTTAAAGGTTTTGATCATCTTCCTCATTTCCCTTCTTTTCTCCAAACTATACATATTCAAATCCTTAAGTCTTTCCTTATATGTTTTATGCCTGTCATCCTCTACCATTTTTATAGCCCATCTTTGGACTCTATTCTTTGGACTCTATTCTATTGGTTCTATTTCATCAATGTCTTTTTGTTGATGAGGTCTCCAGAACTGGACGCCGTATTCCAGATGTGGCCTCACCAGAGCTCTATACAGTGGGATCACAATCTCCCTCTTCCTGCTAGTTATTCCTCTAGCTCTACAGACCAGTATATGATTTGCTTTCCCTACTACCTGATTGCACTGTTGACTCATTTTAATGCTGTCAGACAGCACTACTCCTCAATCCTTCTCCTCTGCAGTCTTTGCCAACACCAAACTGTGGATATGATACTTGGATAGAGGATTTCTCCTTTGCAGGGGAATTATTTTACATTTGGAAACATTGACCTGCAGTTTCCATTGTTTAGACCACTTATCTAGCAAATTTAAATCATTTTCCATATTACTGACACCTCTAGGAATATCAAACCTATCAGCAGACAAAACTTCCATTCCAAATCTTCTCCAATGGTACTTACAAACATATTAAAAAGAATTTTTACTACTACAGATGTTAAGCTAACTGGCCTGAAGTTACTCGGCTCTTCTCCACTACTCTTCTTGTAGATGGGTCCAGGGCCGGATTAAAGGGAGGGCACCCGGGGCACGTACCGAAGGGCCTCCACCACTTAGGGGCCCCCACCAGCCCGAACCCTAGCAGAACGGTGCTGCTTACCCAGGATATCAGGCCATGTAATAGGGCCCTGACACAGTGGGTAAGAGTGCACAGAAAGTGCTGTGTTCTCACATTGCGGTATTAATACACTCTGTGTCATGATCACGCCTGAAAAGGCAACAGTGCCACACTCTGTTACAAAAATTCGACCTGTGCGCCAAAGACTGCGCTTTTGGCATTAGGTCCGTGCCTGGTTTTCTTGTTCTTTGCTTAGGTCTTTTGTTATCCGGTCCATGTTTTCTCAGTTATCCCTGCACTTTCCTTGTTGTGGTCTGTTCACTAATAGTCTCTGCTGTGTTGTGATGGACAGGTCTCTTCTCCTCTGGCTTTTGGTGTTTTTCTTGTGTGTTTCTCCTGCTCAGCCTATCTGCTTGGAGTCCAAGACTTCTGCTCCCTTATAAGCTTCTCCCTCCATCCAGTCTGTGCTCTTGATAGCATTGTTCAGCTTGTCTGTCAGCTAGATCCTGCCTTTCCTCAGATTGTCTGTATTCCTAGTTCCTGATCCCTTTGCTTATTTATTACCATCTTTGTCTTTTGGTTCAGTGTTCTCCTTTAGTCCTCAGTGTGCCTTGCTTGTCCTCAGTGTTCCTTATGCAGTCCCCAGTTCATCTTGCTACGCTCTCTGGCTTTGGTTTCACTGTTACCTTGTTGTATTTCTGGCTTTGGCTCCACTGTTACCTTGTTGTATCTCTGGCTTTGGCTCCATTGTTACCTTGTTTCATCCCTGGCTTTTGTCCTCCGTTCGTTTGGTCCTCCGTTGCTTGCTGCTTTCTTGGTCTTGTCCTTCTGTGTGTTTTTGTGGCTTTGCCTTGTCTGCTGTCATTGTACCTTGTTCTTCTGTACTGTGTCTTGTCTGTATTTGCACTTACTGTAGCGTAGGGAATGCCGCCCAGTTGCGGACGGTCATTTAGGGCATGCTCTGCAAGTAGGTAGGGACAGCGTGGGGGTTGTTAGCCATAGGGCCCACTCGTCCTGTGTCTCTGTGTTCCCAGGGGCCCTGAAACTCTGATACTTAGTCCCCTCCCCCCCCCCGCTTCTGTTTCTAGGGGCTTGCATCTTCCCCTGCACTGCAGCCTCTAGTGACCACTTGCACAGAGGAGGATGCTGAGCCATACAGCCAGGAGCGAGGAGGGGTGTGTGCTAAGTCGGCCACAGTAAGCAGCCATCTGTATAGATTGTGGTATAGTTTATTTATTTATTTATTTTTTTTGGGGGGGATTGTCGCCTGGGGCCTCCACCAACCTTAATCCAGCCCTGGATTGGTATAACATTGGCCACTATCCAATCATTAGGAACATTTCCTGTTCGGAGGGATTGGTTTTACAGATCTGTCGGGGGCGGGGGAGCAATCACAGATAAGTTAATTAAGAACCCTGGGATGGACACCATCTAGACCCATCACCTTGCCTAATTCAACTTTAACCTCGCAAATTCATCTGAAATTTCAGCTTCTGAAAACATTGGGGATAAACCTATACAACTGGAACCAATGCTGTGTCCAACTATACTGTGATTGTGAAGGCCTCCTTCTGAAAACACTGAGCAGAAGTAGCTAAAGTAGAAAAATGTTTTGTTCCCCATCTTAACAGATTTTGCCATTTCTTCCTCTTTTGAGGCTTTAGCAGCATTTATATTCTGCTTTGCCTCCTTCTGTATAAGGCTAGGTTCACACTGCGTTTTTTGCATCCGTTTTTTTTTTTTTTGCAAAAAAACGGATGAAAAAAACAAATGCATTTTTGTGCATCCGTTTTGATCCGTTTTTCCATTGACTTCCATTGTAAAAAAGAACGGATCAAAACGGATCCGTTTTTTTTTTTACGGACACAAAAACGTAGCTGACACTACTTTGTGTCTGTTAAAAAAAATGGATCCGTTTTGATATACCTTTTTTTTTACAATGGAAGTCAATGGAAAAACGGATGCACACAAATGCATCCGTATTTTCATCCGTTTTTCATCTGTTTTTTTATACCTCCTATAGTCTACCTTTTTTTTCCCTTTACAATGGCCTTAACCTTGCTAGTAAACGATTAGTTATTTTCTTGTATCATTTTATTAGTGTTAACACGGTGTTATTCTGCTTTGGCATTTATATTGATTTAGGTTAACTCCCTACTCATTGTCTAGGAAGATTTCTTCTAGCAGGTATACAGTTACCACCTTGTCTTGGATAATGACTGACAGCTTGCTCCTCCTGTGCAATATCTTGTTTCTCTGCTCCAATCGTCTCTGAGACTGGGACCTGGTTTCACATAAAGCTCAGTCATTTCCTAAGCCTGATGCCTGCTATAGTTTACACTTGTTGTACCTGTACCATTTTGAACTCCTGTTATACCTGACCTTGGCTTGCTTTTGACTATCCTTTGGCTCTGTGATTCTGATCTATATTTTGATTTTCCTGGTTCTGACTCATTTTTTGCCTGACTATCTGCCATTATGTTTTGTCTGTCTTTGTTATCGTCTTTTGTCTTGTATCACCCTATTTCAATGCAGGGAATGTCCGCCATCATTTAGAGTGGTCTAGTAGTAAGTAGGCAGGGACAGTGGGAGTAAGACAGTGTCAAGGCTTCACCTGTCTGTGTGAGTTTTTCTTTTGTGTGCCCTGAACTGTCCTGACACTAAGGGCCACATTTATCATCCGGCGGACGGATGATTTTTGGCGGAAAGTGCCGATTTGCGTATTATTTTATACGCAAATGGCCGATTTGCGAATAAAATAATCGCAAATCGGCACTTTCCGCCGAGTACGCCAGGGGGCGGAAAGGGGGCGGAAAGTAGGCGGGAAGTGGGCGGAACGGAGGGCGCGGACTCAGAGTCCGCGCGATTTATCATCCGTTCCGCCCAAATGTACGCCGAAAACCTACTCCAGTCCTCAGCTGGCGTAGGTTTTCAACGGTGCGCACCGGCGCGCACAGGATTTATGTACAGGCAGTCCGCCTCTACATAAATCCCCGTACCGCCGGAGCTGCGGGGGCATTTTTAAGTCCGGCGTAAAAAACGCCGGACTTAATAAATGCCTCCCTAAGTGTTTTTTTTTCGTCCTTTTTCCAATTTCTCGTACATGTAGTCTAGTTGCCTTTAATTGTTTCGGCTGCTGCAGCCAGAAACAAAAGAGTACCAAACCGGGGACGGCGCCATCTTGGAGCAGTCCCCGGCCGGCATCAGCAACGGAGATCACTCCTCCGGGACAACGTCCCGGAGGAGCGATCTTCCCCACTAGACACCAGGGAAATGCTGCGTCCAGTAATCGGATGCAGCTGTCATGTTTGACAGCTGCATCTGATTACTGTATTAGCAAGGACGGCGATCGGACCGTGCCCGCTTATAACTGCGGTCCCGGGCTACAAGCGGCACCCGGGACCGCAGCGGTTAAGAACGGGGCCGCCCCGCGGCCCCGCTCTGAACACCTCTTATGGGCGGATGAGGTACGGGTACGTCATGCGTCCTTAAGAGGTTAATATGTTTTTTTGCAATATATATTTTATTTATACTTAATGTGTATACATAATGTGTTGATACATACTGTACATTGATACATAATATGTGTCTGTATCTTTAAGAACCCCGGTATAAATAAGGGGTGGTGGAAATGACGTGTAGGCTATATGATACATAAATATATTGATACATAATATGTTTCTGTGTCTTTAACCACTTAAGGACCGGGACAATTTCCATTTTTGCACTTTCGTTTTTACCTGCATGTGTTTAAAAGGCCATAGCGCTTGCAATATTTCAGAGACCCACACAAGCCCTTATTTTTTGGGCCACTAATTGTAATTTGCAATGACAAACTTAATTTTTGCATAAAACATGTTGCGAAACCAGAAAAAAATTAAATGTGTGCTGAAATTGAAAGGGAGGGTTTTGTGTTTACGCTGTTCGCCCTAGGGTAAAACTGACTTGTATACATGGTCCTTAAGTTAGTATGATTACAACGGTATGTAACTTGTGTAACTTTTATTTTACTTGATGGCTTTTAAAAAATAAAAACCTTTTTTAAAAAAATAAATGTTCTTTAAAATTGCTCTATTACCATGCTTATAGTGCTTTTATCCTTTGGTCTATGCGGCTGTGTGAGGTGTCATTTTTTGCGCCATGATCTTTACTTTCTATCGATACCTTGATTGTGTATATGCAACTTTTTGATCACTTTTTATTACATAGTACCATAGTAAATAAGTAAGTTGTTGCCCTCCTCTGCACCAACTCCAGTTCAGCTGTCTCCCTCTTATATACCAGTGCCCAAAAAAGTACACAGTAATGCATCTCATTATTTTATTAGCCTTGGCAGCTTCTTCCTGGCACTGATCACTAAAGTTGAGGTTACTGTCAACCAATACCCCCAGGTCCTTTTTAGAAGTAGTTTTACCCAATGTTTTATTATTTAGCACATAACTGTACTTATTATTTCTACGGCCCAAATGCATAACCTTACATCTTTATCCACATTAAACTTCATTTGCCATTTCACCGCCCAAGCATCTAGCTTCTCCAAATTCCTCTAATATGATATTATCCTCCTCTGTGCTGATTACTCTACCCAGTTTAGTATTATCTGGAAAAATGGAGATTCTACTCTGTAGCCCCTCTACAAGATCATTAATAAAAATATTAAAAAGAAGTGGACACAACACTGACTCCTGTGCTACCCCACTAGTAACTAAAACCCAATATGAATATGTTCCATCAATGATCACCCTCTGTTTTCTATCACTCAACCAGTTACTTACCCATTTGCATACGTTTTCCCCGAGTCCCAGCATCCTCATTTTGTAGACCAACCTTTAATCAGGCACAGTATCAAATGCCTTTGAAAAGTCCAGATACACAACATCCACAGCCTCCCCCAGGTCCAGTCTATACATCACCTCTTCATAGAAGCTGATCAGATTAGTCTGGCAGGATCGATCCCTCATAAATCCATGCTGATGCTGCGTCATAAGATTATTTTCATTAAGATACACCAATATAGCATCTCTTACACACCCCTCAAATACTTTACCTACTATAGATGTTAAACTTACGGGCCTGTAGTTTCCAGGATCACTCCTTGACCCCTTCTTGAATATTGTTACCACATTAGCTATGCGCCAGTCCTGTGGAACAATCCCTGTCGTTATAGAATCTTAAAATATTAGGAATAACGGTCTGTCTAGCACAGTACTCAGTTCTTGCAAAACTCTAGGATGGATACCTTCTGGGCCCGGTGACTTATGGATTTTAATGTTTTTAAGGCGTCTCCTCACTTCTTGTTGTGTTAGGCAGTTGAGATTTATGGGAGGATTTACATTATCCCTAGTCATGTTGTCTGCTATGGGATTCTCCTCTGTGAATAAACTAGAGAAGAATGTAATTAGTAGATTGGCCTTTTCCTTTTCCCCCTTCACCATTAAAGCCAGATTATTTTTGAGGGGACCAACATTTTCGGTTTTAAATCTTTTGTTATTTATATAGGTGAAGAACATTTTGGGATTCTTTTTACTTTCTATAGCAATCCTTCTTTCTGTTGCAATTTTTGCTTCTTTTATTTGCTTTTTACACATTCTATTCTTCTGTCTATAGTTGCTTAGTGTTTCCCCACTACCTTCTTGTTTTAGTAGTCTGAATGCTTGTTTCCTATCATTTATTGCACCCCTTACAGTTGAAGTTAACCACATTGGAATTCTCCTATTTCTACTACTTTTATTCCCATATGGTATGTGTTGTTCACACGATTTACCCGGGATGCCCTTTAACCCCTTCGTGCTGCAGCTAGTTTGGGCCTTAATGACCAGGCTAAATTTTCAAAATCTGACCCGTCTCACTTTATGCTCTTATAGCTCAGTGATGCTTTAACGTATGCTAGCGATTCGGAGATTGTTTTTTCGTCACATATGGCACTTTATGTTAGTGGTAAAATTTGGTCACTACTTTGTGTGTTTTTTGTGAAAAACATCAAAATATCATGAAAAATTAAAAAAATTAGCATTTTATGAACTTTGAAATTCTCTGCTTCTAAAAAAAGAACGTCGTAGCACATAAATTAGTTACTAAGTCACATAACCAATATGTCCTCTTTATTCTGGCATATTTGGTAAACATATTTTACTTTTTTAGGGTGTTATGGGGCTTAGAAATTTATCAGCAAATTATCACAATTTCATGAAAGTTTCCAAAACTGATTTTTTCTTTAGGGACCAGTTCTTTTTTTGTAATGAATTTAGAAGTCTGGTATCCTGAAAACCCCCATAAGTGACCCCATTTTGAAAACTAAACACCTTAAAGAATTAATTAGGGGTATAATGAGCATTTTAACCCTACAGGGGCTGGAGGAAAGTATTCACAATTAGGCAGAAAAAAAATGGAAAATTAAAATTTTCCAATAATATATACGTTTAGATTAAAGTTTCTCATTTTCAAAAGGAACATGAGAGAAAATGCTCCCCAAAATTTGTAACGCAGGTTCTCTTGAGTACAACGGTACCCCATATGTGGGCATAAACCACTGTATGGGCACACAGCCAGGCTCAGAAGGAAGGGAGCGCCAAATAGCTTTTCCAATGCAGATTTTGCTGAAGAAGTTTCTGAGCGCCAGGTGCGTTTGCAGTGCCCCTGTAGTGTCAGCAGAGAGGAAACCCCCCATAAGTCACCCCATTTTGGAAAGTGCACCCATCAAAGAATTCATCTTGGTGTGTGGTGACCATTTTGACCCCACAGGTATTACAGGAAAGTATTCAAAAGAAGACAGTAAAAATGAAAACTCGAATTCTTCCAATAATATGTTCGTTTAGTTTGAAACATCTCAATTTTACGAGGAACAAGAGGAAAAAAGTACAACAAAATTTGTAACGCAGATTCTCCTGAGTACAGTGGTACCCCATATGTGGGCGTAAACCACTGTATGGGCACACAGGAGGGCTCAGAAGGGAAGGAGCGCCAATTTGTTTTTTCAATGAAGATTTTGCTGCAGAAGTTTCCGAGCGCCAGGTGCGTTTGCAGTGCCCCTGTAGTGCCATCAGAGTAAAATCTCGCCATAAGTCACCCCATTTTGGAAAGTGCACCCCTCAAAGAATTCATCTTGGTGTGTGGTGACCATTTTGACCCCACAGGTATTAGAGGAATGTATTCAAAATTAGACAGTAAAAATGAAAAACTCAAATTTTTCCAATAATATGTTCCTTTAGTTTGAAATTTCTCAATTTCACGAGGAACAGGAGAGAAATGTCACCCCAATATATGTAACGCAGGTTCTCCTGAGTAAAACGGTACCCCATATGTGGGCATGAACCACTGCATGGGCACACAGCCGGGCTCAGAAGGGAAGGAGCGCCAATTACCATTTTCAGTGCAGATTTTTCTGAAGAAGTTTCTGAGCGCCAGGTGCGTTTGCAGAGCCCCTGTAGTGTCAGCAGAATAGATTCACCCCAAAAGTCACCCCATTTTGGAAAATACACCTCTCAAAGAATTCATCTTGGGGTGTGGTGACTATTTTTACCCCACTGGTATTAGAGGAAAGTATTCAAAATTGGCCAGTAAAAATGAAAAACTCGAATTTTTCCAATAATATGTTGGTTTAGTTTGAAATTTCTCAATTTGACGAGAAACAGGAGAGAAAACATACCGCAAAATCTGTAACGCAGGTTCTTCTGAGTAAAACGGTACCTCATATGTGGGCATAAACCACTGTATGGGTACATAGCAGGGCTCAGAATGGAAGGAGCGCCAATTTACTGAAACAAAACCACAGCTAGTAATGGTTATTAGAATAGCACAGTTACAAAAAAAAAAAAAAAATGAGATTACAGGTAATGTGGGGTGGTTACGGACAGTCTTGGGTGGTTATGGGCAACCTGAGGTAGTTACAGGTAATCTGGGGTGGTTACGGACAACATGGGGTGGTCACGGGCAACCTGCTGTGGTTACGGCAACCTGGGGTGGTTACAGGCAACGGGTGGTTATGGACAACGTGTGGTGGTTATGGGCAACGTGTGGTGGTTAAGGGCAACCTGCAGTGCTTACAGACAATCTGGGGTGGTTACGGGCAACGTGGGGTGGTTACGGATAAACTGAAGTGCTTATAGGTAATCTCGGGTGGGTACCTGTAATCTGGCATGGTTACCGCAATCTGGAGGGGGTCATTGGCAATATGGGGTGGTCAGAGGCAACCTGCGGTGGTCAGAGGCAACCTGCGGTGGTCAGAGGCAACCTGCGGTGGTCAGAGGCAACCTGCGGTGGTCAGAGGCGACGTGGCGTGGTCAGAGGCGACATGCGGTGGTCATGGGCAACCTGCTGTGGTTACAGGCAATGTGGGGTGGTTACAGGCAACGTGGGGTGGTTACGGATAAACTGAATTTTTATAGGCAATCTGGGGTGGGTACCTGTAATCTGGCATGGGCACCGCAATCTGGAGGGGGTCATTGGCAATTTGGGGTGGTCAGAGGCGCCGTGGCGTGGTCAGAGGCGCCGTGGCGTGGTCAGAGGCGACGTGTGGTGGTCAGAGGCGACGTGGCGTGGTCAGAGGCGACGTGCGGTGGTCAGAGACGACGTGCGGTGGTCAGAGGCGACGTGCGGTGGTCAGAGGCAAGGTGCGGTGGTCAGAGGCATCGTGGCGTGGTCAGAGGCAACGTGAGGTGGTTACGTGCAATCTGGGGGGTTACATGTAATCTGGCGTGATTACGGGGAACCTGGGGGGGTTATGTGCAACCTGGAAGGGTTACAGACAATCTGGGATTGTTACTGATAAACTGAAGTGCTTATAGGTAATCTGGGGTGGGTACATGTAATTTGGGGTGGTTACGGGCAATCTGGAGGGGGTCACTGGCAATTTGGGGTGGTTACGGGCAATGTGCGGTGGTTACGGGCAACGTGCGGTGGTTACGGGCAACGTGCGGTGGTTATGGGCAACGTGCGGTGGTTACGGGCAACGTGCGGTGGTTACGGGCAACGTGCAGTGGTTACGGGTAATCTGGGGGGGTTAGGGGTAATTTGGGAGTAAACTGCAATTATTACTATAATAAAAAGTGTGTGTTTTATTTTTTTGTATGTATGTCACTTTTTGTACTTTATACATTCATTTTCACTGTATTACTATGATTACTGTGATATTTTCTATCACAGTAATCATAGTTCAGTGACAGAGACCAAATTGGTCTCTGTCACTTTAAATTTTCAGAGCTGGCTGGTTATGAAGTGCGCATGCGCTCCACAACCAGCCAGGACGCCGAAGAGGAAGGAGCTCCAGGATCAGGTAACGTATAAGGGGTAGGGGGGGTGACTGGGGGACGGGGGTGACAGGGGTGGGGTGGGGGGCCATCACTTTTTATCCCCTGTCACCAATCATTCATGGTGACAGGGGATAAAAAGTGCCGGGATGCACGTGGCACAAGCGATCAGCGGTATATAGTATATACCGCTGATCGCTTGTACCGGGACCCCACAGGGGGGTCCCCGATCACTGCCCCATGCTCTCCGCTACTTCCTGTGGCGGAGAGCATGGGGTTTTCATTCATTTTAACTTTTCCAACATTTAGTCTGTTTACAGCGACGGCGGCGGCCATCTTGGATCTGATGGCCGCCAGGGGAGGGGGGTTAGTGATCGCCCTACTAGGGGGGGGCTGATCTGAGGTCTGGGGGACACTTATTTCATCTCCCCCCGCCCTAGATTCACGGCGGGGGGAGATGAAAGGCGGCGGCGGCACCGGTAATCCCCTTTACCGATGGCCGCCGCTATAACGTTAATAGCTGCGTTCGTCGGTTAGGGGGGTGGGCAGGACTGACCCCACACACTGCCCCAACCCCTCAGCTACCTCCGTTAGCTGGGGGGATGGGATGGGGGCCGCCCCGGCCCCGCAGCCTTATTCTCTGCCATCGCTGTAAAAAGCTGATGGCAGCAGAATAAGGACCCTTAGTGACCGCCGTAAGAAGCCGTATCGGCGGTCACTAAGGGGTTAATATGACCCATTTCTCTTGTGTACTTTTATTTCTGAAGGCATTGTCCCAGTCTATGTCCCCAATGTCCTCTCTTATATTTTGGAAATTAGCCTTCCTGAAATTTAATGTTTTTGTTGCCCCTCTACTAATCATTTTATTGAAGGATAATTGAAAACTTACTATGTTATGGTCACTATTACCTAGGTGACCCCCCACCACCACCTCTATTTTTGATATTCTGTCCGGCCTATTGGTTAAGATCAGGTCCAGGAGTGCCCCCCCTCTTGTTGGTTCCTGTACTAGTTGGGAAAGGCAACTATCTTTTACTATTTCCAAAAACCCGCTTCCCTTCCTGGAGCTGCAGGTTTCTGCTTTCCAGTTTATATTTGGGTAGTTAAAGTCCCCCATAATAATGACTTCCTTCTGCTTCGCTGCCATTTCTATTTGTCTTATAAGAAGATTTTCTGATTCTTCCACTATACTTGGAGGTTTATAACTCACTACTATAAGAATTTTATTATTCCTCTTCCCTCCCCTTATTTCTTCCCAAAGAGACTCCATATTATCATCACATATATCCTCCCGCAGAATGGGCTTAAGGCAGGATTTAACATATAGACAGACCCCTCCCCCTTTCTTATTTTTACGGTCATTTCTGAATAAACTATAACCCTGGATATTAACAGCCCAGTCATAGCTCTCATCTATCTCGCTTATCCCCACTATATCATATTTTTCATCTACCATTATTAGTTCTAATTCCTTAGCTATATTAGTGAGGCTTCGAGCATTTGTTTACATAAATTTATTGTGGTTGTCCATATTTCCTTTCCTCTTATCACTAGTAACTGTTCTATCCCCTCCCGCCGCTCCACCCCCAGTTCCATAATCGAGGCCCAGCTCTCCATCTACTCTGTCTTCACTTGCTGTATTGTAGTTGCCCCCCCCCGGTCCCTAGTTTAAACACTCCACCAACTTCTTGGCCATCTTCTCCCCCAACACGGCTGCACCCTCCCCATTGAGATGCAGCCCGTCCCTACCGTAGAGCCTGTAACCGACCGAGAAGTCGGCCCAGTTCTCCATGAACCCAAACCCCTCTATCCTACACCAGCTCTTGAGCCACTTATTTACCTCCCTAATCTCCCACTGTCTCTCAGGTGTGGCTCATGGTACAGGTAATATTTCGGAGAATATCACCTTGGAGGTCCTAGTTTTAAGCTTCCTGCCTAAGTCCCTGAAATTGTTTTTAAGCACCCGCCACCTACCTCTAATTTTATCATTGGTGCCAATGTGCTCCATGACTGCTGGGTCATTGCCAGCCCCTCCCAGTAATCTGTCAACCCAATACGCAATGTGACGAACTCGAGCACCAGGTAGGCAACACACTGTTTGACTATCTCGGTCTTTGTGACAGATTGCCCTGTCTGTCCCCCTTATAATTGAGTCCCCCACTACCAGTACCTGCCTGGCCTTCCCTGAATTCCTTTTTCCCACCTTACTGGAGCAGACATTCCCCTGGCTTTTAGAGGCAATGTCCTGCTGCAGCAATGCCACGCCTGAATCAACATCCCCCTCATCCTTGTTGGGGTGTGCCAGATTAGGACTAGCCTCCCTTACACTCTTCCCTCCACCCCGTTTTCTAACTGTGACCCAACTAGTTGCCTCTTCCTCCTGCACCTCCATGCTATCACTCTCTCCCCATCTACCCCTTAGAGTGCTTGCTCAGTGAGCAGCAGACCCCTGTTCTAGTTTGCCAATGCATCTCAATCTTAATAGCTACTCATTTAGATCAAGGATCTGGGCTTCCAAACCAGCATCATGCACACATCTCCCACAATGGTATGCACCCTCGATCAGTTGATCAAGGATTGCATACATCGCACAATATGTACATTGAACCGCATTGTCAAATATGGAGCTCATTTTAAGGGGATATAAAGTATAAATTAACAAAAACAAACAACAATAGCAACAATTTGTTCAAAGCAAACAAATAAACAATTTGTTTTCCTCTAAAACTCTCCGAATAAAAAACACACTTCAGATAAAAAATGTGCATGCTCCAAAATTCGCTCACAATAGCAATATAAATTAACTTATCTTGCAGAGATAGCTGTTTCTGGCTTCTGTGTTGAAAGGGATTACACTTTTTCTGGATTTGATGGGACCAAAAATGTGCAATTTTGCACTTTTGATTTTTTTTGTGCTTACGTTGTTTACTGTGCGAGATCGGGAATGAAATAAATTAATAGTTCGGGTGATTACACATGCGGCGATACCAAATATGTTTTGTTTATTCATTTATTTTTATTTATAAAATGGGGAAAGGGGTGTGTTTCAAACTTTTATTATGGGACGGAATTGCCCCTGTCCCGGGCTGCAGATAGCACCCGGCTCAGAGCATGACCCCCATCTAATTGAAAGGGTGTACATTTACGCCCTTGGTCGTTAAGGAAGTTAAAGACCCCGGTATAAATAAGGGGTGGTAGAAATGGCATGTAGGCTATATGTATATGATAATACTTATATTGATACATAATATATGTCTGAATCTTAAAGTACCCTGGATCAGGAAAGCCTGAGATTTCTCCTCTTTTCAAATCCATTCCTGGCTTTGGCTTCCAAAATCTGTCAGATAAATCTCTTGGTGTAAACACACCATAAGTTGGATTGGAGACGACTGTCACAGCTTTTCTTTCTCCTCTGAAGAATGTATAATATGCTTTCTGAAAAATCAGTAAACAAATATAAAATAATGTTCAATCATCCAATATTTAAATACCCACAATCATCCAATATGATAAATAACCATACTTCATAAAATTTAGATATTTCATTGCAATCTTAAAGTGACACTGTCACCCCCTTTGTGCATTCTGACTTCTCTACACAAGTGTAAAGGGTAAATTTAGCAGTTTTCACACCTTATTTTATATCATATGTCATGGTGCTTGTTCAAGTAAAAAGTGATCTTTTATGAACTGCAGATTGTGTTAAGTGGGTGGAGCCTTGTGGCATTAGCGCCACTAAGCCCTGCCCACACCGCCACCATTCGGCCCGGCCCCCTTGGTGGCCATTGGTGGGCCCACCTAGAGGGGGTGGGGCCTAGACCTTTATGCCAGCCTGTTCCAATGGCTGGTGAGGGGGTGAAACCAATGGTGGTGTTGTGGGCGGGGCTAAGTGGCGCTAATGTTGCGAGGCCCCGCCCACTTAACATAATCTGCAGTTGATAAAAGATGACTTTTTACTTGAACAAGCACCATGACGTATGATATAAAATAAGGTATGAAAACCGCTAAATTTATCCTTTACACCTGTGTAGAGATGTCAGAATGCACAAAAGGGGGTGACAGTGTCACTTTAAATTATTCCAATCCTTTTGTAAGCATATAAATGAAAATATTCTGTATTAGAAAATATCATTTATTAAAACAAATTTTCTTTGAAGGCTATTGCCTACATATTAAAAGAGAAAACATCCCCAAATAAGTCTCCCATATTTTATGTTATTGTATAAAAGCAGTTTATTTTAGCACGACTAAAACAACTTTTATTAATGACAGTATAAAACTCTAAATGATCAAAGTCTAAAAGATCAAGGAGGTTAAAATCAAAGTAATAGTGTCCGGGGTTATTTCCAATGTCATTGTCATAGTCCATGCATCAGAGATGACATGGTCAAATCACAATTACTTTTATGGCATTAATAGACAAAAAGCTTTTTTCCATTTATAAGGATCAAAAATGTTAATACTTGGCTTATGTAGCTTAATCTATCCTGAATATAACCAGATTAAATGGTGATTTATTGTTGAAAGGTCTCAGTATGCAAACACATAGCATAGGTGAATGTGAGGATTATATAACATTGCCATTTTGCTAACTATTTTTCATTTCAGAATGCTGATCTATGCAAAGCACCTTCTGTCAAGTGAGTCAAGACCTCTTGGCAAATGGAAGTGATTCATCAAAAACATATTCATAATCACTTTTCAAAAAGTATATAGCAAAATTGCCATTCTTTATTTTGCAAAAAAAAAAAAAAAAAAAGTCCTTGGAGGCTCATTTAAGAGTCCCGAAACAGGTGACTAACCTGGAATCTTTTATTAAACCTACAGGGGAACAAAATCAAGGTCATTAGGGTTTTCTGCTAATGAATTTACAATATTTGAGTTATTACAGATTATTTAATGCATTTATCCGTGTGTAAAAAAAAATTGATATTTTATTTGGATTAAAGGGGTAGTCCGATTTAAACTAATATAGTTAAACTTGTAGAGTATTTGTATTCAAATTTTTTTTTTCATGTGTATTTATTTAGCAAATTTTTCCTTTCCCTGATATGCAGGGCCTGCTTCAATTTTTTGTGGGCCCACGGGCGACAGAGCCTCAGCGGGCCCCTCATCCATCCACTATACACCCATCATCTCCACACTATGCACACTCACTTACACTGCTAACACCGCTAACATACACAAACACACATTATTGACACAGACACTGTCTGACTGACACAGACTTACTTCCCCTCTGTTCCCCTCTTGCTCTCCACATGGTAAGGTTGAGGACCTTCAGGTAATATGATCAGGTCCTTCACCCTTTTTTCTCTCTGTACAGGTCCTGCTCTGTCTCCTTCATTTCCTGTGCCCACTCAGTGTATTGCAGGGTCAGGGGGCTGAATATTAGAACTCCGGCCCCTCTCCCTCCCCCTCTCTGGGCCCCTAGAAGCACTGTCTGGGTAATCCCTGTGCTAATGCCAGCCCTGCTGTAATGCCCACTCTTTTCCTCTGCTTCTTGACAGCTTGTTGTTTTGGTTACTGAGCAAACCAATGCTCTGACTTATATATATTAATACTGTCCTGCAAAGATTTAAACACTTTTGGCGCTGTCAGCATCATAATAATACATGATGCTGGGTTGTCCTTTCGATGGAGAGCTTCATGCTCCGTAACTTTCATTATTTTTCCCTTCCAAAATATCATGTACAAACATACAGTAGTCATTGAATGGCTATGTTGACACAACGTCGAAAATAGAGAAAAGGCGCCCGATTTTGATTTAACAGAAAACCTGTCAGTTTTTGCTGCGATTTAACTGACTACAATGGCAATGCATTTAAGTCAATGGAAAGACGGACTTCCAATGCACACAATGCATTGAATAACAGACATTTTTACTGCGGACGTCAAAATAATGAACATGATCTTTATTTTCAGACGTCTTTTGCAAACAGCGGACGTTTTTCATTAGTTGTTCACACACAGTTTTTCCTTTTCCACCGTTTCTCCGTTTTTACTATTTAATTCAATAGACTTTTCAATTAAGCCACACCCAAAGTCCAATTAGTAATCCCAAACTAAAATAATGTGCAAACGCCAGTCATTGTACTAAAGGGAGGCCTGACAGCAAAAAGACGTCCGTTATTTTAGACTCAAAATAACGGACGTCATACTAAATGGGGCTGAGAAAACTTTTCATAGTGGTTATTATTTAGTAACAATACATATGGTGGTTTTATTTAGTTACTATTTAATGGTAATGTTCCATTTCTATTGGTATCATTTGGGTCTTATATAGTGGAGTTAATGATAATACTGGTCCTTGTATAGTGACATACAATAAGGTATACTGCAGCTTGTTTTGACTGTGTTGTTGGTACAATATTTCAGCATTTGTAGCCCCAATTTTAATTTTGTCTAGGAACATATTTGGTGTGAACCCAACCCTAGCTCTCTACACAAATGTAAGTGCATGTTTTTTTTGTTTGTTTTTTCTTAGGCCTCTTGTGAGAAAATCATGGTCTATCCTATTGCCATTATGGTCAATTAAAGTCCGACCACAATTTTTTTTTTTAATAACCCCTTAACGGGACAGGGCATATATCTATGCCATGTGGTCGCCTCGGGGACTTCAGCGGGGGGCCGCAGGGCGACCCCGCTCTGGACCACTGCGGTCTACAGAATAGAACCCCCCCAAAAGTCACCCCATTTCGAAAAGTACACTCATCAAAGAATTCATCTTGGGGTAGGATGAGCATTTTAGCCCCACAGGTATTAGAGGAAAGTATTCAAAATTGGCCAGTAAATATGTTGGTTTAGTTTGAAATTTCTAAATTTCACAAGGAACAGGAGAAAAAATGTACCCCAAAATCTTTAACGCAGGTTCTCCTGAGTACAACAGTACCCCATATGTGGGCATAAACCACTGTATGGGCACACAGCAGGGCTCAGAAGGGAAGGAGCACCAATTTGTTGGAGCAAAACCGCAGCTAGTAATAGTTATTAGAATAGCGCAGTTACTAAAATAAAATAAAACAATTAGATTACAGGTAATGTGGGGTGGTTTCGGACAGTCTGGGGTGGTTCCGGGTAATCCGGAGGTGGTTACGGGCAGGCTGAGGTGGTTACGGGTAATCTGGGGTGGTTACGGGTAATCTGGGGTTGTTGCGGGTATTCTGGGGTGGTTACGGGTAATCTGGGGTGGATACGGTCAACATGGGGTGGTCACGGGCAACCTGCTGTGGTTACGGCACCCTGGGGTGGTTACAGGCAACCTGGGGTGGTTACAGGCAACCTGGGGTGGTTACGGGCAACGTGGGGTGGATACTGACAACCTGCTGTGGTTACAGACAATCTGGGGTGGTTACAGGCAACCTGCTGTGGTTAAAGGCAACGTGGGGTGGTTACAGACAATCTGGGGTGGTTATGGACAATCTGGGATGGTTACGGACAATCTGGGGTGGTAACGGACAATCTAGGATGGTTACGGACAATCTGGGGTGGTAACGGACAATCTGGGGTGGTTACAGACAATCTGGGGTGGTTACAGGCAACCTGGGGTGGTTAGAGGAAACCTGGGGTGGTTACGGGCAACGTGGGGTGAATACGGACAACCTGCTGTGGTTACAGACAATCTAGGGTGGTTACAGGCAACCTGCTGTGGTTACGGGCAACGTGGGGTGGTTACAGACAATCTGGGGTGGTTACGTACAATCTGGGGTGGTTGCGGACAATCTGGTATGGTTTCAGACAATCTGGGGTGGTTACAGACAATCTGGGGTGGTTACAGACAATCTGGGGTGGTTACAGGCAACCTGCTGTGGTTACGGATAAACTCAAGTGCTAATAGGTAATCTGAGGTGGGTACCTGTAATCTGGCGTGGTTACGGGCAATCTGGAGGGGGTCACTGGCAATTTGGGGTAGTTAGAGGCAAGGTGCAGTGGTCAGAGGCAAGGTGCGGTGGTCAAAGGCAAGGTGCGGTGGTCAGAGGCGACGTGCGGTGGTCAGAGGCGACGTGCGGTGGTCAGAGGCGACGTACAGTGGTCAGAGGCGACGTGCGGTGGTCAGACGCAACCTGCGATGGTTGCGTGTAATCTGGGGGGTTACAGGCAACCTGGAGGGGTTACAGACAATCTAGAATTGTTACGGATAGACTGAAGTGCTTATATGTAATCTGGGGTGGGTACATGTAATTTGGGGTGGTTACAGGCAATCTGGGGTGATTACGGACAATCTGGAGGGGGTCACTGGCAACGTGCGGTGGTTATGGGCATTGTGCGGTGGTTACGGGCAACGTGCAGTGGTTACGGGTAATCTGGGGGGTTACGTGCAATCTGAAGTGATTACGGACAACCTGGGGTGGTTAAGGGCAACATGCGGTGGTTACTGGCAACCTGCGGTGGTTACGGGTAATCTGGGGGGGGGGGGGGGGTAGGGGTAATTTGGGAGTAAACTGTAATTATGACTCTAATAAAAAGTGTGTGTTTTATTTTTTTTGTATGTTTGTCACTTTTTGTACTTTATACATTCATTTTCACTATATTATTATGACTACTGTGATATTTTCTATCACAGTATTCATAGTTTAGTGACAGAGACTAAATTGGTCTCTGTCACTTTAAATTTTCAGAGCTGGCTGGTTTTGGAGCGCATGCGCACTTCATAACCAGCCAGGACGTCGAGGAGGAAGGAAGGGGTCCCTGATCACTGCCCCATGCTCTCCGCTACCTCCGGTGGCAGAGAGCATGGGTCTTTCATTCATTTTTACTTTTTGATCACTGTGAACAGACATTAGGCTGTTTACAGTGATGGCGGCGGCCATCTTGGATCTGATGGCCGCCGCGGGTAGGGGGGTTAGTGATCGGGGCACTAGGGTGGCTGATCTGGGGTCTGATTTTACTTATTTCATCTCCCCCCACCGTGGATTCACGGTGGGGGGAGACGAAATACAGCGGCGGCACCGGCCCATTAGTGACCGCAGGTTTCGGCGGTCACTAAGGGGTTAATAGGGGTCAGCTGCGGGATCGCAGCTGATTCTCATTATCTGTGCTGTACACAGATGAAAGCGGGATCGCTATCCCTGTAGCGATCCCGCTCTCATCACAAAGCCCCGTCAAAGCAGGAACGTATATATATACATTCCTACTGCACGGGGCATGTGCAATAGGAACGTATATATACAGATTGCTGACGTGAAGGGGTTAAGGAACATATTTATGTTAACAATGGTTTGAATTTTTTACAAGCCATCAGATAAAATAAAATTTATACATGTTACATATCGTTGTAATTGTAACGACTTGAGGAACATATATGACAAGTCAATTTTACCCCAGGGCGAATGGCGTAAAAACAAATACCCTCCAAATAAACAAAATGCAGAGTTGTTTTTTTTTTTTTTTTTCAATTTCACCACACATTAATTTTTTTTCTAGTTAGGCAGTGTTTTTATGAAAAAATTCAGCCTGTCATTACAAAGTACAATTAGTGGGGCAAAACTAAGGGCTCGTTTGGGGTTCTAGGTGAAAAATGCAACTGCTATGGCCTTTTAAGCACAAGGAGGAAAAAAAACGGAAGTGCAAAAATGTAAATTGGCTCTGTCTTTAAGTGGTTAATGTATTGCCCCTCAAAAGTTATAGAAATTACCAATATACACTTATGCACTTCCCTACATAGTGCTTTTTTCCCTACACTAACTACTGCATCAGGTCTTCACTTTCTTGATAAAATGCCATCACAACCCGCTGGAACTCCCAGAGCTGTGCTGTTAGATCTCCCCGGTCATGCCTGCTCCCCATCCCGCCTGTTGGGACCTGCTCTGATGACCCCCGGGCGACAAACAAGCCGGCTCCCAGCACCATATTTACTCAGCCGCCATGCTGGTTCCTCTTTCTCCCAATTGTACCAGCAAGGGGATGTAAGGACTGAAGTCCCGGTGTGGGAGTGGGGGAGAGAGACATCAGCGGCGGCTGCTGCGGACATCCGAGCAGGTTCCACTGGGCAGGATGGGGAGTGGGCATGCTGGGGGAATTGTCCTTGAGCTGGGAAAGAGCAGCGGTGGAACCTCCTGCAGTGGGGAGATAGAGGCAGTAGTGGGGAGATAGAGGCAGAAGCGGGGAGATAAAGACAGTAACCGGGACACTTAACAACCCCCGAGGGCAGACGGGAGCACTGCCCCGCCATGAGATGGGCAATAGTATTATCCCAGGGACAGGGATACCATCACCACAACTGTACCAGGGGCAGCAGCCGCTGAGCAAGCAGCGCCCCTGGTCACACTATAGGGTCAAGGATCCCGTGGCCAGTCCTGCCATCATCCTTTCCGGCAGTATCTGCACAGCTCTGGGAGTTCCAGTGGGTAGTGACATCACCATGTTATCCAGGAAGTGAAGCCTTGATGCAGTAGTAAGTGCAGGGAAAAAACACTTTATGTGCATTTCCTGTAATAAGTGTACATTGGTGATTTGTATAACCTTTGGGGGGGGCAATACAATACTTTAATAAAAATTTTAACTTCTACTTTGTAAATAAATTATCTAAATACTGTAAAATTTAATCATCTGTGGTTTAATATCTAATGATCAAATGAAATAAAACTAAATAAAGGGAGAGTTAATGTAAATATAACAATGAAGACAAAGAGTGGCAGTGTAAGGACTCATTTACCTGGCCAGCTTCCAGTCTGCAAGGAGTAATGCTCTGCAGCCGGGAATTCACAGGACTTGCAACCACACCCAGTGAGACATTCTGCTACAGCTTCTGGAGTGACAGACATCCAGCCACTCTGAGCGGGGGGGGTGTCACATTAACCAAAGCGAGAGCCACGAGGCTGCACCAGTCAGCTGCAGGGGTGGCATCCAGGCATTCATTTAAACATCTTCAGAGGAACCTCTAGCAGCCTCTACATGAGCTTTGATTTTAACATTTTTTGATATGAAATAAAGTTATGAAATTTTATCTTCGGAGCACTGGGACCTTCATCCTTTTACCTTTCATTGCTGAACAGGCACTAGGCCGGCGCCGGAACCGTGCACCCTCTCATTATTGACTGGGATCCATCCTAATACCGGAGGTGAACTGACTTCCATTGTTTTCTTTATCCTAAACATGACAGACAGTACTCAAAGTCCATAATCCATTTTGTATTTACCCATTATAACCATTAAGCTCACCAGGGAGCCTTTCTCAATCCTGGTGGGCTGGAATATTGCAATAGGGGAATAAAAATGGATTGTGCAGTTGGGGACATTTTATGAGGGACATTGGTTAGATCTCTTAAAGCTATTATACTCCCAACTTTTTCTTTTAATCAACCAGCGCTGCTCATATCTATTTTTTTATGTAAATTCAGCCCACTCATTATATTATGTGAAAGCTATAACAAATATATGTTGAGAAAATTATAGTATATAAGAGAGATTTTTATTCACCTTAGTAAAGTCACACCGAGTTAGAGCTGTAACCGTCTAATTACTTTTTGTTCATACAAATATAAATATAAAGTTGATACCTATTATTGAGACAAGCCCTATTTGTTAGTAACAACACTTCATCATATTTATGGGGTTGTCCAGATTCTATTTAATACTGTTTAATAGTCGGCTGCTTGCTGTTCCAAGAGAGGTAAATATACATTGTTTTCCAAAAAGATGTTTATGCATGTTCGGGAGGTAGGGAAATAAAATTTATCTTTTATGTTTTCTAACACTTTGGTATGTGTGTGTGCATTTGAACAAGCACTACAGACAGCGCTGTCAGACAGATGCCTTACACAAAGCTGAATTAACAATTAAGCTCTCTAACATATTGTTCTGTCAACAAGCACAGAAGAAGCTCCCTTCACATTTTTCATATGACAAGTTCATGGGTGCCCAAAGGTCACCGATAAGCATGGGGAACAAAGGCTAATCTTTCTCTTCAGATCCTATCGATAAGCTACTGCAGCACAAATTGCTGATAAGGTTATAATTAATTATATCAATGTGCTAAAACACACAATGCATGTCCTGATACATATTGGACTATGTAACTGCAAGCCAAAGCTCATGCTGACCCCCTCCACTTCTAAAAGCACCTTTAATAGACATGTGAGGATCACAAATGGAACATGAAACAATAGAAGAAGATGTCGGGAGAAAAAGACTACTGGGTCCATCTAGTCTGCCCTTTTAGTATTTCCATTCTTATTATCTTAGGATAGATATATGTTTATCCCAGACAGGGGTATATTCTGTTATTGTAGATTTACCAACCACATCTGCTGGAAGTTTGTTCCAAGTATCTACTACTCTTTCAGTAAAGTAATATTTTTTCACAATGCTTCTGATCTTTACCCCAGCTAACATCTCACTGTGTCCTCTTGTTCTAGAGCTCAGTTTTTTTTTTTTTTTACTAAAAATGCTTTCCTACTGAACCTTATTTAGTTCTTTAACTATGATTATTAAGTGCTTTTCCACTGCACTTACAACTGCATCAAGGCTTCACTTCCTGGATAAAATGGTGATGTCACATCCCAACTCCCAGAGCTGTGTGGCCTGTGGCTGCTGTAAAGGATGATGGCAGAGGGACACTGAGGGACACAGGGCACTGTATATAACATTATTATATACAGCCTGGTTATATCCAACATTGGCAGTGTAATATAAAGCCTGGTTATATCCAACATTGACAGTGTTATACATAGCCTGGCTATATAAAACATTGGCAGTGTTATACAGAGCCTGGTTATAAACAACATTAGCAGTGTTATTGCCAGGTGCATAAACCTAAAGATTTTTTTACCAGATTTAACTCTGGAGCAGCAACCTACAATTGTCCATGTGGAAAACATGCAGCATCCGGATTTATGCTGCCACCTGCAGTGATCTTGGGTCTTGTTTATTGTCATTGCAAATGATGCTTGACAAGAAACTGCCTGTAGTGTATAGTTTGGGGTTAGGGGTCTTGTACGCCTGTAGGATAGAGTTGGGGTGGGAGGTCCTGTATACCTGTAGTGTATAGTTTGTGGTGTCCTGTCTATCTATTTTGTACAGTTGGGGGTCCTGTATACCTGTACTGTATAGTTGGGGGTCCTTTATACCTTTACTGTATAGTTGGGGGTACTGTAAACCTGTAATGTAAAGTTGGGGGGATCTGTATACCTGTACCATATGATTAGTAGAGGTCCTGTATACCTGTAGTATGTATTTGGAGGTCTTGTATACCTGTAGTGTATAGTGATGGAGTTTGTATACCGGTACGGTATAGTTGGGGGGTTTCGTATACTTGTATAGTTGGTGGAGGTCCTGTATGTATGTAGTGTACAGTTTGGGGGTCCTTTATACCTGTAGTGTAGAGTTTAGAGGGTCCTGTATACCTGCAGTGTATAATTAAAGGTCCTGTGTACATGTAGTGTATAGATGTTGGTGGAGGTGCTGTATACCTGTAGTGTATATTTGGGGGGTCCTGAATACCTGTAGTATATAGTTGGTGGAGGTCCTCTATTCCTGTACTGTATATTTTTGGGGCTCTGTATACCTATAGTGTATAGTTTGGGGGATTCTGTATACCTGTATTGTATAGTTTGGGTAGGGGGTCTACCATTTATTTCTGTGGATCTGTTGTGAGTTAGCTGGCCCTAGCAACCAATGTGGTGTGTACAGTGTGGAGATTTTCCCATTCATTTCTATGGGGCACTCTTCCTCATCCCCCTCCCTTCCTGTACATCTAGCAAGGACAGGACCTTTGCTCTAACCTTCCCGGGGAACCAATGTATCCAAATTTTGGGTCAAATGCTTCAGGTGTTTGGATGTCCATAGAGATCAGACGAACAGACAGACAAACTTTCATTTTATTATATACTAGAAAATGTACCTGGTGCTACCCGGGTATAACGTGTCAGTGTTTTTTTTTTTTTTTTTAGGGGAAATCATCAGGAGCCCTATATACCCCTATATACACTATATACCCCAACAGTTCTGCACTGTAGATTGTAACTTATACACATATACCTGGTTATATACAACATTTTCAGTGTTATATACAGCCTGGTTAAATACAACATTGGCAGTGTTATACAGAGCCTGGTTATGTACAACATTGGCAGTGTTGTTTTAAGAATTGTTTTTTAAAAAAATGATGCTTAAACAGTCCCTAAACACACTATATGTTGTACTGTAGATGGGAATATCCTAGTCTACAGGTGCTTACCTGTAGCGAAGCATAGTTCTATGCAGTCATTACTAGGAAGGATTTTAGGTTTCCTGCTGTCTTAGGCAAAACCTAAAATGGTGCTCCCTATTATAAATCATAAGTAAGGCGTGTGTACAGAAAACCTGCAGCCTATAATAATAAGTGCATACACAATTCAGCTCTACCTTGCCCTTTTCAAGCACTACCTTTCATCTTTGGTGAGGACAAGACAGAAAAAGTTTCAATATTTTCAGTTCCACAAGTGTGTGTACAATTCTTCAATCTTTATTGCTTCTCCAAGAATAAATGCACTTGACATACATAATAGATGCATTTTGACTACTCATGGTGAGGACTGGTTCAAGTTTTTGTGGGCCCTCTGGCGACAGAGCCTCAGCGGGCCTCTCATCTATCCACTATGCACAATCACTTGAGACACCACTAACATACACAAACACTTATACTCAGACACGGACACAATGCACTTACAGCTCAATCTTCTCCCTCTTCCTCTGTGTAGGGCTGCTTTCCACACTGTAAGGTTCAGGACCTTTGGGTCATGTGATCAAGTCCTTCACCCTTTTCTCGCTCTGTGCAGGTCCTGATCCGTGTTCTGTGTCTTCTGATGGTCAGCCCACTCACACTGCACTACAGTGAGTGGGCTGAATATTAGAACACTGTTCCCCCCCCCTCTCCAATTCTGGACCCCAAGAGACGCTGTGTGCCCAGCACTTGCTCAGGTAAGCCCTGTGCTGAAGCCAGCCCTGCTCATGGTGATCTTATTCATGGTCATACTACCATTACACCTTGTGCTGCATTTAAAGGGCTAGTGATCATTGCGGTGTAGTGGTGTTTGAGGCATATAACAATACCTGCCACGTGTTTGCAGTCCTGGCTTCCTTGCATTCAAGTCTGTGTCCAGCTATCATCTGCAGGTCATGGGGGCAATGAAGTCAGTGGTGTGTAGCAGACTGTGTAACCTATGGCCACTCAGTAAAACATACTGCCCCTACAAATCTGCCACCTGAGCAATTTTCAGCAGTTTCAGCAGTTAGTTTCTGACTCTTCTTTTCTTCTTTTTTTTCTGATTCTTAGTTAACTTTATAATCTTGAACAAATAGAACAGGGTGGAAAAGAAAAAAAGGCAGCAATAGATACTGCTTGTTTAGATAATTAGATTACTTAAACAGTGCTTCCAGGTGTGAAAATGGGTGCATAAAAGCAAATGAGATAGGATCAAAAAGGAAAGGACATGTGAAGTGATAATCAGGGCCGGACTGGGACTTAAAATCAGCCCTGGCAATCAAACCCCAGCAGCCCACATACCATATCCTTCCCTATATATCATGGATAGCCGTGTAAAATACGAGCTGTAGCAAATTCTGCTTCATTTATCCATGTCCCCACTACTCCCTTAAACATGTGAACCCCACCATTAGCACCTAAAAACAATGCTATAACATGATCTGCTGTGGATTTGATGTGGCATATATATATGCACTCATTCAACTGATTAAATCAGAAGCATCAAATCCGCATTGGAATAGGTATGAACGTGCCCTTAAAGGAAACCTGTGGGGTCTATACCAGGTGCACAGCGGTAGATCCCAGCGTACAGATCAGGGACTGGATCTTTAGTCCAGTGTAAACCTCTATAATCGTTCTTTTCATTACCAGCTAAAGTGTCACAGAGGTGGAGCCACAGCAGCACCTTCTGCCCCGCCCCTTCCTGCTCTGACTGATGGACGTATAGGGTGGGGCTGCTGCTGCCGCTGCTGTTGTGAAGCTTTAGTTGGAAATGAAAAGGACAATTATATAAGTTTACACTGGACTAAAGGTCCTGTCTGTGATATCTCGCTCACATCTGTCTGCTGAGATCTACAGCCCTAGACCTGGTATGGACCTCACAGATTCCCTTTATAGGAGAAAAACATGGCCACCTTCTTCCAGAAATAGCGCCACACTCTTCTTCAGTTTGTGTGAGGTATTGCAGCTCAGTTCCATTGAAGTGAATGGAGCCAAGTTGTAATAACCATACACTGAGGACAGGATGGTGCTGTTTTTGGACAAAAGTTACTATATTTTTTAAATCCCTTTTATCCTGACTATGTTTGCACACCATATAATGGCGGTCAAAGCTACATAATAAGCTGCTAGATAGCCATTTCCTACTGGATATCTATCTATCTATCTAGTCCACAGAAATCCGCAGCACTCCAACATGTGGTAAGAAAAAGTTTTATTCCATCAGTATAGATACAAACATGGCGACGTTTCGACCCTCTCACAGGGTCATTCTCAAGCATTGTGGGAACATCCGTTGTGCATATTTATAGGGCTAACTCATTAGCATATATAATCACCCATAGACATTATAAAAAGTAAAATCACATTTAAAATTGTATGATCACAATATAATAAAGTGCATTTATCTAGATTATCATATAAAAAGTGTAAAACACCCGAGTGCTTGGTGATACGTGACTATAAATCGTAAGAAATCTAGACAGACAACATAAATATTCATCGGGAGGGAGGAGCCTCGCTCTGGACTTTATCTCTTTGATTTACTACGGTGGTGAGTGGCTCCTCCCTCCCGATGAATATTTATGTTGTCTGTCTAGATTTCTTACGATTTATAGTCACGTATCACCAAGCACTCGGGTGTTTTACACTTTTTATATGATAATCTAGATAAATGCACTTTATTATATTGTGATCATACAATTTTAAATGTGATTTTACTTTTTATAATGTCTATGGGTGATTATATATGCTAATGAGTTAGCCCTATAAATATGCACAACGGATGTTCCCACAATGCTTGAGAATGACCCTGTGAGAGGGTCGAAACGTCGCCATGTTTGTATCTATACTGATGGAATAAAACTTTTTCTTACCACATGTTGGAGTGCTGCGGATTTCTGTGGACTGTGTTTGGGATCCCTAGCCAAGGGACTTTCTTCGCTGGCACCCACGTCTTTACTTCCGGATGTGCGGCTCCTCTCTGGACTATCTATCTATCTATCTATCTATCTATCTATCTATCTATCTATCTATCTATCTATCTATCTATCCATCTATCTATCAGTAGGGCCCCATGAAAAATTGAAGGATATATAATGGTAACATAGGTAAGAATTTTATGTGCATGATAACAGTGTCATAGTTAATAACACCAGTAAGCAAATATCACCATAGTGTACCCGTTACTGCCATACTGTTATTAAGCAAACCCACCAATACTGCCAATACTACCAGTATATAAGTAACAAATAATATCACCCCACCATGAGCACGGCCATTATCACCACATAATGACTAATACCGCTACACTGTGACTGAATACAATCCACTATATACAACACTAATATTACCAATAATACGAGTAATATTATCACACCATGCCCACTACTCTCACCATACAGTGACTGGATAATACCACTATACCATCACACCATGCCCACTACCCTCAGCATACGGTGACTGGATAATACCACTATACCACCACACCATGCCCACTACCCTCACCATACAGTGACTGGATAATACCACTATACCACCACACCATGCCCACTACCCTCACCATACAGTGACTGGATAATACCACTATACCATCACACCATGCCCACTACCCTCACCATACAGTGACTGGATAATACCACTATACCATCACACCATGCCCACTACCCTCACCATACAGTGACTGGATAATACCATTATACCATCACACCATGCCCACTGCCCTCAGCATACGGTGACTGGATAATACCACTATACCATCACACCATGCCCACTACCCTCACCATACAGTGACTGGATAATACCACTATACCATCACACCATGCCCACTACCCTCAGCATACGGTGACTGGATAATACCACTATACTATCACACCATGCTCACTACCCTCACCATACAGTGACTGGATAATACCACTATACCATCACACCATGCCCACTACCCTCACCATACAGTGACTGGATAATACCACTATACCATCACACCATGCCCACTACCCTCAGCATATGGTGACTGGATAATACCACTATACCATCACACCATGCCCACTGCCCGCAGCATACAGTGACTGGATAATACCACTATACCATCACACCATACCCACTACTCCCACCATACAGTGACTGGATAATACCACTATACCATCACACCATACCCACTACTCCCACCATACAGTGACTGGATAATACCACTATACCATCACACCATGACCACTACCCTCACCATACAGTGACTGGATAATACCACTATACCATCACACCATGCCCACTACCCTCAGCATACGGTGACTGGATAATACCACTATACCATCACACCATGCCCACTGCCAGCAGCATACAGTGACTGGATAATACCACTATACCATCACACCATGCCCACTGCCCGCAGCATACAGTGACTGGATAATACCACTATACCATCACACCATGCCCACTGCCCGCAGCATACAGTGACTGGATAATACCACTATACTGGCACCAAATAACAGCCACTATATAAAGACCAATATTCTCCCAGAACAGTGACAATAGAACACAGATGTCACACTCCGGCCCTCCAGCTGTTACAGAACTACAAATCCCATCATGCCTGGACAGCTAAAGCATGGTGGGAATTGTAGTTTTGCAACACCTGGAGGGCCGGAGTTTGACACCCCTGATACTGAGGTAGATCCCAGCTGTATAAAGGTTCTGCAGACCTGATAAGTGATTATAGTGCAATTACATCCTGTCACTCACAGTAGGCGTCTTCTCTGCATGAAGAGACGTCCACTTTTCCTTTTCTTCTCCATCTGGCTCCGGCCATCATGAAGGCTTCTCTGGCCAGGACTCCTCTCCACGGGATCTGCCAGACAGACATATTAGGCTTCATGCTCCAGCAACATCCTCATCTATACATCCCCCCCCCATATAGAATAGACCCCCTGCTGTACATCCCCCCCATATAGAATAGCCCCCCTGCTGTACATCCCCCCATATAGAATAGACCCCCTGCTGTACATCCCCCTATATAGAATAGCCCCCCTGCATCCCCTCCCATATAGAATAGCCCCCTGCATCCCCCCAATATAGAATAGCCCCCCTGCATCCCCCTCCATATAGAATAGCCCCCTGCATCCCCCTCCATATAGAATAGCCCCCTGCATCCCTCCATATAGAATAGCCCCCTGCATCCCCCTCCCATATAGAATAGCCCCCTGCATCCCCCTCCCATATAGAATAGTCCCCTGCATCCCCCTCCCATATAGAATAGCCCCCTGCATCCCCCTCCCATATAGAATAGCCCCCCTGCATCCCCCTCCCATAAAGAATAGCCCCCTGCATCCCCCTCCTGTATAGAATAGCCCCCCTGCATCCCCCTCCCATATAGAATAGCCCCCCCTGCATCCCCCTCCCATACAGAATAGCCCCCCTGCACCCCCCTCCTATACAGAATAGCCCCCTGCATCCCCCTCCCATATAGAATAGCCCCCTGCATCCCCTCCTGTATAGAATAGCCCCCTGCATCCCCTCCTGTATAGAATAGCCCCCTGCATCCCCCTCCCATATAAAATAGCCCCCTGCATCCCCTCCTGTATAGAATAGCCCCCTGCATCCCCTCCTGTATAGAATAGCCCCCTGCATCCCCCTCCAATACAGAATAGCCCCCTGCATCCCCCTCCAATACAGAATAGCCCCCCTGCATCCCCCTCCCATATAGAATAGCCCCCCTGCATCCCCCTCCCATATAGAATAGCCCCCTGCATCCCCCTCCCGTATAGAATAGCCCCCTGCATCCCCCTCCCATATAGAATAGCCCCCTGCATCCCCCTCCCATATAGAATAGCCCCCTGCATCCCCCTACCATATAGAATGGCCCCCCTGCACCCCTCCCCATATAGAATAGCCCCCTGCACCCCCTCCTGTATAGAATAGCCCCCTGCACCCCCTCCTGTATAGAATAGCCCCCTGCACCCCCTCCTGTATAGAATAGCCCCCTGCATCCCCCTCCCATATAGAATAGCCCCCCTGCATCCCCCTCCCATATAGAATAGCCCCCCTGCATCCCCCTCCTGTATAGAATAGCCCCCCTGCATCCCCCTCCTGTATAGAATAGCCCCCCTGCATCCCCCTCCTGTATAGAATAGCCCCCTGCACCCCCTCCTGTATAGAATAGCCCCCCTGCATCCCCCTCCCATATAGAATAGCCCCCCTGCACCCCCTCCCATATAGAATAGCCCCCTGCACCCCCTCCTGTATAGAATAGCCCCCTGCACCCCCTCCTGTATAGAATAGCCCCCTGCACCCCCTCCTGTATAGAATAGCCCCCCTGCATCCCCCTCCCGTATAGAATAGCCCCCTGCATCCCCCTCCCATATAGAATAGCCCCCTGCATCCCCCTCCCATATAGAATAGCCCCCTGCACCCCCTCCTGTATAGAATAGCCCCCTGCATCCTCCTCCAATATGGAATAGCCCCCCCCCCTGCACCCCCCTCCTATATAGAATAGCCCCCCTGCATGGCCACATGTGAAGGGGTTAAAAAAAACAAAAAAAAACATTCTCACCTCACCTCGCTCCCAGCAGCTTCTTCCTCGGCTGCATCTTCGGTCCACGGCGGCGGCGGCTCTCCTCTCTCTCCTCCAGGTCCTCAGCGGCGCGTCAGGGAAGTGACGTCACCGCTGGGGGCCTAGTGGAGGTGGCTGCAGACGTGCCTGCGTGCGGCACGTCTGCGGCCCTCGGCACTTGGGGGGGGGGGGGGGATAACAGGGCAGAGACACGCCACCGCAGCCCCCTCCCGCCACCACAGCCCGCTCACCTCGCCTCGGCTGGCCCGCTCCTGATGTGCTCCGCCAATCAACGAGGGGCCGCATCGGCCCCACGTTGATTGGATTGGAGGAGCATGTCAGGAGCGGGCCGCAGCGGTGATTTTTTTTTTCCGTTAAGACAGCCGGGCGGCCCACGGACTGGTAATCTGGCCAGCCCAGCGGGCATTTGCCCGCCTTGCCAGATTACCAGTCCGGGCCTGGTGATAATCAATGTACACAAATAGGCTTTAAACAAACCATGAAGAATGGAAGTAAGAAGGCATGGTGCCATGATAATTCAAAATGCAGATATACCATTAAATAATGATAAGATACATAGCGCAAAGCAGTGTTAGGGTACAAACACACACACTGTACAGTATATGCAGCGTATTTACTGCTGTGATACGCAGCAAATACGCAACAGATACGCAGCAGATACGCAGCAGATTAGATCTAAATAACTGAACACAGCATCAAATCTGCACTATCAAATCTGCTGCGTATCTGCTGCGTATATGGTGTGTGTGTTTGTACCCTAAGGCTACTTTGTAAAATACCGGCCGTTCTGTGACCTGCTCAGGTCACAGAATGGCTGGTGTTTGAGAAGATCGTCCCGGCTGGTTCAGCAGTACCAGCCGGATGATCTTCATTTCTGATGAAGTGGGAAGCAGGCGCCTGCATCTCAATTCACTGCTGCACACAATAGAGCCGCATGCTCCATTGTGTGCACTGACAGTGTTGGACTGGGATACCTTGGGCCCACCAGGGAAATTGATTCTAGGGGCCCACCCTACATACATATACTGTGCATAACCGATGCCAAACCTTTCATGTTAGTACAGTGTACTAATTTTTTTTTTACATAAATCTGATAGTACATTTGGATTAAGGAATAATCTGACATTGTACACATGCACACATACTGAGATACACACGATACACACGCACCTTACATACATACATCTCATCATACAAACACACACAGACACATACTGTACTTCAAGGGCACTACTCAGCTCTTAAGGCCCTATTGCACGAAATGATTATCGGCCGCATTTGTCCAATATCGGCCGTTATGGCCGATAATCGTCTTGTGTAATAGAAGACAACGATCAGCTGACATAAACAATGTCAAGTGATGGTTGCGGTCGTTTGTGTTACAACACGTTGAAAAACAAACGACAAATATAGCAGCAATTTGCTGCCGTCGCCCCGTGGAATAGGAGCAGCAGCAGACTGATGCTATTTGCTATGGGCTGCCCGGACGATCATCAAGCGATCACCCGGGCAGCCCCCCCCCCCCCCCCCCCGTACTCACCCGCTCACTGCCTATGCGTGTAATAGTGCCGGCAGTGAGCGGAGAACGAGGAGCAAGCGAGCATTGACGTTTTCTAGTTTAATATAAATGTATGCAGTGTGCATGTGTAGACCCTACATAGAAGCATATAGACTAAAGAGAGAGTTTGCGCTATCTCTAATCTATGTTTTTCTACATACAGTCTATAAGCTTATCTGTACAGTCTACATGCACACTGCATACATCTATAATAAAATTTATGGAAAACTTCTAGAGAGCCTGCCATTTCTGTCGCTCTATAAACATCCATAAAACGACATTACATAATATACCCTATGGAGGAGATTTATCAAACATGGTGTAAAGTGAAACAGTCTCAGTTGCCCCTAGCAACCAATCAGATTCCACCTTTCATTCCTCACAGACTCTTTGGAAAATGAAAGGTGGAATGTGATTGGTTGCTAGGGGCAACTGAGCCAGTCTCACTTTACACCAGGTCCCCCTATATACATAATAGATGTGCACACACACACACACACAGATAGCCACAATACAAAGACGCACACACAGATAGCCACACTACACAGACAAACACAGATAGCCACACTACACAGACACACAGAGATAGACGCACTACACAGACACAATCACAGATAGCCACACTACACACAGAGATAGCCACACTACACCCACACACAGATAGCCACACCACACAGACACACACACAGATAGCCACACTACACAGACACAGACAGATAGCCACACTACACACATACACACACAAATAGCCACATTACACACACACAAATAGCCACACCCCACAGACACACACACACAGATAGCCATACCCCACAGACACACACACACACACACACACACACAGATAGCCAAACTATACACACAGATAGCCACACTACACAGACACAAACATGCAAACACACACACAGATGACAAGGATACACAAATATACAGACACTCACACTGACCTACTTATGCACTTACTGACACACTGACTACTTTATGCAGGAAGCTCCAGGGCCTCCATTAGTCACCATCTCCACCATCTTCTTCGGGGCAGCCTGCAGCCTGCAGGGGGAGGGGGGATGGAGGGGGCTGCTGCTGTGGCTTCTCTGTGCAGCTTTCAGCATGTTCCTGCTGCCACACGAGGGTTTGTTTACTGCGGGATGGAGGGAGCCTTTAGTGACAGGCAGGAAGAGAGCCAATCAGGAGCTGATTAGGACCGTACCGTACCACTTACAGTGCAGGAAGAGGGGGGGTTCATGGCTTTACAGTGGTGGAGTAAAAAAAGGGGCCCTGCTGCCGTTCTTCAATCACTAGAGCAGCATGCAAGGCAGCTGAGGGCCCCCTGATCTCCTGATCAGTGGGAGAGGCTGAACAGGAGGCCAAACTCCAGCACAGGGCCCTTCAAAGGGGGGCGGGCCCACCGGGGGATCCCCTGGCCCCCCGGTGGCCAGTCCGACCCTGTGCACTGACATGTCTTCTGCGGCCGCTATTCAATGAAAATCACCATCATTATTATGGATGGAATGGAGTCTTTCATTGGTTAGAGCTGGGAATAAGGGATATAAAAGATCAGATCTAGCAATATGGCGCTACCCCTCGAGAAAGGCATGTTCCTGAAACGCGCGTCGGGGCGCACCTCATGGGTATTGTGTGAACCAGCATCTTAGGTAATGTCTCAGTAATGGGGCTTTCTATGATATTGTCTTATGATCACTTGATATATGTTGTTTATTGCAATGAACCTCTGCTGAACATGTAGACTATTTACCTTATTGTGCCAGGCATCTTATTCATTATTTATAACTTTTGCATTTTTGCACATTCTTGCTATATGCCGGCACTTTAGTACATGCACTTTGCCCATGTGTTTTTTGTAATCATCTGTTCTGATTCATTTTGCGATTTTATTGCATTTTATATTTATTTTGTTTGTGATCAATAAAAAATCTTTTTGTGATTATATTATATCTGGGTACAGTATTTCTTTGTAGGTGTATATGTATTGTTTTGCTGTTGTAGCACCCAGTAGGATACCCCCACATACACTATATTTGCAGTTGCTTCATGCATTATTAGGGTGGAGTATCGGCTATTACATTCTCTGTCAGACCTGGGCATTGTACAGCCCTCAGGCCACTTCCAGCCTACTAACTAGGGAGGCCTGCCAATGTAATGTTCAGCCCGATCACTGTAGTACAGGGTACATAGGCTGAACATAAGAAATAGAATAGAACAGCAGCATTTGTCAGAGTCCTGCTTTTCTGTTCAATGACATTGTCCCCGCAGCCTATGAGAAGTATGCAAGTAATCTCTTCAGCAGGTGTAATGATATTACATCATCATGCCTGCTGGGGGATTTGTCCTTGTGGCTTATAGGCTGGAGGCAGAAGATAAAGAGACCTGCCACTTTCACATTTCTGGAATAGGTCCTGCCCTTTTGGTCAGTGTGGGAAGGCAGGGGGGGGGGGGTAACTGATGAGCAGAGGTACTTTCCATGCTTTGCTGTCTCTTGGCTGCTGTTTAGTTATGATTTGTGCAAAATTGCTGCATTTTTACTGGGTTTTTGCTCAAATCAACGCTAAATAGCATCCAGGAGACAGTACAGTAAAGTTACTGTAGATGTTGAAGCACCTTGGTATGTGACTATGATGTCACTGCAGGTCCTGTACCCTCTGCACTGTGGAGCAAGAAGTAACAAGATAACGGTTTGTGGAAGGGGAGGACAATCAGGGGTGCCCAGTCTGGGGTGGGGGAGACACACAAGAGAGCTGAGATCCAGTGTCTTTATTTAGAGGTCTTTTCGTACATTATTCTATACCAGGGGTAGGAAACTTTGGCTGCCCAACTGTTGCAAATTTAAAACGCCCATCATGCCTGGACAGCTAGGCATGATAGGGGTTGTAGTTTTGCAACAGCTGGACGACCAAGGTCCCCTACCCCTGTTCTATACTTAACCCCTTAATGACTGCCCTCTCTCTCTCATATTCATATATATATATATATATATATATATATAAATATATATATATATATATATATATATATATATATATATATATATATATACATACATATACACACACACACACACACACACACACACACATTTTTCCCCCCAAAGAAAAAACTTTCCCTACAATGTATAGTGTACCTGCATCTGGATGTACAATGACCATCAGGCAGCACAATCTAAAGTTTATCTTTATCTGTATGAACAGTACTTTGTATGTACTTTGAGACTTTGCCCACCTACCTGTATCGTTACAGGTGGAACAACGTGCCATGAAAATGAAAAATGTAATTTTTTAGACTAAAATGTTGATCTAACCTTGATTTTTTCTTTTTTTCAAGTGGTTAAAAGAGAAAAAAAACTACAACATCTAGAGCATCCCCCCCCCCCCCGTGTATGGCAAGCCCCCAGACTATCAGGAAAGTGGAAACCCCCTTCAAGTGACCCTGTTATAGAAATGACACCCCTCAAGGAATGTAACAAGGGGTGTAGTAAGCATTTAGACCCCATTGGTGACAGGTACATAGGTGGAGCAATGGGCTGTGAAAATAAAAAATTACACATTTTAGACTCAAATGATGGTCTAACCTTGAATTTTTCATTTTCACAAGGGGCTAAAAAATTTCCCCCATGTATTGAAATACCCCACATGTGGATTTAAATCACTAAATGAATGTAGGACAAGCCTCAAAAGGATAGAGTGCCCTTTTAAGTGCTGGATTGGATGTGCTGCACATATTTAATGTGCTGCAGTGGGTGAAAAGTATACTGAAAAATAGTCAACTGTCAGGCCAGTATGACTTTCCAAGTTGGTATATGATGCCGATATAGATAGTCTGCCTAACCAAGGCAAGTATGTCCCTTAAAAAAATAAAAAATAAAAAAAAAAAATATATATATATATATATATATATATATATATATATATATATACGCTTTACCCTAATCCTTAGAAAGTGGGTAAAAGAGTCTTAATCCAAATTAAGACTCCATGGACATGTGGTACACCTTGAATCAGTCTTTTATGCAAAGACTGAGATTATCAGCACAGATATCACACTAGTAAATGGTTTCCTTTCTAATCTCTTCTTTAAAGCGACTCCGTATCCACAATCTGCCCCCCCCCCCCCCCCCAAACCACTTATACCTCCGATTAGCTGCTTTTAATCCAAGATCTGTCCTGGGGTCCGTTCGACAGGGGATGCAGTTTATGTCATAAAAACAACTTTTAATCCTGCAGCGCTGTGTCTAACGGCCGGGGGTTACATTTGTATATGCATTAGGCTTGCACCACCTCTCTGCCCTTCCTCCCCACCCTCCTCATTATTAGGAATGATCCAGGAACATTTACTGCTGTTTGAGCTTTGCACAGGTGTATTAACAATCCAGCCCATGTTCAATATACACACAGGTGGGGGATAGGAAGCAATCTGCCTGGAGCATTCCTAATGATGAGGAGGGTGGGGAGGAAGGACAAAGAGGTTGTGCCAGCCTAATGCATATACAAATGTAAGCCCCGGCCGTTAGACACAGCGCTGCCGGATTAAAAGTTGTTTTTATCACTATAACTGCATCCCCTGCCGAACGGACCCCAGGACAGATCTTGGATTAAAAGCAGCTATCTGAAGGTACAAGTGGTTTGGGGGGGGGGGACAGATTGTGGGTACGGAGTTGCTTAAAGGCACACACTGCCCCTTTTCTGGGCAATTCCCTTCTTGCCAGTGTGTGGGATTTCTCCATGAGGTCCTGCAGCTCCAGAAGTACTTGGGTCTGCTTCTCCTTGGCTACCAAAGATTAGGGCCTTGAGTACAACTTTCTAAAAAGAAGTGTCCAGCACAGTGGAAAAGCACAAAAGCATTGTTATTGTAACCACGTCACTGTCAGTATATTGTCATTCGGACCACATGCACAACACCTTTTTGGAGGATTTGACAAATCAACTGCTCCCATGTACCAATAATAGTCACGATATAATTGGGTTTCAGTGTCATGCTTGTGGTACCTCACACAGGACAGGGATGGTGGCATTACCATGAATTGTGCTCAGAATGAGGACATCACATTTGTCTCTATACTTAACCAGCATCAAATTTTCATAGGTAAGGGCCCTGCTCTCACCTTTTGGGATGGGTTCTCCTATAAGACTTATAGGTAGGCCTATTTGTTTTTTTCCGCATGGCACTGCAAGTTTCAATAGCTCAGGCAGTGAAGGACTGGAAAAGGGGGGTAGTAATAATAATAATAATAATAATAATAATAATAATAATAATAATAATAATACTCAGTCAGCGCCAGTCCAGGGGAATGTCCAACCATGTCGGAGAATTTGCAGGGACTCAGATAATTTAAAATAAAAATGTAGACAGTAAAACGTTACTGGTCTTATACATCCTGTAATACATCCAAAAATTCTTATGCAGACGAGAGGGCACACAAAAGAAAAATAATAATAATAATAATAAAAAAAACAACAACGTATCAACGTGTCATAAATGCCAAAACTGACTTTGTCCCTAAGGGGTTAACGAGTATCTATGAGAGGGCAAGTGAGGCAGCTCGAGCAAACCAGGGTATATTTGATCATTTAAATTGAATTTGAAATTGAATTTGACAAAGATTTTGAAATCAAATTTGAGATTGAACGTAAAAAAAATGTCTGCAGTAAAGGACAGGAAGTCAAAGACAATATTCATGCTGAGAGCAAAGAGAATCGAAGGGAGGATTAACACCTCAGATCCGTTAGCTAGGGACCCTGGACAGAGCGGAAGGCTGGATGAGGAAAAAATGCTAGAGGCGTTACCCACCATCTACGTGACAGTGTGTGTGTGTGTGTGTGGGTGGGTGGGTTCTCTTATAAGAGCCAAGCATTAATAAAAGCTGCTGCAGAATATCTTTGGGATCTGTCAATCACTGACAAAGACCACTGAGATATGCAAACACTTACACAAACTCACATACACCACTGCCACAGACACTACTGACACAGACAAAGATACATACATACAAACATATTGTACATGCATATACTTGCAGGCTGAAACACATAAATAAAGTAGATACACATATACCCTGACATATACATATATACACACAGATACTGTACAGTACTGTACATACACTCATTGACACACACATACACACAGCACTTACAACTCTCACTCTTCCTCTCTACACTGGGCTGATCCCTTCACATGGTAACATTGAGGACCATGTGATTCAGGTCCTTCATCACTCTCTGTGTGCAAAATGCTGGAGACTGATATTTGGTTCCTTTTGGTGTTTAGCCTATTTACCCTGCACTACAGTGAGTGGGCTTGGCTCACTCTATGGGCCCGTGTGCAGCCAAACTGGCTGCACATGCATATGTTTGCCACTGTCCTCCACATCAGTGCTCGCAGATGGCCGGAGTGTGGGTAAGCAGATTTCTCTCAAGCAACTGCACCATGCTCTTACTTTCTCTTCGCTAGTTTTACTTTCCTGTAGGGAGAAAAACACAGGGATGGACACACAGCTTTTATTGGTGTTTAGCAGACTTTTTTGGGGCTGGTAGTGATGCATTTTTCTAGGGGGATTTGCTACTCTTTTGTAGAGTTCCTGTCACGGACATAGGTGTTAGCAGGGAGCACCATGTCAGCCTGGAAAGAAAATGTTAAGGCAAATGTTTATGATTAAGGGCTTAATCTTCCCCAATGTGTTTATTTTTTTTTTTGTTGTTTTGTTTGTTTTGTTTATACTACAGAAGGGTTTCTGGCGTTACTTCAAAATAATGTCATGTATTATTTATGTGTAAAACCATTGACAACATTACCCTAAATGTTCATGTATCTTAGGTGGTGGATAATAGTAATCAGGTGGATAATGCTATCACATTGGCTGCTAAGAAAAATAAAAAGACCAAGATTGCTGTATTGGCAAACAATATTATGGTTGATAATATTTCACTAGAGATATTAGAAAAATTGTTTGTGATAAAGTAGACTGGGGAGACCAATCAGCTTTTACTAACACCAATTAAGAGACAGGTACATGTATTGGAAACTATTGTGGATTGTGCTGTGTGAATGCCGGTGAAGAATTAACATATTATATCCTTGTTTCCAAGCTCACTAATCACAGTTAATCATAAATTAGTGATATGCCTTTAGAGGATAAGTAATGCCTAAATAAAATCATAGTTAAAGGAAAAGAATAACAAGGTAGAACTGCATACATTGATTTGAGACTAACAGAACAATATTTTCAAACTTAAGAGTTAGTCCAGGCAAAACTAACTTGTCCCCTATCCACAAGGGAGCATATGGGTTAGCTACCTCCTTTATGTGAGGGTGCACCCTTTTCGAATGAAGCCCTTACCATTTAGGCAAGATTGTCTAAAGGTTGCATTTTATTGTGTAAACCAGTGGGTTTGTGTAAAACGTTGTGACTTTGGTTGATCAGCACAATTTATAGTCCTGAATGTATTGGAGGAAAGAATGTACATTGAACATAAACACTAAAACTTCATCCAAATTTTAACCCCTTAATGACTGAGACAGTTTAGTTTTTTTTTCCTCCTATTTAAATGGCCATAGCACTTGCATTTTTCCCCTACAGACCCACATGAGCCCTTATTTTTTGCCCCACTAATTGTATTTGCATGTATTTGTAATTGTATAATGGCACACTTAATTTTTGCATAAAATATACTGCAAAACTATTTAAAAAAATGATATGCATGGTGAAATTGAAAAAAGAAAAACACAATTTTTTTAAATATGCTATATATGTTCCTAAATTCGGTACGATTAAAACGATATGAAACTTGCATAACATTTATATTATTTGATGGCTTTGAAAAAATTAAACCTTTTAAAGAAAATAAATGTTCCTTAAAATTGCTCTATGACCATGCTTAAAATACTTTCATCCTTTGGTCTATGGGGCTGTGTGAGGTGTCATTTTTTACGCTATGATCTGTACTTTCTGTTAATTTTTTGCCTATGATCTGTACTTTCTATCGATACTGTGACTGATCTGGTCTGCTGGCCAGATCAATAGAATACCAAGACGGGATCAGTGTCATTCCGACGCTGAGGTCCGGGCCCGTAAGATGAAGGGACCCCTTTTCGCAATTGCATAGCGTGGGGGCATCCAGCTACTAGACCACCAATAAGGCACTATGGAAGACTTTTAAATGGCAGGGAGTGAGCACCTCTCAGATGTCTGCTATGTACTTTCCGATGAAATAAAGGTAAAGTTTTTTTAAGGTGAAGTGCCATTCTACTGCTTCTTCTTTATTGCAGACTTTTAAATGCTGCTGTCATGTTTGACAGCGGCATTTAAATGTCTTAATTAGCGAGAATGGCAATTGGCCGCCCCCGTTAATAGCCGCGGTCCCGGGCTGCAGATAGCAGTCAGGATTGCGGCAGTTTAGATCGGGGTTGCGGCACGGTCCCCCCTCTGAACTCCGTTAGTGACGAGATGGTGTAAACGAATGTCATCCCTCTTTGAGGTGTTAAAGAATGGTGGAGGGAACATCAGCTCAGAAACTGGATACAGTTAAATGTAAGGGTAACAGGCCAAGACTTTAAAGTGTACCTGTTGTTATAACTATTAAAAACTAAACCAAAAGTAGATATTATAGAATTTGGTGTAGAATAGATATTGTAGAAGTTATCATGGAGAACACAGCACTTCCTGTTTTTTTACTCTTTTTTTCTCTCAAGTCAGAAAACAGGAAGTCCAGTGTTTCCCAGGTCATCTGAGCATTCACAGAGAAGGCAGTCTTGTGATTGACGGACACATTGAGCCGTCACTCTCTGTACTAGGTAGAATTCCTGTGTTTAGTCAGAAAATTTGCCTTCAGGAGACTGGACCTGGATTTCTGGTACGCTTAGCTTTGTTTTACAGCATGATAACAAAAAGACAATTAATGTATATTGCAAACATTACTTTTATTTCATATCTACTGTTGAATTAGGTTTTGAAAGTTTTAATAACAGGTACACTTTAAGCTGTAGAAATATTGGGTTATACAACAAGACCTAAAGCACACAAGTAAATCAACTAAAATATCCATTTAGATAACATTGTATTTGTCTATAATTCTAACATGCAGATAGCAATCTAATAAAATGTATTAGTAATGAATATAGAAATCCAGGTTATTCCAAAAGATTTACATACATTTTCTTTAAAATCAGAAAACCAGCATACAAACCATCTGGAGAGAGTTGTGGTCAATAATTCAGTCTTCGATTGGTATTTGGACCAATATATAACTGTAATTAATATCGCTGTATCTATTTTTTAAGTTGTCACAAACCTGTAAAATGAAATTCAAACTTAAGCATTTTAAATAATTGGACATACACATGGCAAATGAAATTCAGTGCAGATAACTGTACAGCACCTTGCATCTATAAATATACCACTAACTATGTATCCCGGTGTCAGTTTAGTGACCACTATTGTTACATTTTTTCATGAATAATATGCTTTATAACATGCAATATAACATTGGATAAATAGCCATATTTTTCCACCTTAAAGATGACACTGAGTTATACTATGAAATTCAAGATCTACTGCATAATTGAGCATCCTTGTGGTAAATGAGATTCAATGTGGATAAGTATATAGCATCTAGAGGATAAAAATATATATAATTCACCATATATCCTTTGCATATTTTGGAGGGAGGGTGTATAGAACCTTCTTCATTAGTGCTTTTCCTAGTTTAAAGTGTTATTTTAGATCATAGATTGAATAACAATTTTCTGTGCGTCACAAGCCAAGATACCTAACAGGATAGTGAAAAACCTAACAGAAAGAGACCTACAAATGATGGTTTCTGTGCAGACAAGATATCTAATCCTTCAATAACTAGCACGATAGTCATTTAGTATCAGGAGTCTGTTAAGGACCAGCACATGCTGTTCTTCATTTAATCTGATAATATAAGTACTGACACTGTACCTGCTAGATTAGAAGTAGAACCATGGCTGTGTTTGCAATCGGACACAAACAAATCTCATTTAAACAGCCAATGTAAACTAGCTACAATAGTGGGACTATTACAGAGTTCCTTTTTTTTTTCAACAGATGTTGTAACTGTCAAAAATTGGAAAATAAAAACTTAAAAAGGCAATCAGCCAGTCAATCATACAATTTCTGCCATGGACAGCAGTGCACAGGTGGATCAGCGGTGTATTATCAATTTTCTCACAGGATAGCAGTGGATATTGGTAAATAAGTCATGTAAAATGACATATAGGCAGACCCCTCCCTCTTTCTTATTTTTACGGTCACTTCTAAAAATCTATAACCTGCAGATTAACTAGTTTGTCATAGATATTATCCAAATGTGCCTTGCTTATCCCCACTATATGATATTCCTCCTCCACCATTATCAGTTCTAATTCTTCAGCTTATTAGTGAGGCTATACATACAATTAATGGAACATGGTGTAAAGTGAAACTGGCTCAGTTGCCCCTAGCAACCAATCAGATTCCACCTTTCATTTTCCAAAGAGTCTGTGAGGAATGAAAGGTGGAATGTGATTGGTTGCTAGGGGCAACTGAGCCAGTTTCACTTTACACCATGTTTGATAAATCTCCCCTAATATGTTTATATATATTTTCTTTCCTCTTATCACTAATGACTGTTCTGTCCCCTCCCACAGCTTCACCCCCAGTTCCATAATCTAACTCTTCATCTATTCTGTATTTACCTTCTAGGTTGTAGTTGCCCTCCCCCCAGTCCCTAGTTTAAACAGTCCTCCAACCTCTTAGCCATGTTCTCCCCCAACACAGCTGCACCTTCACCACTGAGATACAGCCCGTCCCTACCGAAGAGCCTGTAACCAATAAATGAGTAAGCCCAGTTTTCCCTGAACCCATTTCCCTCTATCTTACACCAGGTTTTAAGCCACTTATTAACCTCTCTAATCTCCCTCTGTCTTTCTGGTGTGGTACCTGGTACAGGTAATATTACAGAAAATATTACCTTGGAGGTCCTTCTCCTAAACTTCCTGTCTTAGTCCCTGAAATCATTTTTAAGGATCCTCCACCTACCTCTAACTTTACTAATGGTGCCAATGTGCACCATGACCTTTGGGTCTTTGCCAGCTCCTCCCAGTAATTTGTCAACTTGATCCACAATGTCACAAAGTCGAGTGCCAGGTAGGCAACTCACTGTTCGATGATCCCAGTCCCCAACTACCAGCACCTGTCTGGCCTGCCCTGTTCTCCTATTCCCAACTGTCCTGGAGCAGACATTCCCTTGGCTTTCAGAGGCAGTGTCCTGCTGCATCAATGCCACCCCTAAACTAACATCCCACTCCTCCGCCAATTTGGTAAACTTGTAGGGGTGTGCAAGATCAAGATGTTAAACCTTTAAGTGAAGCCTATAAGAATAAAATACTCCCATAATGCTTAGAGCATGACTAGTTTTGCAGCTGTATATTTGGCCTTGTCCTTATCTCCTTTTTTGTTCTTTTTTTTTTTTTACTGTTATTATCATTTTCATTACCAAGATGGCAGGCAATGTTTCTGTCCTAAATCATTTAATGCAATATTTTATAACTCAACCATTTTGTATTTATTATGTGTTGCACAAATCTGAAGGGCTTGTGGTAAGCAACTAATTATTGGGTGTACAAGCCAAGTGGAATAAATGCATAACCAATTGGGCCTTCTAATCACTGATTGGAAAACTGTGAATGCAAATTAATAACATTCTAAATAGACATCTAAGCTTAATTTTGTAGATTTATCATAAATCCACAGAATGATTCCTTAGAAAAGAATGGATATTAATAATTTGATTGTATATTTTGTTTTCCAAAAACATCATATCAAAGACAATTTTAAGTTATTATGCTCTTGGAGCGTGTCACATAGAAATGTAATATATTTATGCAAATTGTTATGTAACAAAATAAGAGCAGATGGTGCTCATCACAACACATTTTTCCTCTTTTTACGCTACAGGTTTTGTTTAAATTAAACCAAAATATGTGAGTCACTGTAATGGTAATCACTTTTAATTTATACAAAAAGCTCCAAATTGTTTCCATATTTAAGTCACTTTCCTATGATCTGAATGTATTTACAATTAACTGTACAATGAGCACCTAATGGCTTATTGCTCTTTTTTTTTACATTTTAAGTGAAATATTAACTATATATGTTGTTTACAACAGAAAAAATACCAGATTTGTTTTTCTTACAGGTGTTAATATTTTCACAGCTTTCTAAACCTTACCTAATGTGTTTCCCTCATGGCTATAATGAAGATGAATATCAAATCCACAAGAAATCCAAACAAAACCTGTTCGTTTTGCAGGAGCTTAATGTTAAAGCTTAGACTAAGGTATACATTATAAGGATGCATTAAATTGGCAGCATATCTAATAATTCTGAAATGGAAATTTAGTCAACATTTAAAGAAAATATTCTTTCTTACATGCATGGATGCAACTTGATATTTTTTTTTTCAGGTCCTCCTTAATAATGGTCTACCATGTAGCTACAATGATTGGGTTTAACTTAGATCCCTTGCAATCAACACCCAAAATGTGATTAGACACCCCACCTGCAATGTAATCTCGGAGGAAATATCGCTTCTTCTTATTGGGCCGGGGCTTAGCATCGCGGCTCGGTAATGCATAGATCTGGGCTGTGCTAATTGATCAGTGCTGTATTTAATATACTGCAGTGATCTTTATGGGAGATTACTGCAGTAATAATAAAAGTCCCCTCCCAAAATAAAGTTTAACTTATCCCCCCTTTTCCCATTTTATAAATAATAAATTAACAAATATATTTGGCATAACCATGCGTAATCGCTCGAACTATTAAATTACCACATTCCTGAACTCCAGGAGGAGTGGAGTGCAAGCACTGATTAAGTAAAGTGCACACTCAGTTCAGTAATAAAACCCAACTCGCATAACACAGTAGGAGTGGAGTGCAAGAACTGATTACGTAAAGTACACACTGAGTTCAGAAATGAAACCCAACTTGCATAACACGGTAGAAGTAGAGTGCAATACTGACTAAGTAATTCGCACACTCAGTTCAATAATGAAACCAAAATTGTTTAATACAGTAGGAGTGTAGTGTGACCTCTGATTGTGTAAGGCACATGCTGAATTCACTGATCCTAGGAAAATGGTATACTCAATAGAATTTTACAGGAGATTACAGTGCCGGTGCCCAATCAGTGAATAATATAGACTGTCCTCACGGATCCAAGTGAATTCCTATAGGCACCCAGTGACTTGGCAAACTTGACACTTGGCTGACAGCTACAACAAACAATCACCGACAATCAGCCATCCTATCCTATCCTCTCCTGTCCCTATATCGCTCTGTTAGTCCCTCCCTGCTCTCCTCTAACTGCCTGCTGCGATCCTGCTCTTTCCTCCACACATAGCTGACTGGCCACCCCCAATTCTCCAGCCCATTGACTCTTCAGAAAGCATATGTGACAAATTTCCTTAACAAATAAGCAGAATGAAGTAAATTGATCGCCGAATTCGCAGAAAAATTTGATTTGCAGAATTCGCCTTGCTCATCTCTAACTGTCACTATAAAAAAACAAACAAAAAAACCTTTGAATCCTAGATTTGTGTGAAAACTTTTGATCAGTTGGGGTGTGTGTGTTAAAACCTCAACTGATTGCTAGAGAAGTGTAGGCTACTCTTATTCTGTCCAAGGCTCTGTGCACGTGACCAAATGTAAGTCTATGGCATTGTCTTATGTTGCATGCATAGAGAGAGTTTTATTATGGTGTTTAATCTTCACATTCTTCAATAGAAATGCTTAAATCACTTGACCGCAGAATTATATGACTTGTAATGAGATCTATATCACAAGGGACAAAGGAAAAGCATATGGGTTGCAAGGTTAACTCCTTGATGCTCCATGACATAAGCGTATGTCATGCTGCCCCCAGAGGGATTCTGAGAGGGGTCACGCCTTTTAAACAGGAGTGCAAAAATGAAAATATACCTGTTCATCAAAGGGTTAAAAACCTGCACAATATGCAAATTAATGTCATTATTTATAAATCTGAAAGACAAAATAGATTTTTTTTTTACTTACCATTCTGTAATATGTGTTTGTTCTTATTTATTATTGTTCTTACTTTTTTATTATTATGTACAACAATAAACCTTATATAACACCATATAATCCTTACAAACTTTAAGGAAGGTGGTCTTTGTGTTAAGACATTTCACCTTACAGTTGCTAATCAACATTGTAATAAATCAGTCTTAACAACCTAGCATATAGACCTCCCATTGTGAGCAAATGCAGTGCTTCCTCGGCTGAGGGTCATTAAGAATGTAATGGACTCTTAAAAGAGAGATCTGGAGGTACAAATCAAATTTTCTTAATGTACTAGTTAATGAAGCCTTTGTACAAGCAATTACTGGAATGGGTCTTGTCGTCACAATAAAAAGAATATGTATTTTATTCTTGTTATTTTAGTCTTTTTGCCGAAGACACTTTATAAAAATTCCTGATTTTATTTCCTATAAAGTTATACAGATACATGTTGTCCAGAGATTTTAGCCTCTAGTCCTATATTCTACAAAGAGAGAGATTCCAGCACAACTATGCAAAAGTATTTAGTATTATTTTATGGTGGCTTTAGAGTGATTTCTACATCATATATACTGTAGGTGGATTTGACTATTTGTCATTGAGTGTTATTATGTTAAATTGCATACGATAATTACAGGGTCATGCTGTTAACAATTCATTGTAAGTGCTGGTGTGTGCGGCACAGTAAATTCCATTATTTGTACCCTTTTATTGTTATTTATTGGAAATTGCTATCTTCAGTTCAAGACTGTGTTACCTTGGAAATGTCAGTGCTATTTTAATTCTCATCTTCATGAATAGATGTATCTTGAGGTGCTACCAAATTACATAAAAGCCAGTGTGATAACTGGTGCAGTACAAAGGGTTCAGCTTTTCATTAATAATAATGGGATTGATTGGAACAATTTTTTTTTAACAATAAAGAGAATCAATTCTCTTTCAAATATAAAAAAAAATGAAAATAGGATTCAATAATTAAAAAAAAGTATGGAACAACAAGTCCAAACAAATGATTAGGATCTCTCTATCTGAACAATAGCTTCTTCTTGAGCAGTACCATGCATACAGACACCACAGTGTGACAATATACAGTACATTTCTAAAGGGTCTGTATCTACAATGTGAACACTGCTCAATAAAGAAAATTAAGGATACGCTAGTGAGTGCTGTGATCACTTCTTTTGGATGATATAAATATGTAAACACTTTTTTGTCGTGTTTTTCCAGCCATTGTTTAGTGTACTTTTTGGTGCAGGCAGATGTTAAGATGGGAATCCATCGGGAAATATAAAATTCACAGCTTTTTCTTGTTTTGTGTCCCCCTCCATTTAGAGGCGATAGAGGTATTTTTTTTTTTACCCAGTTTATTGTTTTCTTCCATTTTGTTCTTGGGACAGTGCTGGGACCAATGATTGGCTGAACGGGCTGTAACTCTTGTCTTGGCAGTGACAATCAACTCAGCCAATCACTGGCTGTGGCACTATCCCATCCCAGTCAGTAATTGGCTGAGTGGGCTGGAGGTGGCTGTGATCAGAGGACACTAGACATCCACAGATGGACACTGGGGGAGCTCTGACAGCTCTTTTTTTGCTTTCTATGTGTATTAACCCCTTCTACCAATATGACGTCCAGTGCCAGAACGCATCATGACCAGGGCCATTTTAATACATTGGTGGGCCCGGTGCAGAGCCCTCAAGAGTGCCCCTCTTCCCTTTCGGCACATGGTATAATGTACTGAATTTGCCCCCACACTGTATTAAGAGCCCCAATACATACCTTATAACACTATTTCCATCGTACAGTGATTACATATTACATGAAAACTGCACTGAACAAAACAAAGATATCATTAATGATATCATTACATAATACCGCCACATCATGACCCCTTCACTACAGACCCTATAACAGAGTTCAGTTACATCCAGTGACTCACCAGGGACTTCTTCTCCGATCAGAGTCTGTCACCTTTTTCTCTCCATCCAGCCTGGGCCACCTTGAAGTCTTCTCCTGGCTGGGAATCTTCTCTCCAGAATCTGCCAGACAAATATTTTAGGCTCCAACACATACAGTAGTTAGGTCTCTTGTACCCCTATATAGTAGTTACACCCCTCCGTACCCCTATATAGTTACACCCCTCTGTGCCTCCATAGTTTTAAGGTGTCCCTGTAGTATATAGACCCTTGTGTGGTCCTCCAGTTATATACAGGCTTCCTGTGTGCTCCCCCATTAGTATATAGACCCCCGTGTGCTCCCCCAGAAGTTTATAGCCCCCTGTGTGCTCTCCCCAGTAGTACATAGCCCCCCTGTGCGCTCTCCCCAGTAGTATATAGCCCACCTGTGCACTCCCCCAATAATATATAGCCCCCTTTCTGTGCACTCCCCCAATAGTATATAGCCCCCTGTGCTCTTCCCAATAGTATATAGCCCCCTGTGCTCTCCCCAATAGTATATAGCCCCCCTGTGCTCTCCCCCAATAGTATATAGACCCCCTGTAATCTCCCCAATAGTATTTAGCCCCCTTGCTGTGCACTCCCACAATAGTATATAGCTCCCCCTGTGATCTCCCCAATAGCATATAGACCCCATGTGCTCTCCCTCAATAGTATATAACCCCCCTGTGCTCTCCCCTAATAGAATATATTCCCCCCTGTGATCTCCCTAATGGTATATAGCCTCCTTGCTGTGCACTCGCCCAATAGTATATAGCCCCCCTGTGCTCTCCCCCAATAGTATATAGCCCCCCTGTGCTCTCCCCTAACAGTATATAGACCCCCTGTGATCTCCCCAATGGTATATAGCCCCCTTGCTGTGCACTCCCCCAATAGTATATAGCCCCCCTGTGCTCCCCCCCAATAGTATATAGCCCCCCTGTGCTCTCCCCCAATAGTTTATAGCCCCCCAGTGATCTCCCCAATAGTATATAGCCCCCTGTGCTCTCCCCCAATAGTTTATAGACCCCCTGTGATCTCCTAAATGGTATATAGCTCCCTTACTGTGCACTCCCCCAATAATATATAGCCCCTCTATGCTCTCCCCCAATAGTATATAGCCCCCTTGTTCTCTCCTCCAATAGTATATAGACCCCCTGTAATCTGCCCAATAGTATATAGCCCCATTGCTGTGCCCTCCCAAATAGTATATAGCCCCCTGTGATCTCCCCAATAGCATATAGACCCCATGTGCTCTCCGCCAATAGTATATAGCCACCCTGTGCTCTCCCCTAATAGTATATAGACCCCCCTGTGATCTCCCCAATGGTATATACCCTCCTTGCTGTGCACTCCCCCAATAGTATATAGCCCCCCAGTGCTCTCCCCCAATAGTATATAGCCCCCCTGTGCTCTCCCCTAATAGTATATAAAGGGAGAGTGCTGCCTCTTGTGACCGCAGGAAGTGCGGCCACAAGAGTGACAGACAGAGAGAGCCATTGGCTCCCTCCCTGTCAGTCAGTACCGCTGCTGGTGAAGCGCAGCAGCGGGAAGGGGGCGGGGGGTAAGCGGTGGAAGGGGGGGGCTACAGGGGGCACCATGGATGGGTGAGTAGATTACCCATCCATCGCGCTCCCCCGTGACAGGCTGGTGGCCGGAGTCCTGTGCGACCGCACTGGTTGCACATAGCAACGGCCGGCTTGTTTGGGGGGCCCTTTAACCAGTGGGCCTGGTGCAGATGCACCATGTGCCCTCTGGTTAAAGCGGCCCTGATCACGACGTCCCTGGACGTCATGGTGTCCCTGCTCCCCCCTCTGTCCCTATCTTAGATCGGGCAGCAGGCGGAGGCTATGTCACACAGCCTCCTCTTGCTGCCACTGCCCGGAGCCCCGCTCCCCACGGGCAGTTAACCTCATAGGGGCCGGGGTCTTTGTGACCGCAGCATCTATGGGGAGATCTGATGTCTGCCGGTGATCGGGCAGCAGAAGGAGGCTGCAGCACGTTGCCTCCTAACACCATCACTGTTGTAATCCTCCCCCCAGGCCCCCCTTGATTTCCCCCCATCCAGATTGATTGCCCGGATCAGCCCCGCCCCGATCCAGCTCCCCTGGTCACCCACCCGCCCCGATCCAGCTCCCCCCGTCCCCTGCCAGCCCAATCCAGCTCCACCGCCCTCCGTCCGGCCCGATCCACCTCTCCCTGTCCCCGATTCAGCTCCCCCGTCCCCCCGCCTTCCCCGATCCAGCTCCATTGGCGAAAAAATAAAAATATTACTGCTCTTACAATATGCAAGACGCAAACAATATTTTATAGTATAAATGCCATAAAATATAACAAAAGCTATATAAAATGGATATTGCTGTAATCGCACCGACCTGGCGAATAAAGATAACATGTCATATGTAACGTATAGTAAAGGGTGTACAAAAAAATGGTGAAAAACAGCTGCTAATTTGTGTTTTTTTATCGTATCACCTCATTAAAAATTAAATAAAAAATTATCAGGGTTTTACATGTCCCCACGAATGGTACTGATGAAAACGTCAACTTGTCTTACACAAATATTTTGACACCGCAAGGCCTCTGTGGCATGGTATAATGGCTAAAAAAAAAAGTGAAATAAAAAAAGGACCCAAAATTCACCAAGTTTCTGTCATGTCTGAGGTCTGTGGTTGAGTCAGAGTACGCACTGCGGCCACATAAGGGGGATTTCTAGAAACATTGAAATAAGGGGAATAAATAGTGAGTGGTATTTCTCAGTTAGTTTTTGCTGTGAAAAAAATGGATTAAAATGGAATATCTGCCAAAGAAAATTTTAAATTTCACCTCCAACTTGTTTAAATTTCTGCAAAACACCTAAAGGGTTAATAAACTTAAGAAATATTACTTTAAATACTTTGAGGGGTGCAGTTTTTACAGTGGAGGGATTTCTGGGGGTAACTAACATACAGACCTCACAAATCCACTCCACAACTGCACTGGTCCCTAAAATCTGAATTTGACATTTTCCTGAAAATTTTAAAAATCGCTGCAAAATTTTGAAGCCCTCTAACATCCTTAAATGTAAAAGGAAGTTCACCAAATGATGTCACCATAAAGCAGACATGTTGTAGATGTTGCAGTAATAATTAGTTTATGTGACATAACTATTTTTCTCAGAAAAAGAGAATTTAGAATATAAAGAAATGTAAAATTTTCGAACTTTTGCGTAAATTAGTGTATCAACCAAAGTATACCACAAACATAAAGAGGAATATGTCACGAAAAAACATTCTTAGAATAACCGCAATAGTCAAAAGCATCGAAGAATTATAACTACATAAAGAGAGACAGGTCAGATTTGCAAAATAGGCCCCGGGCATTAAGGCCAAAACAGGCTGCGGAGGCAAGGGATTAAAATGTGTGGCCACCATCTTAACAAACTTGTTACAAACTGTGTAAAAACTTTGGTTCTGTAGTGAAGTTCTTAATGAATATTGTTTTGTTAAATTTGGTGCACTAATCTCTAGTTATATCAACCATCGTGGCCCTTCCTAACAAATCTTTAAACAGAAGGTGATTATTGAAACTACTTATGCTGCGTTTTTCACGAAACGATAATTGGCTCAATCGTACGATTAACGATGTCGGAGTAACGATTTCTTTTCATAACGATCAGCGTTTAGACGGTACAGTATATCGTACGGAAGATTCGTTTTGCGATCGTTTTGTGATCGCTTAAGCCTATCTCACACATTGGTTAAATCAGCGAACGACTGTTCACACGGAACGATCTGCGAATTTTTGGCGAACGATCAACAATTTGAGAACTTGTTCAAAGATCAAAATGAGCTATTTCTCGCTCATCGTTTGATCGTTCGCTGCATTTACATGTAGGATTATCGTTATTGTCTACACGTTCGATCATTATCGCACAAATTTGCACGATAGTTGTTACGTGTAAACGCATCATAATTCATTCTTATACTGTAGGCCAACGTGTTCAAGCTGATATGATGTGGGCCTGGCTTGCAAGCTTACTCTATAGCAGTGCTTCTCAATTTCAGTCCTCGGGCCTCACCAACAGGTCATGTTTTAAGGATTTCCTTAGTATTTTACACTATTATAATATTATAAGGTGTTCTTTGTATGGGAAATCAGCTTGTTTTGAGGATTTCCTTATATTTTACACTATTATACTATTATAAGGTGTTCTTTGTATGGGAAATCTTCAGCTTTTAAATGGACTTTCACCACAGATAGTAAGTCCCAGGCACCCTCTTGATTAGTCTGGTGAGGCCCAGGCATTGCCTTGGTCTGTTGGGGGAGGCTCGAGTAGAAAAAGTTTGAGAAGCACTGATGTAGACCCTTAAAGGGGAACTTCAGGTAGAGGTTAAAAAAAATGAAACTTCTGCAGAAGCATAAAGCATTACTTACCTATCTATTCCATTTCTGAAACTACTAAAAATCCATTTCTTTTGGAGGGTTTTGTTCTGTTTTGTGTTTCTGCTAGTGATGAGCGAGCATGCTCGTCCGAGCTTGGTACTCGTTCAAACATTAGGGTACTCGATGGTACTCGTTACTCGGACAAGCATCTCGCGATACTCGAAAAAATCTCAACATCCGTTTCCTGTAAGTTTGAGCGCTATTTCTAAGCCAATAAACTTGCAGGAGACTTTTTGGATCATCCTGCGACCCATGCATGTTGATAGCAGAGATTGGTTGGCCAAATCAGATGACCCTGCCATATAAAAAGTGCGGCCGGCAAGGCAAGGCTCACATGTATTCTGGAAGAGATCAGGGACAGAGCTGCTGGTGGTCAGGGAGAGTGTTAGGGAGGGAATTAGCATTCCAGTAGGCAGGAAATACTAGCGAAACAACCAAACAGCCCTTGTAAGGGCTTCAAATCATTTTTAAATTATATTACAACAGACTGCTGGCTGGGACTTGCAGTGCTGCTACCACAATTTCAGCAGCACACTGTTTTGATCAGCTGCTGGCAAAGAGGGGAAGTGCTCAGTACTCTTTAATGATTTTGTGGCTGGTGGTGCTGCTGTAGTACATTGTATTGCTGTGATTTGTAGTACACCTGCATAGAACTTTACTGCTCATTGTAAGGGGATGTCACAGAGTGTATTGGTGCAGTCACCACCAGATTGTATCTCACAGCCCCCCATATAACTATTGGGACCACTAGTATATTTCCAGATTTTTGTCTTTCTTACTCAAGCCATATTTAAGTTCACTACTGTTTGCAGAGTGTAAAGGGGGTGTCACAGAGTGTATTGGTGCTGCCACCCCCAGATTGTATCTCACAACCCCCCCAAAACTAGAGGGACCACTAGTATATTTCCAGATTTCTGTATTTCTTACTCAAGCCATATTTAAGTTCACTAATGCTTGCAGAGTGTAAAGGGGGTGTCACAGAGTATTTTGGTGCAGCCACCACCAGATTGTATCCCACAGCCCCCCAAAAACTATTGGGACCACTAGTATATTTCCAAATTTCTGTCTTTCTTATTCAAGCCATATTCAAGTTCACTACTGCTTGCAGAGTGTAAAGGGTTATGTCACAGAGTGTATTGGTGCAGCCACCACCAGATTGTATCCCACAGCCCCCTAAAAACTAGTGGGCCCTCTAATATATTTTCAGATTTCTGTATTTACTACTCAAGCCATACTTAAGTTCACTACTGTTTGCAAAGTGTTAAGGGGATGTCAATAAGTGTGTATAGGTGCAGCCACCAACAGATTGTATACCACAGCCTCCCAAAAACTAGTGAGACCTGACCACCAGTAAATTTTCTTATTTCTGTATTTATTACTGTGGGCATATCCAAGCTCACTGCTAATTGCCCTGTGTAAGTGCTGCTATACACCATATAGCAGCACTTACACACAGACTTAATACGACTAGCTCCAAAAGTAGTCTGAGTAATATATGTTCTTGGCTTGCTGTGATCTGTAGTGCAACTATCTCAGTCTTGACCGTGCAGTGTTCATAAAATAGTGAGGCCCAGAGGTAAGGGTCGAGGGCGTGGGGTTCCAAACGATGCAGTGGGCAGAGGCCGTGATTCTGGGCAGGGTGACACAGCAGCACCCGATGAGGAGGGAACTGTGGCACACCGCAGACATTCAATCCCTAGCTTCTTCTTGCAACCTACGGGGTCTCAGGGTAGACCACTATTGAAACCGCAGCAGCGTGAACAGGTGCTGATGTGAATAGCGGATAATGTGTCCAGTAACTTATCCACCACCCAGTCTTTCACGCAGTCCACTCACGCTAGCCAAGGAAGTAAAACCCTTGCTCTAGAAGCTCAGCCTCCTTTCCCACAGCCTGGCTACTCCAGGGAAAGGAGGGATTCAGAATTGGAGGAAGGGCTGGTGGTGGATGAGGACGAGGTTACTGACCCTAGCTGGGTGGATAAGCCTAGTGACAATGCTTCCGAGGGGGTGTCAAGTTCAGCCACAGGACAGGTTGGAAGAGAGGTGGGCAGAGGGAGAAGCAGGGCCAGAGCAAGTAGATCAGCAACTGTTTCACAGAGTCAAACTCCCGTGGGCAGACCTAGATGTTCGCAAGTCTGGAGGTTTTTTAAAGAAACGGCGGATGACCAACGGACTGTAGTGTGCAACCTGTGCCATGCCAGGATCAGCAGGGGAGCCACCAATACCAGGCTAACTACTACCAGTATGCGTAGGCATATGACTGCTAAACACCCCACTCAGTGGAACCAAGGCCGTTCACTTAGTGCTCCTTCCTCTGTGTCAAATGCTGGCTCTGCCAGCCCCCCCGCCCAGGTCCCAGGCATTAGCGCCTCCCACCCTTCACCCACCCCTTCACCTCCACTTTGCTCAAAGTCAGACTCCAGACTGCTGGCTGGGACATGCAGTGCAGCTCCCAAGATTTAAGCAGCACACTGTGGTGATCACTGCTGGCTGCAGGTGTTGCATACAGATCCCTAAGAAGTCCTCAGTATTATTATATTATTATTACTATTATATGGTATAAACCACCATCTTTCACAGAGCAATTAGCAGTGAGCTTTAATGTGACTGCAGTCATAAATGAAGAAATAAGAAAATATACAGGTCACACTAGTTTCTGGAGGTTGTAGTATACAATCTGTGGGTAACTGCAGCTATATAGTATATAGTATATGCCACCCATTTTTCACTGGGCAATTAGCAGTGAGTTTGGAGGTGACACATCACTTCTCAATGCTGATTGGATTTTGAGTTTGAGTTTGACTTGGAGGTGCTGGGCTGTCCTTCCCCTAGTGAGTTGTCAGAGCGGATCTTCAGTGCAGCTGGTGTTATCATCAGTCACTAATAAGCGCACCCGCCTGTCAACTGACAGGGCTGACAGGCTGACATTTATTCATTTATTTATGTCTTATTGAAGCCATATCCAAGCTCATTGCTAATTAACCTGTGTAATTAGCAGTGAGCTTGGTTGCGTCTGACAAGGGGCGGAACCTATCCAACACAAAAAACAAAAAAACCGAATGCAAGACCAATGTAAATATAAATATTTTTTTATTATTATTATTAGTATATCAAAAAAAAGGGATTATTTAAAAATACATAATGGGGGGGCTGAAGCTAATACAAATCCCCATACAAACGGTGGATCAAAGAGTTCTTTATACATAAAATGCTATATCAAAAGGTAGGGGAAAAATAAACAACCTACATATACAAACTGGGTGTACAGTGAGGTGGACTTATATACTAAGGACATGTATGGGTAATATCTACTATGTGTTTATGGCGTTTTTTATATGTCTCTCTGCCATATACCCACTGTGGGAGTTATTTACTTGCTGTATGTAGTACCAACCCAGTGCCCAGTATATATGTTTGTATATGTAGGTTGTTTATTTTTCCCCTACCTTTTGATATAGCATTTTATGTATAAAGAACTCTTTGATCCACCGTTTGTATGGGGATTTGTATTAGCTTCAGCCCCCCCATTATGTATATGTATTTTTAAATAATCCCTTTTTTTTGATATACTAATAATAATAATAAAAAATATTTATATTTACATTGGTCTTGCATTCGGTTTTTTTGTTTTTTGTGTTGGATAGTTTCGGGTGCGCATAGACCACACTATTTAGGCCTTTTGGTAGGATTAAGGGGCGGAACCTGAAGGCGGCTCTGCAACTCGGCAGCCTCACACATGTACCATGCCTGGCCCACTTCTTCAAACTAGTGTTGCTGCCGTTCCTTAAAACCTCCCCCAATTTGGCTGACTTGCTCACAAAGGTTCACCGCATCTATGTGCATTTCCGCAAGTCAACCAGGGAAAGTTACCCCAACTGCTACAGTCAAATTCAAAGTCAAATTCAAACTCAAAACAGCAGTGTGGGGAGAAGTGGGGAGTCACATGATGCAGGGAATGTTACCCCAACTGTTACAGTCAAATTCAAAGTCGAAACAGCGGTGGGTGGAGAAGTAGGGAGTCAAATTATGCAGGGAATGTAACCCCAACTGCTACAGTCAAATTCAAGTCGAAAAAGCAGTGGGGGGAGAAGTGGGGAGTCACTTTATGCAGGGAATGTTACCCCAACTGCTACAGTCAAATTCATAGTCAAATTCAATTTAGCATCCTTGTCTTGTCCATTTCGAACCATATTATCTGTGGATGTCATCTTATGGGTGTCCTCTGCCGTCCTTTCACCAGTACCTTCTATCTTTTTTCGATGTTGTAGCCGTTTTGAAGGCAGGGTTGACCAGGCCTTTCAACAGTAGCTTCTACCCTTCCTTAGATGTTGTTGTATCCTTTTTAAAGGCAGGATTGACTAGGCCTTTCACTAGTAGCTTCTATCCTTCCTTGAATGTTGTAGTAGCCTTTTTGAAGGCAGGATTGACCAGGCCTTTCACCAGTAGCTTCTATCCTTTCCTGAATATTGTAGTAGCCTTTTTGAAGGCCTCTTAAAGGAGGAATCAAATTTCGGGGCCTCTTAAGAAGACTGTATTGTTATTCTTAATCCCTACCTCCAAAGATATGCCTCTCGCGCACAACTGCATGAGGGAGTGAGGCTAAATTTAGCCATAATCCTGCTATTTTTATTGGATAATTGTATTGTCCATCTTGGTCTGGGTATGTGGTGTCAGGCTAAGTTTATGGGTGGTTCTAATGCTACCTCTGTTTTTAATGGTTCTCTGTGTCCTCACTGCAATGCTGTGTCAGGCTAAATTTTGGGGTGGTTCATATGCTACCTCTGTTTTTAATGGTTCTCTGTGTCCTCACCGCAATGCTGTGTCAGGAAAAGTTTTTGGGTGGTTCATCATATGCTACCTCTGTTTTAATGGTTCCCTGTGTTCTCACTACCATGCTGTGTCAGGTTGACAGGTTCTGAGGTTGACAGGTTTTCACATGACCTTCCCTCTACCGAACTTGGGTCCCCTGCAAAAATGCTTGAGTTTCCCATTAACTTCAATGGGGTTTGTTACTCAAAACGATTCCCCGCGCAAATCTATTGCAGAACATCTAGGCTGTGTTTACACATTGCAGTTTTGTTGTATTACTGAATTATTTGCAGTACTTTATCATTTAATTGTTGTCCCACCCACACAGCACGCTGTATTCTCTATGTGTAACATCACACAGCACTAGTGATGAGCGAATAGTGAGATATTTGAATATTCGATATTTGTACAAATATTCGAATATTCGATTGAATATTTGAATATTCAATCGAATATTTGATCCCATTAAAGTCTATGGGAACAAGTATTCGATTAGTGAAAAACATCTATTTGACCATTTGGAGGGTAAAACCGGAAGCTGGGGGATTTGAACGCTCATCGAATATTTATCGAATATTCGTGGGATATTCGTACGAATATTGAATATTCGAATATCTCACTATTCGTCGAATATCTATTCGATCGAACAGTATTCGCTCATCACTACACAGCACGCTGTATTCTCTACCTGTAACACCAAACAGCAAGCTGTATTCTCTACCTGTAACCAGGGCCGTATTTACAGCTGCTGCTGCCCTAGGCACTAAACCTGAAGAAGCCCTATCTTAGGGACCGTGGGGGAGAGTAGTTTCGGAATCGCGTTTTTCATGGTTTTTAACGGCTTAAACATAAACAAATTTCCACATTGAATCAATGATTAGAGCCGTCTGCATATTGCATGAGGGAATTCTCACCACAGGATTGGTAGATTGGTAGGTAATAGCTCCAGGCATCACATTTAACACCACCACACCAGACCTGACCAACACCGCCATATTGTGACTGTATAACACCGCCACACCAGACCTGATCAATACCACCATACTGTGACTGGATAACACCGCCATACAAGACCTGACCAATACAAACATATTGTGACTAGATAACAACCCCATACCAGACCTGACCAATACAACCATACTGTGACTGGATAACACCACCATACCAGACCTGAACTATACCGCTATGCTGTTACTGGATAACACCACCATACCAGACCTGACCAATACCGCTATGCTGTGACTGGATAACACCACCATATCAGACCTGACCAATACTGCCATACTGTGACTGGATAACATCACCATACCAGACCTGACCAATACCACCATACTGTGACTGAGTAATACTGCCATACCAGACCTTACCAATACCACCATAACCCCCCTCCCCCCTCAAAAAGACACCAGATTTACTGGTAAGTATGAACTGGAGGTGGTAGATTCAAAAAAAAAAAAAAAGTTTTTCTTCCTCCTGCTCCATGGTGCTGCCCCCCTGAAAGGTGCTGCCCTCGGCACCGGACCACGGGTGCCTAGTGGTAAATACGGCCCTGCCTGTAACACCACACAGCACACTGTATTCTCTACCTGTAACACCACACCGCACACTGTATTCTCTATCTGTAACACCACACAGCACACTGTATTATCTACCTGTAACGCTGATATTGGAATAAAGTAAAGAACTTTTTGATTTTTTTTTCATTTCCATGCACATATTATGATCAAGCATCGTTTATCTTTGAAGTTGAGCACCTCAATAAGGCTCTAATCCTCTCTGCCATTGTGAACATGTGTGAACACAGCCCTAATTTCCCTGCACACTTCTGCACAGAGAAATTAGTGCAACACCTGCTTCTGGCTGGTCAGAGATGGTTAATCACTCAAGGGATTGGGGGATCCAGCCAAGCCTCCTGGGACAATCTGCCCTGCCCCCTGTCTGCATCATTAGCCTGATCTCAGCAAACACACACAATGTGAGACAGAGTCATGGAAGATTTGTCTCCTAAGGGGGAATAGCAGAAGGAGCAGGAGACAATGTGGATTGGCTCAGAGGCCTTTTTTTTTTTTTTTTTCCATTTTCTGGATTTCTATCAGCTACCAGTGTGACAGAACCGTACAGGTACGGTAATATATTGTATAGACACATATATTTAACTTTTAATAAACTTTTAATAGAAAACAAGTTTTTCTCATCCAGAGTTCCACTTTAATTTTTTTTTTAATTATTATAGTGGTTGTCTCATAATAACATATGCATAACTATAACTTCAAATGTTCAGTTAAAAGAAATAAATATATGCAGAAATTTATATTACAGACTTTATTACTATTTCTATTCTATTACTATTTCTATTAAAGTCAGTCAGCTCTGTGGGTAGCCTATGTCTGACTACATAAGGGACTGTTGATTTTCCATCACATCAAACTCATCAGAACTTGTCAGAACTTAAAGTGACACTGTCACCCCCTTTTTGCATTTTGACTGCTTTCCACCAGTGTAAAGGTTAAATGTTACAGCTTTCATTGCTTATCTAATATCACACCTCATGGTGCTTGTTCTGATAAAAAGTTGTTTTTATCACCTGTGTATTGGTATATGTGGGTGGGGCCTTGGAGCCTTTTTGGCACATCGCTTCACCCCTAGTGCCACTTAGCCCCGTCCCCATCAGTGACGTCATCGTCGCATAGGCCCCGTCCCCTCAGCAGCCATTGGTGTTGGACAATCTAGGGGGTGGGGCCTAGAGCTTTAGACTGGCCCTTCTAATGGATGCTGAAGGGGTGGGGCCTATGCAACGATTACGTCACGGACGGGGGTGGGGCTAAGTGGCGCTAGGGGCGGAGGGATGTGGCACAAAGGCTGTGAGTCCTCCCCACATATACCAATCCACAGGTGATAAAAATGACTTTTTACCAGAACAAGCACCATGAGGTGTGATATAAAATAAGTAATGAAAGCTCTAACATTTATCCTTTACATCCATGGAGAGCAGTCAAAATGCAAAAAGGTCACTACAGTGTCACTTTAACATCATCTGTCGATGGAGTCTCAGGAGTGCCCCAATTACTTTATACTGATGTTGGTACTCAAAAAATGTGAAAATGGTACAGATTGTCCCTGCGAGCAGGCGTAAATCTTGATAAGTGATGTGCGCGAGGAGGCCACTCCTCCTCCCCGCCTTGCCAGGAGAATGGTTTGCTCCGGCAGGTGACCCCCAGGTTGCTACCCCTGGCTTGGCTTGCTAGCAGTGGAAAGCGAGGTGCAGCTGAAGAAAAATAGGCAGGAAAGCAGGCAGGAACACAGCAGGAATCTCAGACAGCACTCAAAGACAGAAACCAGGAGTCACAAGCCAGGAATCGTGGGCAGGGCAGCTGGGACTACAATTGTTAGAGGAAAGTGTTTGGTGCATACAGCCAATTAGGGCACACTCGCTGGCTAAAGCGGGACAGAGCAGGAGCACAGACAGGTGTGGAACCTGAGGGGGGCAAAATAACAGTGCTGGTCCCCAGCACATGGGCTCAGGCGTCTGCTGAGATCAGCCATCGGGGAGAATGCGGCAACCCAGAGCATGAGATACAGCCACAGCTGTGATAGTATCATATTACTACAATATGCAATTCAAGGACTCAAACAGATCCAGAGAATGAAGGGGATACAGAACTAGTTGAGTCCTGTGTCAGCTTTGTGTCAGTAAAATAAAATAAATAAATTAAATAAATACATAATCCCTATGTCCTCCAATGCAAAGTAGGAAGAAAAAACAAACAAAAACCCCTAGATATTTGCCATGTGTGCAAGAACACTCGTAATAAAATTATCACGTGATTTAACTTGCATGGTTATTGTAGAAAAATCCATTTTTTTTCCATGTGGGCATTTTTGTCTATATAATTCTAAGGATATCAGCCAAATTTTATCAATATGTTATGGGAAAAAACATTCTCAGAATCTCTTGGATAAGTTAAAGAGCTATAACCATGTAAAATGAGATAGGTCAGATTTTAAAAAATAGACACTGGCCCTTAAGGCCAAAATAAGCCTGACTCGTACGTAAGTTTTAGATAAAGCCCAACACCCTTTTCCCCAGAAGGACTTACTAAGAGGTGAACACCTCTTAGTAAAGCCGGCTACCTGACACCCGACACAAGCATTGCCCAAAAATCTACATCTGCTCTGGAGAAGGTGGGAACTCTCTGTGTGGGAGGTCTCTGCATACATAGTAATAAGCTGACTAGGATGTGCAAATTCCCTCCTCTTCCTCTTCATCCTCTAGTCGAGGTGGAAGCGGTCAAGGTGGTAATGTAATTTTTTCCTATATTTTGTTTATTTTCTAAACTTTAAAACGATTTATTGCTTGTGCACAGTTACCTTTAGCAATTACCATTATCAGAGATACAGTGAAGGTCCTTGAACAATGAACAGGTCTGCAAAAGCTAAGTTTATACTTGTGTATTACAGAAATGTTTACGCTGGGAATATATTATATATATATATATATATATATATATATATATTTTTTTTTTTTTTTTTTTGATATAAACAAACATCATGTAAATACTAAACGTATTGTTTTGATGAAAGTCTCAGACATTTTATTTCTGGGCCTATATTGTTTCCTCTGGAGAGGGATTTAGGTCACAGAGTCTATTATCTTTACAGTCAGTTAACTCAAAATCCACAAGTGTATTCTAAGCTATTGTTTTGCTGTATATCAATACATTTCAAAAACCTTTAAAATGGTTGACATAAAGTCCACAAGATGTGAAAGGTCAAGCAGGGTTTTCTATCATCCTTCTGTCCTTCATGATATTTAGTTATCTCTTTAGAAATGACATCTCTCTTTATCTAATAAAGTTACAATGATCCAATGATCCTCCATCACCTTTATTTTTACACAACATTGGTTATGAAGTAGATAATACATATCATAGTATTTATCTACTGCTTTCATGTATTCTTCTGGTCATATAGACTTTATCAATGACGACACAATTCACACAAAATAAAATATATTAAGCAATTCAGTTGTGTTCCAATGTCTACTGTTGGCAGGACTGTATTGGAACTGAAAATCAGCCTTGGCCTTTCAGAGTACACAGGTCCACTTGCTGTGGGGTGAAAAGTTTATAAGCAGGGGTTTTGAGTGCAGCATGGCTATATATTGTATAGACATAGTCATACTTAGAATTACAGGTAATTAAACAGTGATCGGGGCGGAAGCAGCTTGTACACTGTGTAGTGGTGGTCCACTGTAAGTGCAGCTCATGTCCTGAACAGCTGTTAATGCCACACCTCATTGATCAGTGAACAATGAGCTATTTTGGCTATAAAACACCTTTAGGCTGGGTTCACACTACGTAAGTTTCCGGCCGTAGCGCGTTCCGTGAATAAGCGGCCAGAAACTTACGTAGTTTGCGTACAATGTAAAGTATACGATCTACGGCCGCACAGTTCACACTACGTACGAACTTACGCCCGGATCGTATGCGGCGCCGTAAAAAATGAACCAGACCATTATTTCGGGACGGAAATGCTGTAACTTACGCCCGTAGCGTAACATGCAGTCCCGTACGTAGTGGTGATTTCTTCATTTTTCAAGCTTTTTGTGCCGATCCAAAAGGTTCTGTGGGGTGTCCGGGGCTAGGCGAAGATTTCCAAGTAAAAGACCGCTGTCAGAACGCTACGAAGAGCGCTCAGGAAGCGTAAGTACACTACGGGCGTAAGTTTGCGTTCCGTACGTATCCGGCCGCAACTTGCGTAAAGTCCCGGCCGGAGTTTCATACGTATATGTCCGGCCGCGGAAAATATGCGGCCGGACATATACGTAGTGTGAACATAGCCCCAGGGTGTCTTCACACATAATGAATCGCAGCCGGGACCCCGTGCAGCAAGGAGACAGGTAACGCATACCAACAGCGCAAGAGTCGATTAAGGGGACGGCTGCATTACATACTCACAGCGGTCTTTCAGTTTGGATCCATGACACTCACAGCACCTGTTAATCAAACTCCAAATTGCTATTATCAGTATGGATCATGACATTTAGCCATTAAAAGACCAGCATTACTGTGCATTCCTAGAAGTTAGGATCTTTTTGATGGATGCCGTCTGAACTCATTGCCTTACTAATTATTACTAATTATTTTTTTTCCTTTTAAATTAAAGTTTTATTTAAATGTGATGTTTAATACATTTAGTTACAAAACGAGAACTAAGTTGTAGACAGTTAAATCTGACATGTCAACATGAAGTCAGAAGTGACATTACACATTTGGTAGTATACATTATGGAAGTATACAATATAAATATAATATTGGTATCATATAAATCTACAGCAGAAAAAAATAAAGATTAGACAGGAGATAGTGATTTGTGTTGTAAGTTAAGAGACCCAAGGAAACGGTTTAGTCAAAAAGCTTATGAAACTTGTTGAGATGTGGAATGGTTGGATAGGGAAAAACAATACTAAAGTCTCCAAATCCTATTAAATGTAGCTGGGCAGATTCTAGGTTTACATATGATGGTCTCTAATGGAAGAATTTCATTTCTTTGTTATCTCATGTGCAATATGTTGATGTATTAGGGCAGTACTGACACAGGGCAAAACACATTTAAAAGAAGATGCTAAAAGCATTGAAATTAAAGACATCAGAAAGTCCACAATGACCAAAATATGCTTATTGAATGGCAAGTCAATTTTATAAGACAGAAATTATCCATTTATTTTATGATATCTTGTCAAGCTGATGATGACTTCCTACTAATTGTGTAAGGCTGGATTCACACGCTATATGACACCAGTTGTTCTGTGACACAGCCGTGTCAAAGAACAGCCAATGTCAGTGAAGTTCACCTCGGCCAGTACTGCAGTTCTTTAGAATTGGAATGCGGGCATACATGGGTGTGCCCGCATTTCAAATAACCATGGCAGAAAATGCAGCTGGAGCCGTACTTTACATTGTCTGCTCTGTCAATGAATAGTGGCCACACAAAATTGACATGTCATTTTTTTATATGGCCGCAAGGAATCCCTTCCTGAGTGTTTACAGAGTGTATCTACTCTGGACGGGATTCTATAGTAATTAAAGCAACCTACAAGTTCATTAAAAAAAACTTCTACTACAGCAGTTGTTTATTGAAATTATACCTTATGTGAACTTAGCCTAAGGGTAGCTTCACACGTACTATATCGCTGCGGATTTGCAGGAGATTTCACTAAATGAATGGACACAGCATCAAATCTGCACCATCAAATCTTCTGCGGATCCGCAGCAGATTCGCTGCAGATTTGACAGTGCGGATTTGATGCTGTGTTCATTCATTAAGTCAAATATGCGGTGGGTCTGCAGCAGAAAACCCCCTGCGGTATGGTACGTGTGAAGTTACCCAAAAGGTGTAAGATATGTTTGATAAATTATGTACTATATAGAATCATTCTTTTATTAATAATGATAGGGTATTATGTTCCTAATAAATCTTTAATCATGTTGTCTATGAAAGTTGGTATTTACCATTTATAAACAAATTTTACTTGAAATATAAGTTTTGCTAAGCCTTTGATCTGTGTATACATCCTCACTTTAAGGCATATTTTTGGACAGACATCATTTTGAGACCAAAATACTGACATATTGTACAAATTACATATGTGAAATACAGCCAAAAAAAATGTTGTGGAAACATAGTCTAAATGATAATTTGTTACAAATTGAGAAACTGATGCAAAATATGCTCCATTGCAAAAATAACACATTCTCAAAAATATAATCACCCCAAAATAAGTAGCTGTTATCATGCATAACGCAAGCATCACAACAAAATGGTTCATATTTGTATTTATATTCTAAACATGGATTGCCTTTAGAGAGAAAAAAATATATTTCAATACAAAAACATTAAATTGTAGCATGAACCATTTTAATGCTGCGTTTGCACTTTGCTTAAACTTATTAAATTGTCATTTAGAAAATTATTAAATTATACTGAATTTCTAATAGAGTGCTTGCTGTAAAATGATCAAACACTTGCTTCAAACTTCATCATGTTCATCCATTAATATAAAAATAATTATTGAGGAAAATGTACATGATATACTGGATTTTGGGATTTTTTTGCAAGTTGACCAAATTTGCACAACGCTTAATCTAAACTAATTTATTCAGAAAAAAATGCTGTTGTTATAAAGCACAAATCAAATGGGAATGTACAAGCCTCTTCAGTACTGTACAGATTAGCATAATCATGAATATGCCAAGGGATATTAAACATATTTGTTTGTACAATATTAGTTTTAAAGATGCCACATCACTAGAAGTAATTTAAACAAACTTTTCAAAGTGAACTATTTCTAAAGTAATCAATTAATGTAATTCGTTTTTTAGGTGTGTTTTTGTATAGCTTACATTCAGACTGTTCTTTATACCAGAGCTCCTCAAACTGTGAGGCGCATGCTCCCTGCCTGTGCCTGCACACATTTATGACCCAGGTACAGTTTTGAGCTGCCTCATACTCAGCTGGCGTCGGCTACTATGTGAAGCAGACCCCTGCTGAATGTGTCTCTCTCATAGGGTCTGGCTGAAGCGCAGAAGTTAAAAAGCACATGTTTGGCATGGGTCAATGGCAGGACTATATGGTGTCGGTAATCAAGGTGACTGGTGTGGACTGTAGCTGTTGTAGCAGAGCTGTGTAGGGAAGCTGGTGTAACAGGGCTGTGTTAATGATCATATCTGTGGCCTCAGAACTAAGTGATCACTTTACTTGGTATAGCAGAGCTGTTTTGGTGATCAGAATATTTCGAAGACCAGAATTCTACAATAATCATGACAACTAATGCAGGAGATCGGTGTTAGTGATAATGGCACCTGGTTTAGCAAAGCTGCTAGTGATCAGTGTATTTGGTGCAGCAGAGCCGTGTTATGATGCGTTTACACAGAGAGATTTTTTTTTTTTAATTCAAAGCCAGGAATGGATTTGAAAAGAGTAAAAATCTTAGTCTGTTCTTTATGACCTTTTCTCTGTTTATAGTCCATTCCCAGCTTTGGCTTTAAAGATCTTTCAGATAAATCTGTCTATAGCACCTACAAATAAATAATGCTGGACAATAATCTACATATATTGAAAAAAATTACTTTATTGATAGCATACATAGAAATATATATGATTTAAAAACACATATTAAAAAGGGAGCCAAAAACATACAATACATACATCAGATGGTATACGGGGCAAAGCAAATAAATAAATAGATAGTGTAGCTACTATATCTCGACCATTGATGGTATATCAATCAGCCCATAGAGGTAAGAAGGTGCATAGAAAAAATGTAAACCAATATATATAGAGCTGCAAGTGCAGTTCAGAAGCAACCTAGTACAAAGTTACATATAGTGTCAAATTCATACAGATATACTCAGGGGTGATTCTAGCCTCTCTGCTGCCCGAGGCGAACTATAGAATGACGCCCCCCCCCCCCCCCCCCGTCAATCCGCCCACATTATAATCCACTACTGCCCCCCCCCCCCCCCCCACTGCTGTCCCCAATAAACATAATGTTTGGTCCCTTGCTGCACAGAGGATGTCAGGAGAGGAGGGGGCTGATCTTATAGGAGAGGTCCCAGCAGCACAGAGGATGTCAGGAGAGGAGGGGGCTAATCCTATAGGAGAGGTCCCAGCAGCACAGAGGATGTCAGGAGAGGAGGGGGCTAATCCTATAGGAGAGGTCCCAGCAGCACAGAGGATGTCAGGAGAGGAGGGTGCTAATCCTATAGGAGAGGTCCCAGCAGCACAGAGGATGTCAGGAGATGAGGGTGCTAATCCTATAGGAGAGGTCCCAGCAGCACAGAGGATGTCAGGAGAGGAGGGTGCTAATCCTATAGGAGAGGTCCCAGCAGCACAGAGGATGTCAGGAGAGGAGGGTGCTAATCCTATAGGAGAAGTCCCAGCAGCACAGAGGATGTCAGGAGAGGAGGGTGCTGATCTTTTAGGAGAGGTCACAGCAGCACAGAGGATGTCAGGAGAGGAGGGTGCTGATCTTTTAGGAGATGGTCCCCCTCTTCCCCCCTTATAGATGGTCCCCCTCTTCCCCCCCTTATAGATGGTCCCTCCCTTATAGATGGTCCCCCTCTTTCCCCTCCCTTATAGATGGTCCCCCTCTTCCCTCTCTCTCCCCCCCTTATAGATGGTCCCCCTCTTTCCCCCCCCCTTATAGATGGTCCCCCTCTTCCCCCCCCTTATAGATGGTCCCCCTCTTCCCCCCCCTTATAGATGGTCCCCTCTCCCTTATAGATGGTCCCCCTCTCCCTTATAGATGGTCCCCCTCTCCCCCTCCCTTATAGATGGTCCCCTTTCCCTTATAGATGGTCCCCCTCCCCCCCTTATACATGGTCCCCCTCCCTTATAGATGGTCCCCCTCTTCCCCCCCTTATAGATGGTCCCCCTCTTCCCCCCCCTTATAGACGGTCCCCCTCCCGCCCCTCCCTTATAGATGGTCCCCCCCTTATAGATGGTCCCCCTCTTTCCCCCCTCCCTTATAGATGGTCCCCTTCCCCCCCCTATAGATGGTCCCCCTCCCTTATAGATGGTCCCCTTCCCCCCCCTATAGATGGTCCCCCTCCCTTATAGATGGTCCCCCCCCCTTATAGATGGTCCCCCTCTTTCCCCCCTCCCTTATAGATCGTCCCCCTCTTTCCCCCCTCCCTTATAGATGGTCCCCTTCCCCCCCCCCCTCCCTTATAGATGGTCCCCCTCTCCCCCCTCCCTTATAGATGGTCCCCTTCCCCCCCCTACCTTATAGATGGTCCCCCTCTCCCCCCCTCCCTTATAGATGGTCCCCCTCTCCCCCCCCCCCTTATAGATGGTCCCCCTCTCCCCCCCCCTTATAGATGGTCCCCCCCCTTATAGATGGTCCCCCCCCTTATAGATGGTCCCCCTCTCCCCCCCCCCTTATAGATGGTCCCCCTCTCCCCCCCCCTTATAGATGGTCCCCCTCTCCCCCCCCCCCCCTTATAGATGGTCCCCCTCTCCCCCCTATAGATGGTCCCCCTCTTTCCCCCCTCCCTTATAGATGGTCCCCCTCTTTCCCCCCTCCCTTATAGATGGTCCCCTTCCCCCCCCCCTCCCTTATAGATGGTCCCCCTCTCCCCCCCCCCTTATAGATGGTCCCCTTCCCCCCCCCCTACCTTATAGATGGTCCCCCTCTTTCCCCCCCTCCCTTATAGATGGTCCCCTTCCCCCCCCCCCTCCCTTATAGATGGTCCCCCTCTCCCCCCCCCCTTATAGATGGTCCCCTTCCCCCCCCCTACCTTATAGATGGTCCCCCTCTTTCCCCCCTCCCTTATAGATGGTCCCCTTCCCCCCCCCCCTCCCTTATAGATGGTCCCCCTCTCCCCCCCCCCCTTATAGATGGTCCCCTTCCCCCCCCCTACCTTATAGATGGTCCCCCTCTTTCCCCCCCCCCTTATAGATGGTCCCCCCCCCCCCCCCCCCTGCACAGCAGATAAAACAAGAAACAGCACATAACTCACCTGCCCTCCGTTCCCCCGTCGAGCCTCTCTGGTCTTGTCCCGGCTGATGCGTGGCTGCTGGGGGTGTCCCGTCCTGTCCCCGGCAGCGCGCGCATCAGAGATCTCCCCGTGTGCCTGTGGCTGTGACTTCCGGCGCACGGGGATCTCTCTGCTGCCGGGGACAGGATGGGACACCTCCGGCAGCCGCACATCAGCCGGGGGACTAAGGCTGCATTCCACGTTCCGTGATCCTGTCGGATCACGGACGTGGAATGCATGTACTGGAGCCCCCCCGCCCCCGGGCAGTATCTGTAATGAGATGCTGTGAGCGGGGGGGACTGTATTCATAACCGCCGCGCTGTAGTATCAGCACCGCGCGGCTGATTCATTACAGGGCGGCGCTTATGAATACAGTCTCTGCCGCTCACAGCATCTCATTACAGATACTGCCCGGGGGCGGGGGGGCTCCAGTACAGTCAGTGGCGGATTATAATGTGGGCGGCCGCCCGAACCGCCCATATTATAATCTGCCACTGAATGCCGCCCCCACGAAGACAGCTGGTGGTGCCGCCTGAGGCAGACGATTCAAGTCGCCTCATGATTGCGGCGCCCCTGGATATACTCAAACCTCAGGGTATATAATCCATGATATGTAGTCCTGCCCTGTACCACCACTCACCCAACGCTGCGTTTCGCTGTGCAAGCTTTATCAAGGGTAATAAAGATCAGGTCACTTGTCTTATTTATACAACCAGATACCAATCAAATTGCTCATATGCAGCTGACCATGCATCACAAATCATCCCACAGACCAATCAGAGAATACTTCCCATTTCCAATCTCCCACCCCTTACCAGGTGTATCCTACTTACTATGCTAATCTGCATCATTCCTATGAGACCATCTCCGGACACGGACCGGAAGTACGTGCAGTCACATGACCGCTCTTAGGTCACATGACTTAAGCGTCATACCGGAAATGCTCCAAGTAGAGAACTCATCTATCGGATCCCGGAAGTCCCAGTACCATGGTAACATATATACGATCCCGGTCATGTGACCGAGAGCGCACCACGTGACCTCATCTGGTTCCTGGATACATAGACGCCATGGAAACATAAATACACTCCCGGTCACGTGACCGAAACTCATCACGTGACCAAAGGGTCCGGACCCGGCGCATGCGCAGTAATACAAAAACGAGACTTGGACATAAAAAAAATGAAACACAAAAAAACACATACACAGCCATATAGATATTAAGAGGGGGTATATAAAGAAAGTGACTAGTGATAAAAGATGAATGAAAGAATAAGTATGATGAGAAAAATACATGATTAGTGAAAAACAGTGTTAAAGTGCAAAAGTGCAAAAGTGCAATGTGCAAAGTGTTAAACGTGACTCAAGTGAACCATAATAAATTTAATTGAGCATACCTACCCTAAACTTACCCAATACAGATCAGACATTGAAAAAAACCCTAAGCATACATTAATGAAAAACTGAAAATAAAATATTAATAAGTGTACAAGTGTAAAGAAGGAAGTATGTGTATATGCATAATTATATACTCATACACAACAACCTAATCTGTCTGTGTAAATGCACCATTAGGCTATGTTCATACAAAGTAAGAGACCGGCCGTTCCGTGACCCCGGCCGGATCACGGAATGTCCGGTCTCTGCATGGATCATCCCAGCCGGTACCTAACCCCTAGGTGACCCTGGACGTACCCGTACTCCACGTACCCGCCTCCACGTGATCAGAGCGGGGCTGCGCGGCAGCCGCGCTCTGAAACGCCACGGTTTCGGTTGAGGCTCTAGTATAAGCGGGGGCTTCTAGTATAAGTATAAAAGTACAAATAAAAGTGTTGTTGTTAATAAAAAGCCCCCTCCCCTAATAAAAGTCTGAATCACCCCCTTTTCCCCATGTTATAAATAAAAATAAACAAATAAATAAACAAACATGTTTCGGTATCGCCAAACTATTGATTTATCCCATTCCCGATCTCGCACGGTAAATGGCATAAGTGCAAAAAAAGTGCAACATTGTGCATTTCTGGTCGCATCAAATCCAGAAAAATTGTAATAAAAAGCGATCAAAAAGTTGCATACTGTATGCGCAATCAAGGTACCGATAGTAAGAACACATCATGGTGCAAAAAATGACACCTGACACAGCCCCATAGACCAAAGGATAAAAGCGCTATAAGCCTGGGAATGGAGCGATTTTTAGGAACATACTGTATATTTGTTAACAATGGTTTGAATTTTTTTACAGGCCATCACATACAATGAAAGTTATACATGTTACATATCGTAGTCGTAACGACTCAAGGAACATGTATAACAAGTGAGTTTTACCCCAGGGCGAATGGCGTAAAAACAAATACCCCCCAAAGAAACAAAATGCATTTTTTTTTCAACTTCACCACACTTTGAACGTTTTTCTGGTTTCGCAGTGTACTTTACGAAAAAATTACTCCTGTCATTGCAAAGTACTGTACAATTAGTGTCGCAAAAAATAAGGGCTCATGTGGGTTTCTAGGTGAAAAAAATGCAAGTGCTATGGCCTTTTAAGAACAAGGAGGAAAAAACGAAAATGCAAAAATTGAAATTGGCCGGGTCCTCTAAGGGTTAAGTACCGGACGGATGATCTTTCCGGCCGCGGAGCTCTGATGCGGGCGCATCAGCGCGCGCCTGCATCAGAGCTTCCCTTAGCACACAGTGAAGCAAGCAGCCGGAGCCGCTCGCTTCACTGTGTGAGCTGACAGGTCTTTCTGCGGCCGGAATTCACTGAATTCCGGCCGCAGAAAACTGACATGTCAGTAGTGAACTGTGCGTGCGTCTCACATAATCAGTGATTGCACTCTACTCCTACTGTGTTCTAAAAATTAGTTTTCAGTAGTGAACTGAGCGTGCACCTTACATAATTAGTGGTCGCACTCCATTCCTTCTGTGTTTACCCTGCTGTTCTTTTCGGTTCTACTATACACATATAATGGTCATTTTTGACCAGGCCTATTAAAGTCTGGATTTTTAACTAATTTAAGTGTTTTATTTGAATTTCTTTTGCAATATTAGGCTATGTTCAAACTATGTTTTTTTTTTTTCCGTAAAACTGCAGCCATTGTTGCTCAGTGCAACAACGGCCGTGATTGTTACGAAAAAATATGTTACTTTGCCGTCTATGGGATCCTAGGCGGAGCATATACACATGGTATACGCTCCGGCCGGGATGTCTAGATCATCCGGCTGGTCTCATACAAGGTCTGAACATAGCCTTATACTGTATGTGAAATGGTTGTATTTAAAAACTTAAATTTTTATTTTTTATTTTTTGTCGAAAAATGTTACATGACCTTATTGCATTATTCATGCATATTGCTTATTTGCACACAAAAAATCTTTATAAAACTGTAAACTATAACTAATACGGAAGTCAAAGCCCAGGCGGCACTAGGAGCTGTGTGATGCGCGCGCTGCCGGGAAGAGGACGGGACACCCCAAGAAGGACTCTTCTCTGGAGTGACAGCACACCCAGCTAATCACAGGCAGCGGAGCTGTCCTGTCTCTGTCTGTGATTGGTTTTGCAGGCTGTTACTCCCAAGATGAGTCTATCATGGTAATGAAGTGTCTGGAGTCAACGGGGGATTCCAGAGACACTGCCAGCAGGACAGGTAAGTATAGGATATTTATTATATTTTATGTGACCACAGCTGCATAGAAAATATATTTGCTAACCCCGGATTACCACTTTAGATGCCTCCTATTGATTTCAATTGGGTTCATTACTCGAGTTGAGCACTCAAAAATTTAAACTGAAAAATGGTTAACACGACCGACAAGCACTCAAGCATTCAAAATGCTCACCCAACTCTTTTGAAGACCACTAGTTTACAAGATTCTTTGAACACAGTCCATCTTAACTTAGGGTCCATTTACACAGAAAGATTATCTGACAGATTATCTGCCAAAGATTTTAAGCCAAAACCAGACTATAAACAGAGATCAGGTCACAAAGGAAAGCCTGAGATTTTTCTTATTTTCAAATCCTTTCC